>NC_139699.1:23648758-23748758 GCF_964188405.1 Protomyctophum parallelum
GGTCGCATTTACTATGAAATCGTGCATTTCCCGTCAGTCAGTTGTTTGGTTTGTTGGTCACTCCAACCTCGTGACATATGACATGACATCGTTCACTCTGAATGAATATAAATTCAAAGATTTGCACCACATTTTCACGATTTTTAAAAAATAGCTAATCTACAAGCTCGAGCTTGTAGCTATGAGCTTGTAGATCTGCTATTTTTCAATAGCTGAAATAGCTAAAATAATGCTTAAAATACCAAAAGGGGTATCCCGCCCAAAATGGGTTCAACTCAAACCCCTGTGTTCTGCCCTTGCTATACGTTGGTATACATTCTGTATGGCTTAGCAGACAGCTAACAAGTTCCCAATAAAGATCCAAAAGGCAGTGACTTGGTGTAGGTTCTTTAGTGAAGAATAAATTGTAAAACTGCAATACAGAAAGAATAGAGAACACAACATTGTGTCATATACTGTAAAATAATAAACCAAACATAGTAAATTGTATGCATCCTACAAGAAAAGAACATGTTGTACTCACTGTACTAAATGCAATCAACATTTTAGAAAGAATCAAGCATATTGCTTTAAGAGCCAATATATACTTAAAGAGCCATAAAGTTTAACAAATAAAACACACAAACTTACAGACTTATCCTGTCCAAGGCCTGATAGAAAGGTTAACTTAACATGCAGTGAGAGATCTTCACAGTGTGCTGGCTTGAACTGAACTGACTCTGACCCACTAATCACCTCATAACTACCATTGAGAAGCTACCAGGTGAGGAGAATTACTAATTAAGCAAAAGAACATTGGTCTCCATTACACATAGGGCCTACTAGGTGAAAGGTGAACTACCTAGAAAAGTAAGCAGCACACTCCCCGCATGGTATAATTGGTTATACCACTATACAGTCTCTTTTTGAAGAAGAAGAACAACTTCTGACACAGGTCTAGAGTACACCTTGGGAGTACCTTGTCGGATGACCTTCACGTCGACTTTCCTCACTTTTTTGTGACCGGGATCAGTCTTGACGAAGAGTCCTGTAGGCCACCCACCCCCCGTCACCCGAGAGTCCCCCAACAGCATGACATCTCCAACTTGCATATTGGGCTTTTCGGCCTGCCATTTCCTCCTAGGCTGTAGAGTATCCAGGTATTCCTGCTTCCAGAAGCTATCGGAGAGGATCTTGACTTTACTAGAACTAGAGCAGTTGAACTTCTTATTAACATGAATGGTGGTAGGGCAATTGCTTAGTGGTGGGTTGAAGACTTCCTCATTCTCCCCGCCTTGATCTTCCTCAGTTGATAGGCGCTCCGTTAAGAATCTTTCTTCCCTAGCTTCTTGTTTGACCGTAGCTTCTCCATCGTTGTCCATTGTTAGCTGGTGCACTGATGAAGAGGTAAGAATGGGATGTTTTGCAACATGGTGTGAAAATTTAAAATAGCCTGCTTCAGACTTTTGTTCCTCTGCTTCATAATGCTGCTGCTGCTCTTCATCCTGTCGCTGCTGAAGCACTTCGTCCTGCTGACGCTGCTGCTGAAGCACTTCGTCCTGCTGACGCTGCTGCTGAAGCGCTTCGTCCTGCTGCTGCTGAAGCACTTCGTCCTGGCGACGCTGAAGCACTTCGTCCTGGCGACGCTGAAGCACTTCGTCCTGGCGACGCTGCTGCTGAAGCACTTCGTCCTGGCGACGCTGCTGCTGAAGCACTTCGTCCTGCTGCTGCTGAAGCACTTCGTCCTGGCGACGCTGCTGCTGAAGCACTTCGTCCTGCTGCTGCTGAAGCACTTCGTCCTGCTGCTGCTGAAGCACTTCGTCCTGGCGACGCTGAAGCACTTCGTCCTGGCGACGCTGCTGCTGAAGCACTTCGTCCTGCTGCTGCTGAAGCACTTCGTCCTGGCGACGCTGCTGCTATAGCACTTCGTCCTGGCGACGCTGAAGCACTTCTTCCTGGCGACGCTGCTGCTGAAGCACTTCGTCCTGGCGACGCTGAAGCACTTCGTCCTGGCGATGCTGCTGCTGAAGCACTTCGTCCTGCTGCTGCTGAAGCACTTCGTCCTGGCGACGCTGCTGCTGAAGCACTTCGTCCTGGCGACGCTGAAGCACTTCTTCCTGGCGACGCTGCTGCTGAAGCACTTCGTCCTGGCGACGCTGAAGCACTTCGTCCTGCTGACGCTGCTGCTGAAGCACTTCGTCTTGGCGACGCTGAAGCACTTCGTCTTGGCGACGCTGAAGCACTTCGTCCTGGCGACGCTGAAGCACTTCGTCCTGCTGACGCTGCTGCTGAAGCACTTCGTCTTGGCGACGCTGAAACACTTCGTCCTGGCGACGCTGAAGCACTTCGTCCTGGCGACGCTGCTGCTGAAGCACTTCGTCCTGCTGCTGCTGAAGCACTTCGTCCTGCTGCTGCTGAAGCACTTCGTCCTGGCGACGCTGAAGCACTTCGTCCTGCTGCTGCTGAAGCACTTCGTCCTGGCGACGCTGCTGCTGAAGCACTTCGTCCTGCTGACGCTGCTGCTGAAGCACTTCGTCCTGGCGACGCTGCTGCTGAAGCACTTCGTCCTGCTGACGCTGCTGCTGAAGCACTTCGTCCTGGCGACGCTGAAGCACTTCGTCCTGCTGACGCTGCTGCTGAAGCACTTCGTCCTGGCGACGCTGCTGCTGAAGCACTTCGTCTTGGCGACGCTGAAACACTTCGTCCTGGCGACGCTGAAGCACTTCGTCCTGGCGACGCTGAAGCACTTCGTCCTGGCGACGCTGAAGCACTTCGTCCTGGCGACGCTGCTGCTGAAGCACTTCGTCCTGCTGCTGCTGAAGCACTTCGTCCTGCTGCTGCTGAAGCACTTCGTCCTGGCGACGCTGAAGCACTTCGTCCTGCTGCTGCTGAAGCACTTCGTCCTGGCGACGCTGCTGCTGAAGCACTTCGTCCTGCTGACGCTGCTGCTGAAGCACTTCGTCCTGGCGACGCTGCTGCTGAAGCACTTCGTCCTGCTGACGCTGCTGCTGAAGCACTTCGTCCTGGCGACGCTGAAGCACTTCGTCCTGCTGACGCTGCTGCTGAAGCACTTCGTCCTGCTGACGCTGCTGCTGAAGCACTTCGTCCTGGCGACGCTGCTGCTGAAGCACTTCGTCCTGCTGACGCTGCTGCTGAAGCACTTCGTCCTGGCGACGCTGAAGCACTTCGTCCTGGCGACGCTGCTGCTGAAGCACTTCATCTTCTAGAACACATGATTGCAGTGCATCTGCTTCAGCTGATGCAATTTCTGCAGCTTCCTCTGATTTTAGCAACAGCAGATTAGCTTGTAGATCAGCTTGTTGTTTTAATATTGCTGCTTCCTTGTGTGCATAGGCTAGTTTGACAAGTGCAGCTTGTGCTTTAGCACGTGCTTTTACTGCAGCAGTACTGATTGGTTTTGAGCTCTTCATCACCTTTTGAATGTGACATGATGAAGAAAATAAACTGCAGTGTTGAGCCATGTCTTTCTGTGAAGCCCGCTGTGCTTAAAGTCTTTTTACTGTTCTGCCCTTGCTATACGTTGGTATACATTCTGTATGGCTTGGCAGACAGCTAACAAGTTCCCAATAAAGATCCAAAAGGCAGTGACTTGGTGTAGGTTCTTTAGTGAAGAATAAATTGTAAAACTGCAATACAGAAAGAATAGAGAACACAACATTGTGTCATATACTGTAAAATAATAAACCAAACATAGTAAATTGTATGCATCCTACAAGAAAAGAACATGTTGTACTCACTGTACTAAATGCAATCAACATTTTAGAAAGAATCAAGCATATTGCTTTAAGAGCCAATATATACTTAAAGAGCCATAAAGTTTAACAAATAAAACACACAAACTTACAGACTTATCCTGTCCAAGGCCTGATAGAAAGGTTAACTTAACATGCAGTGAGAGCTCTTCACAGTGTGCTGGCTTGAACTGAACTGACTCTGACCCACTAATCACCTCATAACTACCATTGAGAAGCTACCAGGTGAGGAGAATTACTAATTAAGCAAAAGAACATTGGTCTCCATTACACATAGGGCCTACTAGGTGAAAGGTGAACTACCTAGAAAAGTAAGCAGCACACCCTGTACACTCACTGCCCCCGCTGCCACCCTTAGATCTCCATAGAGCTGACCTGTTATGACATTCCATATTTATAGGGAAAACCTGCGGACCAGAGGATGAATGAGTGACGCCAGGACTTCTGCATGTGCTCTGTATACCAGCTGCTGCTACGCTCATGCACCTTATTTCTACTCAACTTCCTCCCCACATACAGACCATGACACAGAACTATATTCCTGGCGATGTTATTGTTGTTGTAGGTTGTTGTTTTTTGCGTAGCTATGTGTGTCCCTATGTATGTATGTGTACGGTCTACGTACAAGTCCAAGCACAGACACATGAAACACCTCACTAATAGCACTGGATGGCACTGTTGAGCAGCGTCACACACACACACACACACACACACACACACACACACACACACACAAGTACCGTACAGCACCACTCACTTCAGACATCTTTCTTATTCCTGTAGGCTCCTAGGTGGAGCATAGGGCCGCTATCACACCCCGCCATCGGACTCTGTTTTGAGTAGTTTTCTTCAGCTGGGCCCACGATAATCCGGTCGTCTTTGCCTCACTCTCCACTGATCTTCTCCAGGTCTGTTTTAGCCTCCCCACTTTTCTTTTGCCCTGTGGGTTCCAGTCCAGTGCTTGCCTAGTGATGTTGTCAGTAGGTTTTCAGAGGGTATGTCCAATCCACCCCCACTTTCTCTTCTTCACATCCTGACTGATGGAGTTTTGGTTGGTTTTCTCCAACAAGCTGGCATAGTGGCATTTGATATTTTATCGGGCCACCTGATGTTTAGTCTTAGGCATCTGTTGACATTGTCTGGAGTTTGTTGGTGGTAGTATTTGTCACTTTGTCACGGGTCTGATTTTATTTTTTTGTCATAGGGGCGTTGGGAAGCCAAGAGCTGTAGACGCACGGCAGGGCCTCTCATTTTTCTGTGGTGTCATTGAGGGGATGCGGGTGTTGGAACCGCTGCATGGGGCAGAACAAGTCCAGTGCCATTTATCAGTGTCCACCAGCGTTGCCAGCCCACTTATAAATGACGTTGGGCTTGTTATTTCTGTCTAAAGTTGCTTGTAAATATTGGTATTGATACATTTACTTAAGTATATATATGGTACAGCCGATCTACAAGCCATTTTGAAAATAGCAGATGCGACACATTGTGAGCTTGTAGATCTGTTATTTTAAATGGCACATTCGGCACAGTGACTTTCTACTTTTGGTACTTCAATTATCCATTTTGATGCCAATACTTTTGTGTTTTTATTCAAGTACATTTTGAATTCTGGACTTTGTACTTTTAACGGAGTATAGTTCTACATTGCCGATTTGCCGTATTGATACTTTTAAGTACATTTAAATTTAAGTAAAAGTTTATAACAAACGTGAGTCCTTTTTTCCACCACGTGCAGCACAGACGTCCGCTGTGTCACCTGAGTCTCTCTCCACGTGCAAAGCTCCCAAGCAAAGCTCCCAAAGCTTTTTATCTTGTGACCCAAAAGAGAAATTTGACGTCTCCCTCCCCAGGGGTAACCCAAACTAACCTTTAAGAAGTAGTGGAAACATAGCTGACCTTACAATTAAGCACCCAACACATTGTTTGTTTTTCAAATTTATGGCATTTATTAGAATTTGTTACATTTTTATTCATGACATTCTCTTGAAAATGTTCAAATTAATTTGTATTTAAATCATGAAAAATTGAGAAGTTTCTTGAAAATCTAGTGTTTGGGAAACAGTATTCTGTACTGTTTCTATATCATCTTCATTGACACATCACAGGTTAAGAACGCCCAGGGGTATTTAGGCCCAGCGATTTACAGCAACGGAGCACATTTAGTAATAGCGACGCACCAGGCGCTATCCCGGATGTATAGCTGAAGTAGCTAGATGTAGCCAAAACTCTCGAAGCGATCGACAACAACGGGAGGTATGATTAATTATAACGCGACTATAGTGACGGGACCGCGGTTGGCCGTCTAAAACACAATCTTTGCTTAGAATTGGACGGAATGATTTAGATCAAGTGTTATTCACAATTTTCGATCTGATCGGCTAAAATGGGGGGGAACATTTTCGATGACGTCCCAAAAGGAAATAACATCGAATGTTCCACTATACAGACGCTCCCAGCCTGTGGAGCGATGCGATCGGTTTTCCGTCCTTTTATTAATCTCCGTCCTGAGCACTGGGCGTTACTATTTGATAGGAGGGAGAACTCCGTTTATGCCGCTCAGGGTGTTAACAGGGTGTAAAACAGTGGGCCAAATTAGTTTTTGTGCAAGCAGCAAGCTCCATCATTTGTGTTCTTTCTATAAAAGACAATTTACAATTTAGGTATTTAGCAGACACGCTTAATCCAAAGAGATTTACAGTAAGCAACAAAAGTGAATTCATCAAATGCATAGAAGAGAGGTACATTAGAAAACAACAATTTATCTATGTATTTAGACATTGTTTGACCAAATACCTCTAGATATATCAGCAATTTTCACAATTTTGGAACATTTTTGAAATGTATGAAAGTATACAATAGGGCTTAAGTGATTAAAAGCAGCTGCTGTGTCCTGCTACTTATTTTATCCATTGTGTCTTTATAGACTGCATTCTTGTTTTGTTTTTGCTTTGATGTATTTTAAGAAGCCATTTTCAACACCTTGCCAGGCAGGGAGCGGGGATGACAAATAGCCTCTTGGCTGTGTGTGTGCGTGCGTGCGTCCGTCGGTGCCAATTTTGCAATTCTTCACCATTTTACCAGATTACACAGGATCTGCACACAACGAGGTGATTTTAAAATAGTATGTCAAACTATTTAACGCCTTACGAAAACGTGGCAACACGAGAACTTTCCTTTATTCCTTAGAAGGATATAGGCCTATGACTCATTTCTAGAGGTGAAGGAAAGGACCAGAGTCCCAACCTTAGTTACCTATTCACAAATACAACATTATACCATCATAATATAGGAAAAACTAAAATCTGAAGGATTAGGCTACCTTGTACACAGCAAATTGAAAGAGACAGACCTATACGCAAAAACCTGATTACTATCTACACAACCGGTGAAAAATAGACCCATACATAGAATGTTGAGAATAAAACAAAACATGCAGGCTAATACGAGTAACTGTGTTTATCCAATTACATCTAACAAGTGCAAATACAATATGTGGGTAAAACTAGAAACACAATAGCAGATAGACTAAACCAACATAATAATAATAATATAAATAATGCAAAAGAAACAACATTATTGTACCACATTTCATGACAAATGGAATTAGTGCCATGGAAGTTTGTGGTTCATACACAACAATACCTGGACTGAAGGAGAATGTAGATTCAACGAAAAACAATGGATAATAAAAGTAAACACCACATTCCCAAAAGGACTGCAATACAAATTATTAAAACGTAAAAGAGGGGAGGGAACAAATTAACCTTTGAAAGCCCATTGAATCCTAAATATCTAAAGGGCCTTCAATTAGAGGAGATCTGTCTCCCATGCAGGGCAATAGCATGAACACAAAGAGCCATTTAAATTTAAAAAATCACACCTATGTGAAGTGAGGGGCGCTAATATATTAAAGTCTAACTCATGTTGATTGGGTGAAGTACAATGGTGATGTAACACAAACATTAAACACCATTAACAATAAAGAGACAATATGACGTTAACGACACATTATGACGTAAATTTTCCCTTTATTGTCAATGCATTTACTAAACAAACTTTGTTGAACTAAAGACAATCATTAAACCTGTGTATAGGAGGGGCTAGGGGAGGGGCTAAAAATCAGACCATCAGCACTCACTAATGGGTGTAGGTAAACATGCTTAATCCCCTTTAATCACACTTTAAGCATTTGACCTCCAGTAACCTCACAGGTTACTAGATTAAGCCTCAGAGACTAGATCTAAATCTAAGATTTAGAAACTTTTAGTAATTTTAGTCATTCTTTTTTTTTGCAATTTAGGGTTAGGGAACTTACTTTTAGTAGCAAATTATTATTTAAGCTCAGTCTTTGAACACACCATTGAAATTTAGGCCTGCCTATAGGCTATACTTAAACTATTTAGTTTTAATATAGTCTTAGCCAGCTAAAAAATAATACTTAAACATACAATTGTATGGCACAAAACACTGCAGTCCTTAAACCAGAAACCCAACCTGAATCTGTTTCTAATTGTAAACGTATCTCATTATAATACTATACCTGTGAGGACACTTTCTTTATCACACACACACACACACACACACACACACACACACACACACACACACACACACACACACACACACACACACACACACACACACACACACACACACACACACACACACACACACACACACACACACACACACACACACACACACAGTCATACACACACACATTGGTCTTGCCCTCTAGGCTAGTTCCTCCATTCCACATGATTCAACTCTCCAACATAGTGATGGAAGTAGTATTCACATTTCTTACTTAAGTAAAAGTATCAACACTCTATTGTAGAAATAGTATGCTACAAGTTCATTGTTCAAACATATAAAACATCATTTGAAAATAGGAAGCTCACAACACCTCGCTCTTTGCGACACGTTGTGACCTTGTATAGCCGCTATTTTCAAATTGCCAAATATATATACGTCAAAAGTAGTTTTGTAATAATAATAAGAAGAATAAATTATATTATAGTGGAGTAGAAGTACAATATTTGCCTTTAAGATGTAGTGGAATATAAGGAAAATGATAGAAAAGAAGTAAGGCCTACTCCAGTAAAGTTAAAGCAAAGGGAAAAAAAGAAGAAAAATCAACATGGTGATGAATGAATGAATGAATGGATGGATGGATGGATGGATCTATGAACAAATTAATGAATTAATGAACAAATGAATTAATGGATGGATGAATGAACAAATGAATGAATGAATGAATGAATGAATGGCTCCCACAGCGTACTGATGAATTAAATGTCATTGAATTAAACTGTGCTCCCGTGCTGCATGCATGGGTCTAGGATGTTGTAGTCCAGCTGTCTCTTGCATTAAGGTTACATAATTGAAGGAGTACAGTAGGACATGTATGGCACTGATGATTGGACGATGATGGAGCTGGCAGATCGCTTCAAAGGGTATCAGTACTAAAGGTCACAGTGCTGTAGACACTAGATTTCTGTGATTTTCAGTGGTTTTCAACCAGTGGTCCTTGAGGGGTGTTCCAGGTGGTCCCTAAATGATGGAGAGTTGGTAACAAAATTGACCCTCTTGAGGGTGTAACATGAAACCAAATGGAGCCTTACGGGTCCATTTGGTTTAATTTGACCCTCTCCAGTTACATTATTGTTGTTAAACAGATGTTTACTTACATTACATTACTTAATTTACAACTACTCTACACAATTAGAGAATGTAAAATAATTGTTTTTATTTGTAATATTTTTTATCCCACGATTTTGTAACCCATTTTTCACCCCTGTGTCAATTATCAAATGTGATCCTGGGTTCTACACACCCAGTTCCTTTCCCCTCCATCAGACGCCCCGGCTGGCCAGGGGAGGTAGTTTAGAGACCAGGATTACTGCATGTTTTTGTGAGGGTACCTACCCTAGGGGACACGGGGAGGACATGCAAACTCCACACAGAAAGACCCTTTTGCCAAAATAATTGTTATTTTGATCGTTTTTCTTTTTTTTTCATCAATACAGCTGTAACATCAATACAGCATGGAAATGTGGACAAAATCTTATCCAACGATAACACAATATTCTTTAGTTTGGGGTCTGAAAGGCTAAATATCATCAAATGGTGGTCCGTACATGCTGAATAGATAATGGACCTTGATAATGAAACGTGTTGAAAACCATTGGTATAGGCCTAAGGTATATTTCTTCTTGTTTACTTTTAGATTGCGGAAGATGTGCTGCATACAGGTAAGTGTGCACACGTTCACAAGACGTGTAAACAAATACTTGCGATTATAAGACTTAATTTTAAACCAAGTAGTGATCATTTAGATTTAAACATTTTCAATAAAAACAAACCAATTATCTTTACATCTCCACACAAAAACACTGTACATGGGATTAAGTGTCAGCACATGTTGACCGCATATTCCACATTTGCATGCAGGCATTTCTGCTACCAGGCACGTGGTTAGAATGCATATAAAAAATAAGGCTGTATTCCGCCATTTTCTAGATTGTCAGTGTGCCATGTCAACATAAGTTTAATTAAGACACCACATGAAAATAGTAAAATACATAACATATTTCCAGTTGATTTTCTTTCCTTATTTTGAAATGTTTTCTTTTATATCAGGACATTGTAATGATCTTTAGACTCTATCTCCCAGACTGCTACCCCCCCCCCCCCCCCCCCAGTCAGAGTTATATATATATATATATATATATAGTCAATTAACTCCTTATACTTGAACATACTACAGTGTCACACAAACGCATCAAAAGTAGCAGATCCACAAGCTCTAACTGTCACGTGTAGGTGAGGTAAGGACAGGACAGACAGCCAGGCATGGTAGTGTTCAAAACCATGAATTGGTGTTTTAATACAGAAGACAGGTGAACATGAACAACTTAAAACAGACTGAAACAGGTGACAGGATACAATGACTCAACAAGGACTGACTGGGGGACAAGACTGATATACACATGAGGGTTGATTACAAAATGAGACACAGCTGGAGCAAACAAACATAGAACCATGAAAACTAGACGAGGGAACAATACATAGAAATACAAGACCTAGACTGTACAATGAATGACACAAGTCTGTGACTGTGACACTAACCGTGGCATGGAGAGATGCGTTTTGAGCTTCTGGATCTGCTACTTTTGATGCTGTTGAATTTGAACCCTGAAAAGTAACAGTTTTGGACATATATTTCCACCCAATGTAATCATTTGAACCAATTTATTTATTTAATCTGTCTAGTCTATTCATTCAATAGCAGATCTACAAGCTCACAGCATGCACGTCACTTTCGCGCATTTCCAGATTAAAGCGATGCCACAAAACTGTCTTGTCTTGAACTTGCAAAAATACTTTTTATTTTGTTGTTTCACTTTCAGTCCTTAAAGGTATATTCAGTGATTTCACTCAAAAAACCTTAGGTTTCGTTTTTGGCTGTGGGACCCAGCCTTTCGTCCAATCAGGATAGAGAGTCAAAAACGAAACCTAAGGTTTTTTGACCCCCAGGGGTTAACTGGGGACAGGGAGGAACTCCTTATATGGCCAGCACACTCTATAGTAGGGAGGATTATCACACAAAACAAAAAAATAAGTGATATTTGAATTAAGTGAAATCACTGAATATACCTTTAAGACTGACAATGTTAATCCTGGTAAAGGCGGATGATGGATCAGCCTCATTTGGTATTCATATCTGAACTAAGATGAGAGAAGGGTTTGTGCTCTTGTTATCAAAAAAATATTAATTATCCCAAAAAGGTATTCCTGGCAGGTGCATTAAGCCAAACAGAAGACTAAAGGAATGCTCGCACGCCAACATAACAAAAAGAATGTCCACAGAGGTTTGGCAGACGCAGAATGATTTTTAAATGTTGTCACTATGAATCATTAGAGAATTAAATATTCTTGCATCTGTCAAAACCTCACCTTATATTGGTGTGCGAGCACTGTTTGTCTTCTTGGTAGTTATATCTGAACAATGGACAAGAATTGATAAATTACCCATGCAGATCTTATTGTCTTGTAGTCTGGCAGCCGGGGGTGTGGACTGTGGAGTGGGACATTTGGTATAATATAGTCTTTTTCTTGGCCTAAAATATTGTCTATATACATCGAAAAATAAAAAAATTGTGGCACTCCCTCTTTAAGGTAGAATAGTACGTCCTTTATCCATCCGTTATGTGTAGGTGGAGAAACCTGTTTCCATTTGAGGAGTATAAGACGTAGTAAAGGAGCTATCTCTTGAGGTATAGAGGAATATTAGTCCCTGCATGGGGAATACCAAATAAGGTTTGTTGTTATTGTTGTTATTGTTACACCCCTGTGCCTTCACATATAGCTAGAGGGCTTCAAGCTGCCAGCTCTGCCTACGTGCGAGGGAGGGCAGAATCCATTTCTTCCGGCCAACGTGCCGGCCAGTCTTTTTATAGGTCGGCCGGTCGGTCCGAATGCATTTTTAGCGGTCGACGTGAAATATGTCGGCCGGCCGGTGCGATGGGTCGGCCGGTCCATAGGTGCGTCGGCCGGTCGTTTGATATGTCGGCCGGTCCGTGATTAGGTCGGCCGGTCCGTGATTAGGTCGGCCGGTCCGTGATTACGTCGGCCGGTCCGTGATTAGGTCGGCCGGTCCGTGATTAGGTCGGCCGGTCCGTGATTAGGTCGGCCGGTCCGTGATTAGGTCGGCCGGTCCACCCCAGGAGGTTAGACGGGACAATAGTCCGATACGGGAGGGGAGGTGCGTGCGTGCGGGGGTAAATGTGTCAAGTCACGTGACCACTGGCTGTGCTACGAATATGAATTATTATTATTATAGCTAACTTAATAGTTCCTGCTGTAAAACACCCAATCATATCGTTATCTTTCTTCATATTATTATTTTTTTCTGCTCTCGTTGCAAAAGACCGCCTCCCAGTGGAACGTTTCTTTAAGGTAAGTCACGGCTTTCTAATAGTCTAGGGGTCTGTGCAAATGCCTCTCGATTTATTGCTCCGTGTGGCACCTGGTTCGGATCCCGCTCATGGCAAAAAACTTTTATTTTATAATGTTCTTTCGTAGCCTTTATTGTGTATGGACACAATAGCTACATTTTAGACTGTATCATTATTGTATATTATATTTAAAAAAATAGCCGTATTGAGTTAATACATATTTAATTATTTGATAGGCAGGCAAGCAGGCAGGCAGGCAGACAGACAGGCAGGCAGGCAGACACGGACCGGCCGACGTAATCACGGACCGGCCGACGTAATCACGGACCGGCCGACCTAATCACGGACCGGCCGACGTAATCACGGACCGGCCGACCTAATCACGGACCGGCCGACCTAATCACGGACCGGCCGACGTAATCACGGACCGGCCGACGTTATCACGGACCGGCCGACCTAATCACGGACCGGCCGACGTAATCACGGACCGGCCGACATAATCACGGACCGGCCGACCTAATCACGGACCGGCCGACCTAATCACGTACCGGCCGACGTAATCACGGACCGGCCGACGTAATCACGGACCAGCCGACGTAATCACGGACCGGCCGACGTAATCACGGACCAGCCGACCTAATCACGGACCGGCCGACCTAATCACGGACCGGCCGACGCACCTACGGACCGGCCGACGGTGCTTACCGGCCGACGGTGCTTACCGGCCGGTGCGTAGGCCGGAAGAAATGGATTCTGCCCTTGCTGGGCGTGTGATACAGTAATGTATAACTCCATATATGCTTTCAATTGTGATGTTCTGACATATGCAGGGACAGTGCAGGGAGAACACCCAGCCGCTTATTTTGAACAAAAGCAACAGCATTTAGTACACCCATAAACACATTGTTTTAATCATTTTTTTTGCATTTTATCGGTTTTATTTATATTTTCATAATTGTATTTCATATTTGTAAATCACAGACTTAGACAATAAATACCATACTAAAAAAACAATTCCTTGTCTTTGTTCCATATTATGAAATGAAATGTATCGACATCGGGATGAACATATTTCACTAAACATTAGTTCTAATAGGCAAACATTTAGGTGAAAATAGATTCAACTCACAATGTGTTGTAATGATGTGGGTCACCAAGAGAGTTAGTTAGGAATGGGTCTCATATAGAGCTTACTATATATAAGCATCAATACTGCAATGTGGAATCACTGTTACAAATAGAAGTCCGGAATTCAAAATTTACTTGAGTAAAAGTACAAAAGTATTGGCATCAAAATGTATCCTATACTTAAAGTACCAAAAGTAAAAGCGTATAGGCTACTCATTATGCATAAACCTTTTTAAAATATCAGATCTAACAATGCGACGCATCTTGAGTACTGTACTCAAGATGCGAGTACTGAGTTAATTTCCACCATTGAACACACAACATTACAACACTATATAGCACACAAACAAACACTATAGCTCGCACGCACGCACGCACGCACACACACACACACACACACACACACACACACACACACACACACACACAGTAACACAAAGACGTGCACAACCTCGCTATAACACCACCACGCCCTCAGGAACGCGTGCAACAGCATGTTTCTCATCCATACGGATCATACAGCGAACGGCTCATTACAATAATTCACTGGGCAGTCCTGAAACCAGAGCGTACAGCTTGACAACCCCGGGCTGGCCTCCGATCAGCATGCGTCTGCCAGCAGTTTAATGTATGTTATTGCTCATGGGTCTGTGCTAATCTGCAAGAAATTATCGTCATGTCCCTGAATAGCACGGGGCGACCGCTGTGATCGACTTGACTTTAATCTCTCTGTTTATAAGAAAAGGCAAGTTTATTTGTGTACACCCTTTCATACACAATGGCGAAGGAGAGGAATACTTCCATGACTCTGATGAAGATCACCGTTGCTTAGTAGCAACGCAAATAAAATAAAAAGGTCCAAGGTGATCTGGCCGGTGTCCTCTCCTCCTTCATAATTCAATGCGTTATAAGTCAGTGATTGATTCGCAATATTTGTTTATTTTCAAGGACCCCCAGTTTGATATTCATGAGGCCACGGAGTCGGCCCCCATTAGATACAATTCATTTGTATTTCTTTTTGCGAGACATCTACACTGTAATAACCTCAGTATTAATTGAACTCTGAGATTGTACAAATGGAACCAAATGGACCTGTAATGGTCAAATAAGTTGGTTCCTAACAATGCATAGTTTAGCTGGGGACCCAGACGGACTCCTATTGAGAACCATGAAATAAGTCATGAAAAGGCATTTAGAGTGCATCAGCCACATGAATCCTATAGTGTTTCCCAAACAGTGGGTCGGGATCCATCTTAAAAGCAACATTTTTATATTATTTAAAAATATTAAAAAATCTTTAAACACAAAACATCTAAACCTTTCATCAATTATATGGCAAGCATAGGCCTGGGGGACCCCAGTCAACAAAGTATGGGGTTTAAGAGGTTAAACACATTTTGCCTGTTGCACTCTAGGCATAGTAAATCTTCTGCAAATATTGTCATCTCAGAAACGTGGCGCTCAAGAAGTAAATAAAAACCAAAACCCCTGTGTCACATGCACACAACAAGACCCAGCAGAACAGAACAGAACAGATAAAAGCTCCGCTCACATAAAGACCGAGGCTGGCTGGTTGGCTCCCTGGAGGGATGGCTTTTAAATGGCAGTAATTTTTGAACAAGTGGATGGGAGTCGGGCAACTAATGAGATCTATTTATTTTGCTCATGAGCCTGGTAGCTTCGGATAGATGTAGGTCACGGGCTGATTCAGAGCAGAATCATCCTTGCAAAACAAAATTGTCTCCCTGACAATACGAGAGATGCCAAACCAGCCGGAGCGATGGCTCCGTTTCCCTCTCCCTGCATCTCTCTCCATTATCTCTGCATCTCTCTCTCTATCTCTCTCTCTCTCTCTATCTCTCTCTCTCTCTCTCTCTCTCTCTCTCTCTCTCTCTCTCTCTCTCTCTCAATATCTGCATCTCCCTCTCTCTCGTCTCTTTATCTCCCCCTCAGTTTATTTCTCATTCCCCCGATCAACTCCCTTTCTATCTTTCTTCCTCTTTCCCTCTCCTCTTTCTCTGTCTTTCTCTACTCTTCATCTTTCCCCTCTCCCCCTCCCTCCGTCTCTCATCTGTCTCTCTGTGTGATAATCATTCAGTTTTCAGCTCAATACACTCAACACACATCACAACTGTGCAGTTGGCCCCGTCAGACATGGGAGGAAAATGCTGTTGAACTCTGGTGTACAGATGGGTTAACGGGCCTCCCTCCATCGATGAAGCCTCTGCAATCCATGTGAAGGTATTAGCCTCGATCAGGCCAGTCGTTTATCTGGTCTCAATGCGACAGACTGGCTGGGCCTAGATTTGCGGTGTAGTGCTCCGAAAACACTTATTGGTGAGTGCTACTGATTTCATATCTCCTTATTTTAACTTTTTGTGTTTTTCTGGAAATTAACGGCCTACTTGATGACACTACAGCAACAGAAATGGCAAATCCACATTCGCGCCGCGTTTCGAGCCATTTAGGGCTACTTCATTGACCGCGCCTTTTCAAGCTTGTGGATCTGTTGCTACTTTTAACTTTGAATCCTGTGACGTACAGTGTGAGGTTTCCACCCAACAGAGACAATGTACGGTGTTTAGTGTTTACATAATGATGGCCATATCTTCATAGAAATCATATTTGTCCGGTTAGACAGAAGTCCATAATCATTTTAACTATGACCTATTTCTTGTTTGTGACCCTGTTGTTCATAACAAATATTTCAGGGCCCCATCATCATTTATGATATATATATATATATATATTTTAATTTATATTTTTTGTCCCACGATTTTGTAACCCATTTTTCACCCCTGTGTCAATCATCCTGTGATGTGATCCTGGGCTCTACACACCCTTCGCCAACCTAGGGAGAGCAACGGACTTAACTCATGCTTCCTTCATGCTTGAGTGTCCAAGTTGCTCCTTTACACCTGACAGGGGGGAGTTTCCCTGGTTGGACGTAGCGCGTGGAAGGAGCATGTTATTCCAACCAGTTCCTTTCCCCTCCATCAGGCGTCCCGGCTGGCCAGGGGGAGGCAGTTTAGAGACCAGGATTACTGCATGTTTTTGTGAGGGTACCTACCCTAGGGGACACGGGGAGAACATGCAAACTCCACACAGAAAGGCCCTTTCGCCAACCCCGCCTTCGGGTATGGGCACTGATGACGCGGAGGAGGAAACACGCCGCCAGCACCCACAGAGCCCCGAGCGGGAATCGAACCCAGGACCTTCTAGCTGTGAGATTTATGATATTTCTAACGCCACATTCATCCCCTAAGTTAAAATACTGTAGGACCCTGTTTTGATTTCAGCCCGCCACTGTAGCCTCGTTATCAGCCATTGGTATAAAAACAGAGCTGATAGGAAGAGTGTTCGCCCGCCAACAGAGAAAAGTGTTTTAGGAGAGAGGGGTCAATTAACTAAGTGAACACCAGTGATCTAAAGGATGCAGCACCATCCAACAGCAGCGTCTCCAAGATACAACAGGCGCCGTTGGGTCTTGTGACTTCGACGTCACTACCATCATCGCTTCCCGGACCAATCAGGGGCTGCTAACCATCGCCAGCATCCTCCACGTCGGTCCCCGTCAGTGACATGGACTCTCCCCATCCAATGAACTAACAACAACAATGTGACGACATCTTCCTCTTAAAAACCATGGACAATGCCAGAAACACTTTTCGGACATTGGATTATTTCTGTAACCACAGTATATGGATTTTATGTACATCCTAATCTGCAAATTTCCTGTAATCCTGACAGGAAGTGTATGTGTTGACGAGTCAGGCCCAAATCTTCATTCAAACCTTGATGATTTGTGCTCGCTAAGCCGCTTTTAGATGGTTAAAATACGCCCCAAAAGACAGAGGGCATCAATCACAGAGCAATAGAATTAAATTATAAACAGTTCTGCAGCTTGACGCACAGTGGCTAGAAATCAATGCCCTAAACTCTGCCAGAGATAGAAGAACCTCCGTGAGCTCCTGGCATCGAAGCTAAATGCACTTCTACCAGCTTCACTGCAATGCTCGGGTGACATGCTGGAAAGTGATTGTACTCGACGTAAATTTGGAGGTTGTTTTATTTTCACCTTTTCAGTACTTTATACTAAAGTAAATAAATATTGTACATTTTCACTCCACTCCTCCGTTACTTGATATGGCTTTCTCACTTTTTAGATTTAGAGGATTACAAAACATACATTAACCACTTACTGTAGGGCTTAAGTGTTGAAGTGCGTAAAAATAGCTATAGATCAGCTAAAATCTGCGAAAATAAAAATAAAAAATTAAGAAAGAAACGTTAAATGTATCCCCTAATGAGGGATTAAATTGATCAGTTGGAGAAACTTTTGCACCCCCAAGGCCTTCATTAGTATAGCCTATTTGTAAATACGTAAGCAGTCTTAAATCTTTCTACAATATAAACAAACACGCACGCACACACACACACACACACACACACACACACACACACACACACACACACACACACACACACACACACACACACACACACACACTGTTGTGTTAAAGTGCAGCACACCTCACCTCAGGCAGTTTTATGAAGTAGCCAGGCAGTGACATAACTCACATCTGAAATCACAATTGGTCCCCAACCCCAGTGAGGACACAGTGCTATCCACTGTCCCCAAGTCACGTCAGCACGCTAACCGCTGACCGGCCGGTCTGCCATCTTGCCGCTCGATCTGCTCCGTTGCTCTGCTAGTTTTTTGTGCTACCGTCCGGCCAGCAGCCACATTTATGCTCTGTGGTGTGACACCACTCCCCACAGTCACTTCCAAGCTGGCCAGTGATAATTAATTAGAAGCATTGTGTATTCAGATGAGTGTGTGTGCATTGTCCCCGTTTGTCTCTATAGCGCAAGGCCGCCCGTGACAGTATTGTTCCACTTTGCTTTGGCAATATAAACGTATGTTTTCTCATGCCAATAAAACCCTTTGAATTTAATTGATATGCATTCAGGCTCAGTCCTATGTTAATTCACGTGCATACGTGCTCCTGAAAGATCTTTGGGCCTGGTACCGTGTGCAATGACCAATGCAACACTGGCCTTGATGCCAATATGCTGATAGTGATCAATATATTTATATTTACTGTATGTTCAATTACTACATGCAAATATTGTACTTTTGTCTCTAATACATTTCTAGGATGTGAAAAAGTACATTAATGAATGAACCGCATACAATATAAAAAAGTACGTGTGGTGGGGGACTCTAAGGAAAGTTCCACTAAGGAAAGTTCTAATGACACTGATGTATAAATTTGATAGTTCATGTCTCAATTGATCTGCTCATGTTAGGTTTCTGGTCTAGAGGGGTGGGTCGCGGCTGAGATTTGCGCACGCCCTGATTGGATCTCATCGATCTGTCCGTCACCCCCGGCCCCTCCTCTCCCCCCTAGTGCAGCGCTACGTCACATCATTTGGAGCGACGCCCACCCAGAAGGGTTGACTCCCACTTTTAGACCAGAGCGGCCAATGCGTTCCTCCAGGCTTTCAATTTTTGCACCAACAAAAATGAAAGCCTGGTACCGAGGCTACTTCCAGGAGGACACGGTGGAGCATTGTTTGTCCTATAACAGCATTTCAAAAACAGGATATTTATCCCAGTCAGGCAGGCTGCAACAGGCGGAAATTGAAGCTTTCCATCTAAATCAGTGTTTTTCAACCCTTTTCATATCAAGGTCCAATTATTTATTCGTGTTTTGAGCCATGGACCACCATTTGATGAGATTTAGACTCTCAGACCCCAACATTTGTACTTCATATTTTGTTGGATACTTTGTCCACAATTCCATGCTGTATTGATGTAGTACCATATAGCGTTATACGCTCTCAAGAGTTAACAATCTGTAATGGTCCATTTGGTTACCAACTCTCCATTATTTTGGGACCATGGAACCCCCTCAAGGAGGACCACTGGTTGAAAACCACTGATCTAAATGAAGCTGTTGCAGTTCTCATTTAAGGCCTGGAGGGTCCTGGATTTTAATGTTCGTTTAGGGCAGTTATTATGTAATTTTTGCCTGCCAAGTTTATGGACTTTAATGTTTGTTTAGGGCAGTAAATTACAACTCGCTTGCGCACCTCACTTCACACGAGTGTGCTTTCCCCCCTGAATTCCACTTTGACAGACCTCTCCCAGCTGTTTCTGGGTCTTGCTGGTTCTTGTGGTACCAGTGTAATGTACCAAAATATATAGGCCTACTATGTTTTTTGTACAATTTAGGAGTTGATTAATCAAACCATTAATACTTTAGTGCTCTTAATAATGTGCAGTCCTTCATTGCAGTTATAATTGACAGTGTGTATCCGGCTTGATGGCAGCATTCATATCATTCATTTAGCAAAGATTTACTTTATATGGGGTAGTTTTAAAGTGCCAACTTTAATACAACAACATAGTCAGGTCTCATATTGGACCATTAACTCCTGCTCGTCTATTCAGAGCATCACCTTTTGAGAGCAAACAATTGAGAAAAAGAGGATGATATGATCTCCCACCTGCATGCAACAGCACATGGCAGACAGGCAACATCCAACACAGGACCTTCCCCTTGGGTTCAACCTTCTTCCAGTAGGTCCCTATGGGTTGAATTTCCACAGATCATTGAAGGTACGGTCATAATTGTTATAAAGGATAGAGTGTGGACAGGGAGCGACAGCCCCGCCCCCTGCTGTTCATTTCAATGGAAGTTTCTCAGTGGCATTTTGAAGCACCCGGAAGAACGCTCTACTTCCGCATTTGCCAACCAAATTTTGGTTGGCCAATGCGGAAGTGCAAATTAACGTCGATGTTAAACCCCAGCTGCACAGGGTTTCCTCATGCTATAGCCTATGCAGGGGCCCGCCTGCAGTCCCAGCTTTGACCAGTAGGCTTGACAGCCAGCCATTCCGGGGGGCTTGGGTACGGTCCAGAAAACAGTTGTCACCATTGTACAGCTCTCCAGGTTTATTTTGAGTAAATGTAAATTCAAGTAAATGTACTTAGTTACTCTTTCCACCACTGAGTGCTTGTGCATGAGTGTGACTCTATACTTTTTGGTGTTGCTGTTGTTGATGATGGCGTGTGAAGGACGATCATGGTCAGACCGAGGCAGATGGGCTTGCTACGGGTCCCTAAAGCCTATACGTTACTATGAAACTCCAACGCTATGTGATGTTTTAATCCTCCCCGAGCTGAGTCTTTTCTCACCACATTTGGGTAGCAGACATCCCTCTGGCTTTCATGCAGATGCTATATTTCCACAATCATTACATGAGGTGACCCATTGCTTTGTTGACTCACTGCACTGTCTGCAGTGTTGATTTTGAGAGTGAGTTTTGATTTAGTTTGATCATAGCCTTTTGAATAAAATAAAATTTAGTTTCAGCCATATTTTTGTCATCTGAATGTTTTAAGTGTCAGTCTCTTGTTAGTCGACTAAATCTACAGTTGATTTTGTCGACAAAAATATATTTTGGCGGGCCTTGATAAATTATCATAATGGTTGCATGCAGAAAATAGGTGATCTACAGGCTGAGGTGAGCCGCTTCCCCAGCGGGAAATGAAACCATGCAGGACCTTCTATCTGTGAGGTGATAAAATCGGCCCAAAATGGGAAAGCCAGACTATGTTAAGTGAGTCTCTTATCACTGACCTTTTCCCCTGAACCTTTCACAAGGGTTTATATGAGGGAGGAAAGGTTGACCCATGTAATTTAATTCATTAAATCATTGAAAGCAGTGGACCATATTGTAAAAGCACTCCATCCAGGCTGAGTGTATCCACATTTTACATGCGAAAACCGAAAATGTACAAAAGTAGACTAAAAACAAAGTGTACCAATACAATTATTTCCTTCCCAATACCGATTTGGATACCCATAACTTGCATACTGTATATTGCGTGTGGGGGTCTGGGGACCACCATACAATAGTGATGTTTATTTTGTTTTGTTTTTTAAACAAAATGACTGCAAACCCTTAAAACCCTTTAAAACGGGTGCTATGACAACGTATATTAAAGCAATAAGCCACGAGAGGTCTCAGGTTACCAGGTATTTTACAATGGCTGGGAGGCGTAGGCAGAACGGACGCACAGCGTAGGGTCTAGTTTCTACCCTCCCAGCCATTGTAAAATACCCGGTAAGCTGGGGCCTCGAGTGGCTTATTGCTTTTCTAAAACGGTTACAAACATATAGCAATATTAACCTAATAAAACTATTAAATTCACAAAAGTAGCTATGCTTTGCGCCACCAGAGCGAGCCACATCACTTCCTTGTTTTGCTATGTGACGGGAGAATAGCGCTTGATGTCTTTAGGGGGCTGCCTGGAGCCACACATTCACATGCAGTCATATGAGCCGGGCGGTGCTTACACGCCCGCACGGCATGGGTTAGTAAGGCAATCAAGTGCTCCCCTTCCCCAGTACAGCTACAGAGCTGCAGAATCAGCTGGGAATGATATAAAGTGATTGAAGGTGTGGATATTAAACGGTCACGTGACGATAACCAGCCAATCAGAATCAAGTATTGGGACTAACCGTTTTAGAACATTAGGTTCCCAAGTTGCATCGTTCCCATGTTGTAGGCCGGTGGCCGACTGCGACGGGCACATATATAGTTTACTGCAATTCAGCAAGTGTTATCTTATCTCTGCTGTTTTCCCCACGTGACACTGCCATATGGAAAAGTATAAAATATCATCAGAGAACCAGGGTTTACAGAATAACCTCAAGGCTTCAGTGGATAATGAAATATAAATCTTCAAGGTGCTTCAGGAATTCCTGTGCTGGAATTGTAAAGGATTGTTTGTGTACTGTACTTTCTTTCTTTCACGCGCGCGCGCACACACACACACACACACACACACACACACACACACACACACACACACACACACACACACACACACACACACACACACACACACACACACACACACACACACACACACACACACACACACTCATTCCTTTCATCTCTTGTCTTTTCATTTTTTCTTTCCTATTTCTTGTTGTTAAAGCTGTTGAAAATGTAATGATTATAAAAATTCAGCTGTTGGCTGAATAAAATGGCATACAGTAATTGTTCGTCTTTTTTCACTGAGGAAAACTAAGTGTCTAAAACTAAGACAATATATATTGACAATTTCGTCAACAAATAAAAACTAGACTAAAATGCTAGGAAGGGACTAGTGGACAAGAGATCCAGTATAAGGATTTGTTATACAAATCATTTTACACTTGGTTGGATGATGAAAATAGTGGCTTTTTGTAAAATCAGCCATTACGATGGCATCAAGAATCAAAAATACATTTTAGACGACTAAATCAACTCTAGATTTAGTCAACTAAAACTAGACCAACACTAAAACATTCCAGATGACGATATGACTAAAACTAAAATCTAAATTTGCTGTCAAAATCAACACTGATGTTCATGCCCCGACTGAACTAAACTATAATTATACTGGAACCCCAATCAAATTTGTAACATTCTTGGAGCCTATTTATCTCTGGGTGACAGGGGGGGGGGGGGGTGTACAAATTAAGAAGATTGTACCAATTGGACCTATAAGGGTGGATCAGTAAGCGTCCATTATGTCAACTCTCAGAGTTACAGACCCTGTACTGTCCATTTGGACAGTACGGTGGTCCCCAGACTCAATGTTGAGAACCGGTATCTGGAACCCACTGGTGGACCGTCGCAATGTTTCAAGTGGGTCCCCATTCTCCCAAATAGCAAACAGATATTACGTGAGGTGTGCATTATGCTGCATGCCTGCAGCTTGCGTGAGCCTTTCCTGCATGTCTAGACCGCAAAACACACCAACTCCCCTCGGCTTTAGCTCTTAAACATGTACATAGTAAATGAATGCAGTGGTTGACTGGATTCAGTGTTTCTCAACCAGTGGTCTGAGGTCCTTGAGGGGGTTCCAGCTTGTCCCCAGCAAAATGATGGAGAGTTGGTAACCAAATGGACCCTTATAGATCTTTAACTCTTGATAGCGTAAAATTAAACCAAATGCACCCTTGTGAGTCCGTTTAGTTTAACAGAATTTGCCTGTTATCTCTCCTCTGGTACCACATCAATACAGCATGGAATTGTGGACAAAACTGACTGCACCGTTCAGCCAGAACTGCTATTTTTGGCGGAAGAAGAAGAAGAAGAAGAACAAACACAAAAACAATAAGTGACCAAAGTGACTTTGTGACTTCTTGGTCCCTTAATAAGTGACCAAAGGCCCCTCAGGACTTCTTGGTCCCTTAAAAACGGTGGCGGTGGGCTGGTCACCTGCAGCTAAGTATAGCAGTGGGGTCAGGAGGTGCCCTTGTATAAGAGCTGTAGTGCTGCAGGATCTCATTGTGCGTGACTGCTCTTAAAATAACACCATGCCACACACTGCCCGCAGGTACTGACACCCACGTACTGTACAGTAGGGATGCAGAGGTCACGAGGATGTACGTCTCTCTTTTTTTGTATCTCGCTCATGGTATTGCAAAGTGTTTGTTTCTTACCCTGAAGCTATAAGAGGGCTTTGGCGATATGGACAAACTCAAATATACACTAAATGACGTGTTGTTGTAACGTGTTAAAAGCAGGAAAGCATCATTTTACATTTTATTGTTGCATGGCTATTAAAAGACTTGGCTGCCACATTGCCCCCTCCTCACACACACATGACATCATGTGACACCCCCCCCCCCCCCCCTCCCCCGAAGTGATGCGCTGTGAGCTTGTACTGTATATCTGCTATTCTTTCCAGAACGTGTGGTTACGTGGTAACCTATGTTCTCTGAGTGAAGAGACTATCTCTCCACCCAACATATTTCATATGTATGGGGAATGTCCCCACCTCACTTGTGACGTGGATACCTCTTTAAGACACACCAGTGCACTGGCACGCACGGGTATATAAGGCCCAGGTGGTGCGTGATTACACTGGTTTACTTGATCGACACCGCTTCTGAGCGACATCGAGGTGGAGAGATAGTCTCTTCACTCAGAGAACATAGGTTACCACGTAACCACACGTTCTCTATCGTATCAGAGACTATCTCTCCACCCAACATATTTCATATGTATGGGGAACTCTGTAAGACACCTCGTGAGGAAGCGAAGCAGTCCCAGAACCCCAAAGACAACACCAGTGGGCTTCGACCCAGCACATACTGAATTTGGAATGATTCATCATGTATGTTCAATGTAATGTATTTACAACCCCTGGAACGGCCGGACAGCCAGACGCCATCCGCCGCCAAATGCTCAGGCGCTAGGCGCCACCCAGAGCCCGGCCCTGCAAGACGCTAAGGCCAGAGACCACAGGGGTGAAGGGCCGCCCAAGCCAGCCCACTAGACGCAAGGCTGGCTTGACTGGTGAAGGTGACAATGACACCCACCGCTGAGTAGCATGCGAGACCAACTCCCCGAAGGGAGCGAATGCTGCATGTTCAGCCGGTATAACCGGGTGAATGTACATTAGACGGAGTAGACTATGTCGCCGCTGTGCAGGTCTGTCAGAGACGCACCTTTCCACAGCGTCCCCAGGTGGAGTGTGCCTGCCCTCCAGGCGGCACTGGTACTCCTACCTGTTTGTGTGCTGGATAACCTCTGTGATCCATGCACTCTCACTTGAAGCACTCAAAGAGCTGGTTCGTTACTCTGTGGGCCTTGTGTGGCCCTGGCATACGAATCTAATGCTCCAATAGGGCAGAGTGAGGACCGACTCCGTCTCTGTATGTCTACTGTCTGTATGACGATGGTAGGACAGAGCTCAATCACCTGATTGAGACGTGCCCTTTTGAAAACATTGGGGAGAAAGGCCGGTTTGGGGCAAGACTATACCATCATCCGGCATAGGCCTGCAGAGCTCATTATGGATTGACAGAGCTCGCAACTCCCCCATTTCTCCTTGCAGATGTGACACCGACAAGACTGCTGTCTTGAGCATGTCACGCTCACTGACTAAAGGTCGTAGAGCCTCCGGAGCTAACCCCAGATGGGCCTGATTGGGTCCCTAACCTGAGCTCCTCTGGGCCTCAGGGCACCCTTCAGGAAATGCTCTTCCTTTCTTTGTAACGAGGTTACTGCAGTCTGCAGGGCCTGCGCTCCCGCTCAAGTCAGCCTGCCGAACACTCGGTCAGCTGACTGTTGAAGCCCTGTTCTCTGAACCGGAATGATCCTTATGTCACATCACGGTTTTACAAGTAAAAAGTGGATGGCCTTCGTTTTTGTGCATAGTTCCCATCGCGTTTATGCTGCGGAGCTAAGCACACACCCAGTGAGAAGGGTGCTGGATGCCACACTGATACCACATAATGGTAGAACCTGATAAATGCTGACAGCATCGATCAAGAGGCTGTCCCACAAAACTCAGATTGGAGGGCATCTCGCCGTAAACCCATGCGGCAGCGAGGCCTTGTGTGGAATGTGCACATGTTCCCGTTGGGGCTGGCCTGCCTGCCCACCTATATGCCTGCTGGATTGTTTCACAAGCCAATGAGTGAAGTCCAGTCTTGGAGACTATCTGCCTAAGACAGTTAGGCCCATTTACCCTGCTCCACCACCCTGCTTATAGGAGGGTGGGAAGGGTGAAAATCAATAGACTGACTGGCTCACACTCTGATCAGGCCGTAGGCAAAATGCAGGGATTGATGGCGACAACACCTAAGCATTGCCATGTAGGAAGCGGCAGCACCCCTCACTGACAGAGACATTCTTGTGGCTGACACTGCAGTGCTAACAGCAAGAATGCTGTCCTGTGAGAAGCCATTGCAGCCCAAGTCTCCACGGGCTTAATTGGCTCATGCCGTAAGGCAGACAATACCACTCCCCGAGGAGGGACTGCTGGCCTATTGTGTGAGGGATGAACGGTATGAGGACCAACTGGGTGACTATTGTGTCGCCCTTGTGTGGGACAGCGGCCCGCCATGTTGCCAGATCCCTGGCCTAGCCACACGATTACCTCTGGATGAGGAGGGAGCTCAACCGGTCTCCAACACACAGAATTACACCCAGGTGTTTAAACGGCCATGCCGTAATACAACCTTATGGTGGTTCTGCTCACCCCTGACAGTCTCGTCACATTCTGCTGTGTGAACAGCAGTGTGAATTCGCTGGAACAACGTGGAACGTGTAAACTGACGCTGTCAACGATACGCCCACGTAGTGCATGACTGTGAATGACAGATAATGCACTGGCTGCATGTTCAGAAGAGCCGGAGGCACAAAGTGCACCATGATTGCCCTCAGCCCTAAGGGGCGGAGGCACAACCTGAGGGTGGCCCGACTCACTAGAGCAAGGGACAGAGTCCCTGCTTTGCCCTCTAACACATGCCGAGGAGCGCTGCGGACTGTGAGAGTTGACGCCTGCAAGGCCTCTTGTTGAGGTGCCGGCCTAGGTGCCCAAAGTGCTGCAGGTGCCTGGCCACGTTTTTGTGGCACTGCACCTCTGAGCGAGCACACACCATTCAGTTATCCAATTTAGGATGCAAAGGCCCTCCCGCCAAGGACTATGTCCAATCGGGGGGCTAGACATATGCCGAATGGGAGGACGCGGGACTCGAAGGTTCTGTCATCTAAGACAAGCCGGTCAGTGCGTCAGACCCGGGATCTGAGAATAAGCATCCCCGGTCGAGCATGGCAAGCCAGTCGCCTTGGAGGATGGCCTGTAAGACCCTCAGCCCTTCCTTGCCGGGAGTGCTGTAAGCAGCACCCCACCCTCCCGAAGACATAGTGGAACCCACCCAGGGGTCCACCTGAATTGTCTTCCAGGACAACCGCTGTCCCGAGAGACAGCGGGTGGGGTCTGGGGCCTTAACTGTCAGGACTGAGGTATGGGCTTAGCCCGCCGAGCACATTTTAGCCATACCCTGCCGGTTGGCCTGTAACCGGACCCGTAGGTCCCTGGAACTGCCAAACCTGACTGGGGTTGCACAGCCTGAGGGGTGACCGAGGCAGGCTACTCATGGCCTTGCCGGAGCATTCCTGCACCTCCTGTGCACCTCCACAGCCTCCTTAGGATGCTGTAGCAAAGCACTGGCCTTTTGGCCAAACATGGCCGGTGGCTCAATAGGCAGCGTGGGGGAGCTTGTCCTCCTATCGCAGCTTGGCCTGGGGCTGCCACAGACGGCACCTCACCAAAGGGCATCAATAGCATGCCTGCTGCCACTGCCTGGGGAGCCTGAAAGCCAGTCGCTGCAGCTCCTCAATAAGGTCCGGGCCCTAATGGTCACATAAGTGCCACATATAAGCCGGTGCTGAAGCAGTGACAGAATAACCCTGTGTTGACTAGCTGTGCCTAGATAGCCATAGTGCATTCTCGGGATGAGAAGGAGCTTACTTTGTGGTTTCGAACCGGTAACCGGATTATACCATGCAAGTTTACACCTATAGGTGCGTGAACGGCCTTGCCGTGATACACCGTACAGAGTATTCCGCCCGACAGCCGCGGCACACTCGAGTTGCCAACATTGGCGAAACTACATCACGGACGCGTGAGCTGACACGGTCAGCAATACGCCGTATATACAGTAGTGTGCAAATGGCTGTGATTTCAGGGCTTGCTCCTGGCAGACTCAGCACGTCCTATACACTGTATAGTGCGCTACTACACCTGAACGCGGAAAGCTGACTGCCACGGCAGCCATACGCTCATCCTGTCTATGACAGAACCCACGGTTCGGAGGATGAGCTTGCTCCGTGGCGTCCCCCGTCGCACGGGTTCTACCACGCAGTCTACACCGGAGTGCGTGAACGGCTTTAGCCGCCATACACTCAAGTGAGCTCTCTCTCACGAGGCGAGGCAAAAACACGGCACTACAGATGCGGAAGTCGCCCCAGCGACAATACGCCTGTATAGTGCGTTTTAATGCTATAGCCTGGCCGGGCTGTTGTTTTGATTGATTGATTTACTGATTTACTAACAGCTTGCAGAATTACAGTACATTTCGAGTACAACTCAATACAAATACTGTTAACAGAGAGTGGGCGATACCATAAAGCATTACACTTGTTTACAATAGGGCCCACCATCTTCAATTCATCAAAACATTTAGAGACGTACGAATATACACAACTATATTCACTGCGCACTCGCAGGTCCCCTCCAGCCCACAGAATATGCAGCATGGATGCGTGAATTGACGCCATGCCAATAATACACCCATATAGTGCGTTGTATTCCACTGCCTTTAAGGATTACCGGGCCACTGGTCCTGTCTGTGTCACTGCACTCAGATCGACAGACAGGCTACACCACAGGAGCGTAAACTGGCGCCCCGCCAGCAATACCCCTGTATAGTGTGTTATATGGCCGTCGGATTCCTTCATTCCTCCTAGCCTCAACTGGCAAGAGGAAGAAAAACATACAGGAGTCAGGATCTTCATGAGCTGCTATCAGCATGACCAGGGAACCCACAGGTCACCCACTGGTCATGGCCATCCTCTGTGGGCATATGTGCCCCACGCAGCCCCAGAGAAACCCCTGCTGTTTCCATTTAATTCAATACCTATATACACTATTATTTTAATATGTTATATTAAATATATACAAATTTAATTGCTTAAACATGCTCAAAAAACGGGGAGTATAGTAATGTGCTTGAGAAGTGAGGGCACAATTTACCCTATGTGCAATTTACACTGCTGTCTCTCAGTCACATATTGATATTCATGTGTTGTTTTTTTTTTTTTTCTCGGTAACATGTTTCATGTGGACCCCAAAGACTAGCTGACTGCCATGGCATCAGCTAATGGGGATCTTTCCAAATAGAAAAATAACTAAACAACAGCCAGCTGAGTTCTATAGTCTCTCTCTCTCTCTCTCTGGAGGAGGTTGCACCTGAATTTCCTAGCTGCACTGAGACACAGAGTGTTTGAGTTGGAGACAAACACTCTGCTCCAAACGTTTTGCATTATATAGTGTATATACGTATACCAATTTCCACTGTTTGGTCCACTAGAACAGGGATTTATGAGAGTCTCCCTCGACTTTCCAGGCAACAATTTACCCTACGATATATCACCGTGCACTGGAGACCAAACTTTGTTTGTTGTGGAATTAGCTCGTCCTGTCTATGACTGACAGGACCCACGGTTCGGAGGATAAGCTTGCTCCGTGGCTTCCCCCGTCCGTACGGGTTCTACCACGCAGTCTACACCAGGGTGTGTGAACGGCTTTAGCCGCAATACACCCCAGGGAGCTCTGTCTCTCACGAGGCGAAGCAAAAGAACACAGCACCAAAGACGCGGAAGCCGCCCCAGCGACAATACGCCTGTATACTATACACTAGTGTATAGTGTGCTGTGTTAAATGATAAGCCTATAGCGGGGCTGATGTTTCGCTGCGCCAAACGCAGGTCCACTCCAACCCACGGAATATGCATCACGGATGCGTTAACTGACACCAAGCCAGTGATACAAACGTATAGTGCGATTATTCCACTGCTTTACAGGATTACAGAGCCAATGATCCTATAGCGGGGCTGATGTTTCGCTGCGCCAACCGCAGGTCCACTCCAGCCCACGGAATATGCATCACGGATGCGTTAACTGACACCAAGCCAGTGATACAAACGTATAGTGCGATTATTCCGCTGCTTTACAGGATTACAGAGCCAATGGTCCTGTCTGTGTCCCTGCCCACAGGTCGACAGACAGGCTACACCACAGGACGCGTAAACTAACACTATGTCAGCAATACGCCTGTAACGGTGTTTTGGCTGGTGTTACCCTGTTTTTGTTTGCTATACCTACAAACGAGCTGTGTGACAGCAATCCAGAGAGGAGCGATCCACGCCAGCTCTCTAACCTGCCTCCAGCAGTGGATTAATCCGGCTGCCAGAACTCGTGAGTAGTTGCTTTTCAAAAAGTCTAAAAAATGCAGTTATTGTTGATAACTTGCTCTGCACTTCCGTTGAGGAGACCACGTCTTGGACTGCTCGGTGGAGATCAAAAAAGCAGTGTAATCACGCACCACCTGGGCCTTATATACCCGTGCGTGCCAGTGCACTGGTGTGTCTTAAAGAGGTATCCACGTCACAAGTGAGGTGGGGACATTCCCCATACATATGAAATATGTTGGGTGGAGAGATAGTCTCTGATACGATAGAGAACCACTGTTCTGAACCACCCTGTTCTTAATTTAAGAGTTTTCAGAAAAAAACGTATGTTGCTGATATAGGCCCATCTAAATCAGGGGCAACCTTAACATCGGTGAGGGTAATCACAAGTGTGAATTTATTTTAAAAATGTTTTATAGTCAGTTAAATTAGTTCCCCATGACATCCTGCCCATAATTCTACATTCATTCAAACTCTGAACTGGGGAGGGAGTATGGGAGATATGTGGTTTAATGCTGAGTCTAATGACCAGGTTTTCATGTACTGTATGGACAATCAAAATAATTTGGAAATATTTAAAGGTATATTCAGTGATTTCACTCAAAAAACCATAGGTTTCCTTTTTGGCTGTGGGACCCAACCTTTCGTCCAATCAGGATAGAGAGTCAAAAACGAAACCTAAGGTTTTTTGACCCCCAGGGACAGGGAGGAACTCCTTATATGGTCAGCACACTCTATAGTAGGGAGGATTATCACAACAAAACAAAAAAATAAGTGATATTTGAATTAAGTGAAATCACTGAATATACCTTTAATATTGATGTCTGTTACAACAACCTGGGGTCAGACTAGACTAATATATGGCCTAAGAGAAGACTATCAAGAAAATTAAAACATGATTGCACTTTATATCAAAAAGGTTGCCAAAATGTGTATTGCAACATGTACACATTTTCCTCAGTTCCTCTTTCCAGCAACTAAAAAAGGGTGCGGTCACACCAAACTTTAATTCTGCCTACGAGGGCGGATTATTTTCAATGGGACGTGTTCCTCTCTCTCTCTCTCTCTCTCTCTCTCTCTCTCTCTCTCTCACACACACACACACACACACACACACACACACACACACACACACACACACACACACACACACACACACACACACACACACACACACACACACACACACACACACACATTACAGAAGAAAAGCACTCAATCAAAGGCGGCATGAAACAGGAAGGTCTTTAGTTGTCATTTAAAATATATAATGAGTGGCAGCAGACCTGCAGTTTTCACATATCTCACTGGGATACACTTAAATGCAATGCGCCTATTTGTTTAAAAATAAAATAAAATAAAAAATAAAGCAGGCATTCAACAACATTCAACAACTCATTATGTTCTCACGAAAATAGCAAAAATAAGCACAGGGCAGGGAGTTGTTTTATACATATGAATATTGAGATTAAACTTCCCTCTAAACAGGGGTCTTCATAGCTCTGGTCCATAGTCTTCAACTGGTTCTACGATTCTGCCCTGCGCAGTAAGGCTATGGGACTTTCCGTTTTAAATCTCAAATCGAAATCAGACCAGCCTCTCCTCTTTGGCGTAAATAAAAAGAACGTTTTTGCTACTCACCAAAACAAAGGCGGGTTGTGTCATTAGAAAGCCTACTTTCCTTAGTGGACGCACTCTGAGCCCCCCACCACAGGTATAAATGGTACTTTTTGGCCAGAAAGGGATTTGTTTTCACCGGAGGAAAAGTATTCTCTATGAGGCAGTTCTCTGGGCAATATCAGTAGAGGGCGCAGCGGAGTAACTAAAAATATATTTTTTCCGGTGGAAACAAAATCCCCTTTTGGCCAAAAAGTACTGGTTATACGTGTGGTGGGGGGCTCAGAGTGCGTCCACTAAGGAAAGTAGGCTTTCGGCTTTCTAATGACACAACTCGCCTTTGTTTTGGTGAGTAGCAAAAACGTTATTTTTATTTACGCCAAAGAGTAGAGGCTGGTCTGCATTCATGTGAGCGGCGGAAGTTGAGAGTAACATAGCTCTAATGCGCGCATTAGAGCTATGGATCAGAGCTAGGGTCTTCAACGTTTTTCAGGCCAATGAGTCTTGACCTCTTAGCAGAGAGAGACTATGAAGCAGGGACCCCCATATCAAAGTGTGTTTTCAGACATCTAACCACTTAAACCGCCAATACTTTGTAAACTTGACCGTTCGACACCAAACCTCTTCGTAAGTGTTGTGAGCTTGTATATCTGCTAATGTTTAGCAGCCCCCCTTTCAGTATTTCTGAGGACGCCCTGTTGAAGACCCCTGCTCTTACACTCAGACATGTGAAGTACTGTAAGCCTGAGACGTAGTTGTTGATCTGCTTCCCTCTTCATTGAAAGCATTTTGAATGTTCGGAACAAAAGAGCTAAAAAATGTCCGTTTAACGTCTTTGCCCATGAACGCGTAGAGAAACGGGTTCATGCAGCTGTTGGCGCTCGCGAGAAGCACCACCACATCCGTTCCGTTCGTGATGAACACGTTGTGACTCAGTTTGATTTCTAGCAAGACGAAGACGTGGTACGGAAGCCAGGAGATGACAAACGTGACCACCAGGGCTGTCATTATTTTGAAGGGCCTAGTGGACTTGGCCAGCTTGTTGTTCTGTAGCTTTACGATGATGACGGTGTAACACCCGACGATGATGATCAGTGGAAACACAAAGCCCAGAACAAAGCGAAAGACAGGGATGATTGTGGTGGAAGATAGCAAGTGAAAATTGTTGTAGCAATGATGAACCCGCGTGTTGTTGTCATACACGACGTCCCGGACCACCAAGGAAGGGAAGCTCAGCAACCCCGAAACGGTCCAGGCGGCGACGACCACGCCCGCCGCCTTCCTCGGCGTGCGGTTGTTCTGAGCCCAGACGGCGAGCGCCACAGCCACACAGCGGTCGGCGCTGATCACCGTCATCAGGAGGACGCTGCTAAACATGTTGAGAAACAGGACAAAGGAAGCGGCCTTGCACGCGAACGCTCCGAAGATCCAGGACCCCGTGGCCATCAGGGTGACGTTGAACGGGAGGGTGGCACAGTAGACGAAGTCGGAGAGGGCCAGGCTGAGGTACCACGTGGTGTTGACCGTCTTCTTTGTCATCTTGAAGACGATGACCCATATGACCATGCCGTTGCCCAGCACCCCCAGCAGGAAGATGATGGCGTAGAGTGTCACCAGGGCGACACACCGCGCTTGGGCAATGCACAATGGCGGAGGTACATTAGGGATGTATGGAGGTATTTCAGAGTAGTCATAATCAAAGACGTTGTAATCAATAGTCGGCAGCATAGACGTCATGGTGTGTAATAGTGATGCCACCAATGTAATAGCACGCTCCTGTAGAAAAGAAAATACAACAGGGGACTGCGCATTATTCCGACATCCCGTTAGTTAGGTTAAAACTCACACCGTGGCATGACACAGAGCCATAGGCTACAACACGTGGCTGGTTAAGACTCACCCCGTGGCATGGCACAGAGCCATACAACACAGGTTTTTTGTATCAGTTGCACATATTTTGGCAGACCTTTAAAGGTATATTCAGTGATTTCACTCAAAAAACCTTAGGTTTCGTTTTTGGCTGTGGGACCCAACCTTTCGTCCAATCAGGATAGAGAGTCAAAAACGAAACCTAAGGTTTTTTGACCCCCAGGGGTTAACTGGGGACAGGAAGGAACTCCTTATATGGCCAGCACACTCTATAGTAGGGAGGATTATCACAACAAAACAAAAAAATAAGTGATATTTGAATTAAGTGAAATCACTGAATATACCTTTAACCTATCGACAGTATAGCTTTACCACATTAGATTTAACTTTCAGAAATGTCACAAAGGTCATGCCTTCTGCCCTTTAAAACATTCTATGTTTTAAATATTCTAAATGTTTTAAACATTCTTGGCTCAGGTCATCCATGTAAATAACTTTTTTAACCCACTGACTTGAATTGTTACTTTCTAGGACCTTTTGTCATGTATCGGTACGTAAACATGTAAATCTTTCCCCAAAATATACAGTATGTCACGAGGAAAACTGGAGAGAATGATAATTGTGTATATAAGACAGACTGAAAATAACCTTTATACGTTTAACCACTTTAAAGCCAACATATCAGATCTATACAACCTCACAACGCGTCATGTCGAAGAAGATGATAGATGAAGATTTATATCATTCCAGTACTTGGACAAAATCACAAAATAACGATTGTTTGAAAATTTTATAAAAGATCAATAACACACCTGATGTAGCCGACCTAACGTACAGTAGATTACTGTTGACTTGATGCTGTCTGGATCGGTTGCAACCCTGTACTTAACATTTAGCTTGGGAGACAGGGTTGCTGGATCATAGTATGCTGTCAGCAGTGTGGTCATCCTAAACATATGTTTACATCCTCTAAATGCTTTCACTACTGCATTCTATTGCCGCCCAGGCAGTCTGTTTCATGGAATGCCTTAAATTGTATTAATTTGTTACAGATGTACAGTATGGTAACAGTATCATATAAAGTTATTTACACTGACTGATGATCATAATACTGTACATTTTAAAATAGTGAAAATAGCTTTTTTGTGTGACTACTGTATAATGAAGTCGTTTTTGAAACATGGAGATATGAGATTTATGCCCGACAGCAGCCATAATAGAAAATTATGCCCTATGCACATATGCATGTGTGTGTGTGCATATCATCACCTTGATAAAATATTGACCTACTGTAGCAGCATGTTTTGTTTTGTTTTACAGAAAACTGAACCAAAACAAACTATAATGATATTTCTTAATAATTTTACCCAAAATGTTTACAACAATGTATGACTATTGACATACAACTTAAAGGACCACTTCACCACTTTTCAACCTATCTTCATATAATAGGTCCTCACTAATAATCATGAAATAATTGCAAAAAAAGATTCTACTCTGTCTGTGTCTCATAGGAGGGCTGTGGGCAGTTCAGAAACCGTCTTCCAGTGACATCATCGATCGGGAATACAAGCTAATAAAAACTGCAGGCTTTCTAGTCCTGAAAAGTTGCAATGCGAAAAGGGAAGCCATTGTTCTCACGATAAAGAAAATCGAAACATTTTTGTAAAAAATAATCTGCCTAATGATGATGTCACTGGAAGACGGTTTCTAAACTGCCCACAGCCCTCCTATGAGACACAGACTGAGTAGAAAAAAATCGTGCCATTTTATCATGATTATTAGTGAGGACCTATTATATGAAGATAGGTTGAAAAGTGGTGAAGTGGTCCTTTAAGTAACACTGTCTGTCTGTCAGTTACAGTATGTAACATAAGATGATTAAATGGCCAATTTTGTTTAGGCCACATTTCTTAGGTTATAGTTATATTAGTTTTAGCTTCACAAGTCACATTTCTTTGAATTAGACAATAGAAAATGGCCTATAGGTCACACTCTTGACATAGGCCACTGGTATGGCTTGGTATTGGAACAGCATGATTTATTGTTAAGGGCCGTCCTTGTCCTGTGGTGTGAAAACAAACAACCCACTAATCCCTTGCTATAGCCGTGAAAATCTTCTCATTAAAACGTCGGTATTATGTGTCAATTTGGGGGTCCTTGACATGAAAGCTTCAAACATAATATCAATAAGGTATAAGGCTATACTATATAAGGCTATATATTTCTATAAGACTTTTCTCGATATCATTTAAATATAGCCTAGAGAGAAAGGGAACCGACCATCACAAGTGTGTTGGCTCCTGTCGGACACAATAGACATGATCCAGCATCTAAAAAGACTCACCATAACTAGCTCTGTACTACCCAGAATCCCCTGCTCCTCTGGCTCCTGATCCACTTTACGGTACGGTTGAGCGCTCATTTAGCCAGCGGATGATTAGAGAAGAGCAGTGTTGATTTTGATGTAGTTTTAGTCTTTTGGGTAAGATTTATTTGAGTTATTCTGTGTGCTGCTGCTGCTGATGTTGGACAGAAACCTCTTATCTCCATATTTGTGTTTTTTCCTTCTTAAAAAAAAAAGAAGATCGTCCTACTTGATCATACTATCATGTCAAAAGTAGCAGATCCACAAGCTCGAAGGCTATCTAATAATCTACAAGCTCATTGAGGACATTAATTAATTTAAGAAAAAAACAAAGGTTGAAAACAGTTACTAAGAATTCAAGATGGAATTCATTTCTCTGCAGATTCCTTGCGGTATAGCGCAAACACACATGATTTTATCCAGAATTGCACCTTTCTAGATTACGTTGGTGTGTTATTTAATTATGTTTGTCTATATATTCTACATTCTACATTGGTTTGTATTTTTGAAAAGGTTGTGTGAGGAGAGCAGCACAAGGAACAGGAACTCCAACATTCAAAATCATCAGGCCATGAGGCTCCAGTGACCATGCAGGAAGCTCCGCCCCCTCTGTCCCATGCACTTTATTTGGTCATTTGCTCCTCTCCCTCTTCTCTGTACAAGACCGCTTTCTCTTTTTTTTAACCACTTAGCCTTTTCCCACAGTATTGTGTGGAAAGCAGCCTTTTCCCACAGTATTGTGTGGAAAGCGTTTTGCTGCAATGCATTGTAAGCTTGTAGATCTGCTATTTTCCGGTGAAGATACTAAATGTAGTGCAAAAACAGAAAAGACTCTAGTATAGCGCCATGAGGGACTATGTCAACCATAGAGGCTTTAAACGGTTAAATACGACCAATCCGTCCGTCCGTCCATCCATCCATCCATCCATCCCCACGTCTTCAAATGAATCCTGCACTGATTTAGTCCAGGGCTGAGTGTGTTTCTGAGGAGTTTCTTCTACAAATATTTGGTGATATTAAAATACTTTGTTGTGATTCTGTGTTGGTACTGTTTAGCTGAGCGGTTCTTTTCAGGCCCTGACTTGAATTAAAAAAGGGTTGATAATCACTGGATTAGCCTGCAGTGGTCTAAAGTAACTAAGTACATGTATTTAAGTATACTGTAGTGTAGCCTACTTAAGTACAATTTTGAGGTATTTGTACTTTTGTACTGTGAGTTACAGTATTCCCATTTTCCAATACTTTGAGTTTTACTTCTACTTCACTACATCTCAGATCCAAATATTGTTTACTTCACTAGATTTATTTGAGAACGTTATTTTGTAGATATTGATTACTATTAGTTTATAACAAAACATACATTAAACACTTCAGGACTACAGATATTGCGACAGATATTGTGAGCTTGTAGATCTGCTATTTTCAAAAGAGTTGAAAACTTGTGAAATGGGACATTCGGCATAATGACTATTTTATTTTTGGTACTTTAAGTAGGCCTACATTTTGATACCAATACTTTTGTACTTTTAGTCAAGTAAATGTTTTCTTCTGGACTTTTACTTTTACTTATTTCTACATTCATTGCCGTATTGATATACTTTTACTTAAGTATAAAGCATGTGAGTACTTTTTCCACCAATGTTAGCCTATAATCTCCTAAAACGACACTGTGTATGAAGGCCCTTGAAACAGCGGAAGTCTAATAATGATGCTATTCAAAGAGATATTTCATCCAGGATCACTCACAGGTCATTCCAAGTGATGGGGGATGGTTTCTGGGCTCTGCCCGTTAATGTGCTCTTGGATGGTCTATCTATTGTCATTACCACGCTCCACTGGCTCTCACTGTCTTCTGGCCTTCAGACTCAATGAAGAGAGTTAGAGAGAGAGAGGGGGGAGAGAGAGAGAGAGAGAGAGAGAGAGAGAGAGAGAGAGAGAGGTGGGGGGGAGAGGGAGAGAGAGAGGGAGAGGGAGAGAGAAACACATCCTTATTCCTTACACAGCCAACTGTAAATGGTAAACGATGCATTTATACCTCGCTTTTATCCAAAGCGCTTTACATAGATTGTGCATTACATTCACACATTCAAACGCGCGCACGCATGCACGCACGCACGCACACACACACACACACACACACACACACACACACACACACACACACACACACACACACACACACACACACACACACACACACACACACACACACACACACACACACACACACACACACACACACACACACACACACACAGATGGCGGAGGAAACCATGCAAGGCACCAACCTGCACATCAGGAGCAATTACTGTAGGGGTTCATAGTCTTGCTCAAGGACACTTCAACATTAACCCTGGGGGAGCCCGGGATCGAGCTGGGAACCTCGCAGTTCCCATCCGGCCGCAGTACCGGCCACGTCTACCCCTGATCTACTGCTGAACCGTAATGCTGTTCTTTTTCCTCTCAAATGTCTCATCTGTCATCAGGTGTGTGCAGGCCTACTATAGGGAGAGTCAAAGGTGCAGGCCTCTTCAAGAACTGAAACTGAATTGGAGCCTTCATCAACAACAACACATGAGATGTTTGTACATTCTCACAGTCAGTGTAAAATGTTTAGATAATTATGTCCTTTGTTATGAGATCAACTATTCTGTTGTGCCGTGGTAGATGTTAAGTCCAGTTCACAGGCACACCATTAAGATTGTGTGACATGGTTTCTCTAACCTTGCCCTGTGGTGTTTGACAGAGCTGCAGTCTTGTAAAAAGTACTCAAATGTTTTACTTAAGTAAAAGTATCAATAGGCCTACTGCAATATAGACATAAAGTAAAAGGTTGATAAAGTAAAAGTATATACTCATTATGCAGAATGTCTCATTTCAAGTTTTCAATCTTTGGAAAATAGCAGATCTACAAGCTCACAATGTGTCACATTGCGACACATTTTGAGTGTATAGATCAGCTCTTCATGTTTATAGGGCTGAAGTGGTTACTGTATGTTTTGTAATAATAAGCTAAATCTAGAAAAGTAACTATAGTAACTAACATTGTCAAATAAATGTAGTGTTGTAAAGGTGCAATATACCTCTGAGATGTAGTGGAGTACAAAAATAAGTTGTACTTAAAGAAACTGCAACATGCATTTTAAAACTGTTTTTAATATTTAATATTATATTGTTTCTGTCCCTCAAACGTATTTCTAATGGTTTGAGCCTAAATCACCACTCTGATATAACCAGTCCTGCAGTCCATGGCATTTCTTTCTGGCTTCTGAAGCAGTTTTATCTGCAGTACCACAATGTCCTGAGGTGGTGGGGGCGCTGATATGCAAAATATTTTATCCTTGAGTCCCTATAATACTGATGCCCAGGCTTGTTTCCATTCCATGCCAGCTTAGAAAATCAACAATGGCGGACATTGTAAACAAAGTGGAAATGCTAATTTGTTACGGAAGACTGAAGAGGGAGAGTAGGGTGATACTGGTGACATCACGCATATGACCAAATCAGTTGAACTGTTCCTGATTGTTCAAAATTGCATATTTGTGGGGATAGAAAACACATAGGGGAGCGCAAAAAACACCAACATTTTCTGAAAAGTTGAATTTCATGTTATAGGACCTTTAACTACAGTACTTACAATAAGTAAATGTATTTAGTTAATTTCCACCACTGGTAGTCGGAGCTTCACCGTGTCCTGATTGCAACCTTCATTCATAATCTTTGGGGAGTTTATAAATATCCATTTTTGGAAAGTTGATTCTCAACCTTTGGAATTTCAAGGACTCCTGGTTTGATGCGCATCAATCAAGGGATCCCTGACACCGTTTTCTGCCTCTGGGAGACTGGGACGTCAATCTACACTGTAAAATCCTCAGTGGTTATTTAACTCTGAGAGTGTTTAACATCGCAGAGTTCACATACGAAGGTCCATGTGGTTCCATTTGTTTACACGAAAGCAGGAAGAAAAAAAGCAAACATTAATTAAATAAGCATGTCAAAGAGAACATATGAAAATCAGACCCGTCTGAACTGAGTGGTGCTGTACTGTACTTGTACTTGTACTTGTACTTGTACTTGTACTTGTACTTGTACTGTATGTGCATGTGCGTGTGTGTGTGTGTGTGTGTGTGTGTGTGTGTGTGTGTGTGTGTGTGTGTGTGTGTGTATGTGTGTGTGTGTGTGTGTGTGTGTGCATGCTTTCTTGTGTGCATGCGCGTGTTAGGCTGCGCAACAGTGGCACTTGGTGGTTAAAAAACGCTATTTCCGTGCTTGGACGGACCCAGCCAGCCAGGGACAGCACATTGCTGGGCAATGGAATGGCTGCACCACTCAAACATCTAGAAATCTACATTGCTGTCGGGCAGATAACCTCTTATCTCAATATCTTAACGTTTCTTTTTTTTGTGAATTAACGCCCTACTTGATCATACTGCAGCGTCACACAAAAGCAACACGTTCTGCTATCTGCTCACTGTGAGACACATTGGATGTCCATAGAGGCAGGAATATAGAGGTAGATGAACATGTTGTCCAGCCACTTTTCAAGCAGCTGGCAAAAAAACACAAAGGACAGAACCTTCACAGGTAAAAAAAAAAAAATTGCAGTAACAGTTCTAGCAGATGGATAACTATCTGAGGAAATCGAAAACAACTCATTTGCACATCCAGAGGTCACTGAGGTAAAAAAAATGTGGGATGGTACTTGACGGTACTTTTCAGGATTCAAATTCAAAAGTATCAAAAGTTGCAGATCTACAGGCTCAAAACACGCTGCGTTGCGCCACACCATGTACGCTTCATGCTTGTGGATCTGCTACTTTTGAGGCTTTTGTGTGACACTGCAGTGTAGAATGATCAAGTACAGGGTTCATTTACGAACAAACACAAAAAGTTACAATATGGAAACTCAGCTGATTTTCAAATTCTGTAGCACGGTCTTTCCATGCAGTGCCCTTTCTGCTGACAGAAATTACAAACATTTGGGGATTCGTGCGGACAGTACGCTCCGCCCTCTGTGAAAAAACTAAACCCCATCTGGCATGATGTCCATGATGTCCATGATGTCCATGATGTCTCCCTCCCAGCAGAGCTGAACTCTGCCACCTCCACAGGCACAGCCTCGGTAGTCCCTGTTATGTGTCAGTGCGTATTCATCTGCCAGTGCTGCAACCTCACCTGCACTTTCAACTTTTTGTTCACTTACTGCATATAAACAGTAACCTGCAGTGGTGGGAAAAGTAATCAAATGTTTTACTTAAAAGTATCAAATCACTACTGCAGGGCAGAAATACTCTGTTACAAGTGAAAGTATGGTTACTATGGTATTGCCAAAACGAAGTGGTTAATCTATGTTTTGTAATAATAACCAAACTCTACAAAGTAGTAGGTATGACTAAAGTTTTCAAATAAATGTAGTGGAGTAAAAGTTCAATATTGGAACTGAGATGTAGAAGTAGAAGTAAAAGTATTTGAAACCAGGCATACTCAATGATACTCATACTCAATACTCATACTCAATGGTGGGTGGGGGTTGTGCAGCACAACCCCTTTAAAATGAGAAGCCAAACTCATGGGCAAACTCAGGACAGGACTTAGTGCACCTGTCTTATATTTATTTTGTCCGCTGGCAAGTGGGAATGCCTCCTGCACACATGTACCTTTTATTTTGTAGTATTGTTCTGTGCTTTCCTGCCCCTGTAGCCTTGTCTACTTTGTGATTAGTCTAGTTTTCTCCATCTGTGTCCTGTTAGTCTCCCAGCCAATCCCTGTGTTGATTTGTCAGTTGTATTCACTTTTGTCCAGTTAGTCCTTGTCTATTTATATTCCCCTGTTTTTTCAGTTCCTTGCTGGTTCGTTGATTGCCTGTGAGTATTGTAATCAGTTTCCTTGTATTTCCTTCTGTTCTTAGTGTTCTACTGCCTCTAGCGTTTTTGACCTTGCCTGTACATGGATTTAGATTTTGCCTGCTCCTCCTGTTTTTCATTAAATTGCTTCAATCTATGGTCTCCATTATGCAGTTTTGCGCACGTCCTTCCACCAGTGCAGAGATGAAGATTGAAGCTCTGAAGCAGGCCAGCGCACTGGCAAGCCTATACGGTCTGCAAGTATGCAAAATGCTTTCAAGCCTGAAACAATGCTTGCCCTTTTCTGGGAAAGACTTTGGGGTTAGCAGGGACGTTTTCTATGAAGATTCAGAGTTCCTGGAGACGCTGGCTAAAGTCTAAAGATTGAAACACTGATCCTGAATTTGCCAAGTATACAGCTTTTTTCAGGTGGGAGAGTAGGGGTGCCCTTTTTCCCCAGTTGCCTTCTCAGGAGGCATTCCCTACATTCTCTCCTGTTCTTCAGCCCACTGCCTCACCAGTTCCCCAGCCTGCTCCAGTCTACTGGCTCCCAGTGTGCCTCGTTAACCAGCACCGCCGGCGTCGCCTCTCGAGCCTGCAGCACCTCCGGCATCTCCTCCCGAGCCTGCAGCACCTCCGCCGTCGTCTGAGTCTGCAGCAACGCTGGCGTCGCTTCCTAACTCCTCTGTCTCGCATAAGGCCTCCAAGGCCTTGTCGGCTGCCCTCGCTGACGTCCCACCTGAACTCCCGTCGGCTTCCCCCACCGACACATTGACTTTGCCCTTGTCAGCTTTCCCTGCTGTCTCCCCGTGCAAACTTTTCAAACTGTCCACTGTTGTCACTGTCAAGACTGACCAAGTAGTCCTGCTGCCGGACCCCGGAACTGAACTTCAGCTGCAGGAGCCGCTGGCCCCCCAAGACTGCTCTCCAGCCACCTGACCCCTGTTCTCACCCTCTGCCTCAGCCCTAAAACAGTTCATAGACCTACCACTAGCCCTGTCCATAGTCCCTGTTTCCCAGCATAGTTTGCCATTTCCCCAGTTCCACTCTGGAACACCCCGTCCTGTGGCCAGGGCTGTAGTTGGTCCTACACCTTGTTGGCTGATCTCCCTACATGCATTTGTTTATCTGCCTGTCTCCCTGTCTGTATGTCTGCGAGCAGCGAGCGTGTCTTCTTGTGCGTTTGTCTACTCCCCAGTCCTTTAGCCCCCCTTCTAATCTCCTTACTAACCTGTTATGTCAGACTGCCTGTTTGTCCGCCTGTTTGACCGTCTGTCAGTTAATTTGTTTGTCTCTTGGTTTGTCTCACTTTCTGCCTGTTTGATTGTCTGTGTGCTTGTTTGTGTGTCTTCCCACATCTGTGTGACCCCTTGCTCTGCCCTAGGCCAGTCTATTGTTTGTCCCTACTGTGTTGAGCTTGTAGTTCTGCTATATTTTGCTGCTTTGGTCCAGCCAGTCCTATGTTTAGTTCTGTGCCACCTGTGTCCCTCCTCTCCTACCCCCTCTGCACTATTTTGAGATGTCTGGGAGCCATCTCTTAAGGGGGAGGCACTGTCACGATCTGTGACCTGTTCTGTCACCCTGCTGTGTTTCTTATGTTCCTGAGTTTTTAGTTAAAAGCTTTACTTTATTTTGTAGTATTGTTTTGTGCTTTCCCGTCTGCCCCTGTAGTTTTGTACCTGCCTTGTCTACTTTGTGATTAGTCTAGTTCTCTCCATATGTGTCTTGTTAGTCTCCCAGCCAATCCCTGTGTTGATTTGTCAGTTGTATTCACCTTTGTCCAGTTAGTCCTTGACTATTGTGTAATTTTATTGTTGATCTATGTGATGCTCTTGTTTTATTTAATTGTATTGTACAGCACCATTTGTTTTGAAAGGGGCTTTATGAATAAATTTACCTTACCTTACCTTACCTCTTTATATTCCCCTGTTTTTTCAGTTCCTTGCTGGTTCGTTGATTATATGTTACATATGTTGTATATGTTATAGTTCTTCTATTTATAGTGACCCGGGTGAGCAGTATGGGTTAGCGCCCCAGCCTGTGTCCTCCATGAGGAGGAAGCCCAACAACCCTCGGTGAGGCCTTTAGGAGGGCCATGCAAGCAGCAAGCGGAACCGCAGTACCATGACCCTGCGGAACCATTGCCCACCACTCCTGAATGAACTGTCTGGTGCTGGGACTCTGGTGCAACGCACAGGTCTACGATCTGGTGAGAGCAGGAGTGGACCTGGTGAGACGTAGGAGGGGCCCGGACAGGAGACAACCCACAGAGCCTAGTCCCTCCATGTGCCAGAAGTGTACCTCCAAGCCCTGGCAGAGTAGTTCTGGAGTAGTTCCAACGGATTGTGTGCCCCTGGTTTTTCCCTAATGGGACTGATTGAGGGTAGCTACTGGGACGTAAGTTGGGACTTGATCACTCCCGGCTGGGTCGCCTGAGTGAGGGGTATGATGTTGCGAGACCCAAAACCCAGTTGACCTCAGGATACATCACTGAGGATACGTCCCAGGTGCATCCATGCGATGTTTTTTGTTATTTATTACCTATGAGTATTTGTAACCAGTTTCCTTGTATTTTCAATCCCCTAGTTTTCCCAGTAGGCCTATAGTTTTCCTTGTATTCCTTCTGTTCCTAGTGTACCTTGCCTGTACCTGGATTTAGATTTTGCCTGCTCCTCCTGTTTTTGTCGCAATTCTACTGAACCTGACTTTCCCTGCCTCTGCCTCTCATCCTGCATTTGGGTCCTACGGCCCTGAGCGGCGGTGGCTCAGGGGTAGAGTGCCTGGATGGTAACCGTAAGGTTGCCAGTTCGAACCCGGGCTCCCCCAGAGTTAGTGTCGAAGTGTCCTTGAGAAAGACACTGAACCCCTAATTGCTCCCGATGTGCTAGTTGGTGCCTTGCATGGTTTCCGCTGCCATCGGTGTATGAATGTGTGTGTGAATGGGTGAATGTAATGCACAATCTCTGTAAAGCTCCTTGGATAAAGGCGCTATATAAATGCACCATTTACCTACACTTAACCTGACTCACACCGTGACAGAATGTCCCATTTCACAAGTTCAAAATGTATAATTTAGTTTTTTGAAAATAGCTGATTTACAAGCTCACAATGCATCACATCGCGACACATTGTGAGCTTGTAGATCCGCTACTGTCAAATGGCTGAAATAGGGCTGAAGTGATTATTTTTGTTTTTAATAATACTAATAATCAAAATCTACAAAGTAATTAGTAAGTAAAGTTTTCATATAATTGTAGTGGAGTAAAAATACAATATTATGTTCCTCTGAGATGTAGTGGACTAGAAGTAAAAATGCAGAAAATTGGAAATACTCGAGTAAAGGTACCTCAAAATTGTACTTGAGTACGTAAGGACAATACATAAAGACTACACTGAGCTGTAGTACCTACAGTATGACTGAAATATAACTGATATTTTCCATCGCAGTTGTTGAGGACACGTATAACAGTCAGGATGTCAGTGTTTGTTCATCCTTTGCTCTGCATCTACAAAGCTGGGAAACTGCCGTGCTTTCATGGGCTCTGAAAGCAGTCTTGTTTTAAATCTAATCTAAATCTTCCACGGTGTCAGAAAATAGTCATTTAAATTAAATTATTGAGATAGGTTTGTTTATTGAATTACTCATGGTGGAAAAAAACTATAATTTGAAAATCACACAGTGTAAAATCGTATTCTTAGTTTTCTTCTGTCGGCTCTCCAGGCCAAACCGTGTAGTAATTTTTAAAGAAATGCGTCAATATATAGAGGGCTATGTCACCCTGCTTAGACACGAACCCCACCATGTGTACTGTTGTCTGTGTTGCTGCAGAGCTTCTGGGGGCATTTGAGCATTGTGGGAGGAAACAGTATGGCTCACAAGACTATTAGGCCACCAAACAAAAGCAAATTAGTAATAAGTATTATGAGAGGGCCTACAGAATTGGAAGACCAATACCATATGGTGCCATGATAACCTCTCTCTAAATGTGCACGGATAAGAGTAGATAAATCCTTTTCGACTACAGAAAGAGCAAGGATAATCATATTCCTATTTTCCATACAATATTAGGCATTTAGCAGACACTCTTATCCACTCTTATTACGCTCAACCAGTGTTAAGTAGCCAAATATGCCAGGGACCCCAAAGGCAAAGGGGAACGGCCCATAGATCCGAAGTCCCGGATGATGATAGGAGTGAGAGGGGAATCTGAGTGGTGGAGCTGGGAGACTGGCTTTGGGGAGGGAGCCTGGAACAGTACAGAGGAACAACGTTAGTACAAAAATTAAATATATAGTGTCAGGCGCCGGCTCTCAGCAGCTTACAATGGCAGCCTCTGTTGATGGTGATTGAGGAGCAGCTCGGTTGATTGGAATAAGCCACACCTGTGCCAGCTGCAGGCTGAGGGAGACGCCCAGCCCTTGCCCTATGACGTTGTGCAGGGGAGGAGGGACGTACTATCAATGTGAGGAGCTTCTTTGGCGGAGCCTGGGAGTCGATGGTCGCTGATGGGGTGCTTGTTTTACAGGTTAGGTTTCTGGTTGAAGGACTTTTGACGTTTGTACAAAACAAAGAATGTTTGCTTTCGCCATCTTTGTTGAAGAGTCTGGGCAATTATGTTTTAGTTCCTTTTGTTTATTTTTGGTTGGCTAAGACTAGACTAAAGCTTAGGCATACCCAGGCGAAAAATAAATATATTTATTCCATACTTAAGTACACTTTTAGCACAGAAAGTATGTTAAATGTATACTTGTAGTGTCTCTAATCATATTAATAGTACATTTTTGCTAAATATAATATAAGTGAACATAAATTAATTTGTGATTTAGCACATTTGTGATACGTGTACTAAATGAGAAATATATTTAAAATAGTATGAAAATATGCTTTTCATGAGTGCATTCATTTTATGTTTACTTTTGTCTAACTTAAATACATATAATCACAAATACATTTGTGATGATTATATTTTAAGTACTTTATCAATATATTCATAACAAGTTCTCCTGAACATGCATTTATTGTAAGATGTACTTTAATTATAATAATTAAAAATATATTGGTGATTATTATATTTTAAGTCCATTAGCAATATATTCATAGCAAGTTCTCCTGAACATGCATTTATTGTAAGATGTACTTTAATATAATAATTAAAAATACATTTGTGATGATTATATTTTAAGTACTTTATCAATTCACAACAAGTTCTCCTGAACATGCATTTATTGTAAGATGTACTTTAATTATAATAATTAAAAATATATTGGTGATTATTATACTTTAAGTCCATTAGCAATATATTCATAGCAAGTTCTCCTGAACATGCATTTATTGTAAGATGTACTTTAATATAATAATTAAGAATACATTTGTGATTATTATATTTTAAGTCCATTAGCAATATATTCATAGCAAGTTCTCCTGAACATGCATTTATTGTAAGATGTACTTTAATATAATAATTAAGAATACATTTGTGATTATTATATTTTAAGTCCATTAGCAATATATTCATAGCAAGTTCTCCTGAACATGCATTTATTAGTGTGGTTGCCCTGAGGGCAACCAAACTATAGTTTCTGTGCCCTGTTTATTTTGTCGCGTTATACCTCCCACAGTTTTTGTCGCACGCACTCGAGCCATATGTCAAAACGACGGGCTACATCGGGAATCGTGTGCTTGTATTTTGCTAAGACATTTGTTGGATAATTTAATTGATATGAATTAATTAGTTAATAATTCAATTTCCCCATAGACATGAATGGGAAAATGCAAAAGTATTTTTTCCTCTGAGACCATAAGGGCTATACTTACAAGACTTGGAGGAGAGATTCATCATAATTACTAAAATTAATTACCTTAGAACTATATCGGTCGGCCTCATGGTGGCGCTATAACAGCCAACTTTACATTTTTGGGTATAACTCTTGAACCGTAGGTCGTAAAATCAAAATGTTTTTTCCCCTGGATTCCTTGGGTCATGACGCATCTCCCCATATAGGCCACGCCCATTTCCGTCTAGAACCAATTTGCAGCAAATTAGCATTTTCTTCAAAACACACTTTTTGCTCCTCCTCCTACAGATTTTGTCCAAATCTCACAGAAATCGGTACACATGATCTCGGGACCTATCCGATGAAAACAGCACAGTCAGAATTCCATATCGTTCGTCCGTAATCAGCTTCCAAAGTTAGTGGGAGGGGCCTATTTTACAAAAAATTGCACAAATCACGAACGGAAAGTCCAATCCTCCCCAAATTTGAATCACATGTTTAGGATGGCCTAATCAACACAGAGCCAAAAGCATCCATCCATAGGGGGCGCTACAATCGCAAAAACAATTACCTGTTTGTTGCAAAAACACGATTTTGGGGGGGAAATCCCCTTTGAATGACTTACGCATGATCACAAAGGGTGACTTGACATTGTAATTGGCTGGCAAAATTACTGGGAGGGGCCTATACCCCTTTGTTGCAAAAACATGATTTTGGGGGGGAAATCCTCTTTGAATGACTTATGCATGATCACAAAGGATGACTTGACATTGTAATTGGCTGGTATAATTACTGGGAGGGGCCTATATCAGCCAACCTATCCGATTTCAACAGCACAGTCAGAATTTAGATCTTCTGTATCGTTCGGTCGTAATCGTCTTCCCAAGTTAGTGGGAGGGGCCTATTTTACAAAAAACGCCACATTTCACACGCGGAATGTCCGATCCATCCCAAATTTGAATCACATGTCGAGGGTGGTTTCATCAACGCAGAGCCAAAAGCAATTCCATTTTCGACGGGTGCGATGTGGGCAACCACACTTTGCAATTTCCCAGAATTGCCTCTTTCTAGTTTCTGTTGCTCCAATGCCCTGCAGTTGGTTTGGCACCTTTTTGGGGGGTTGGGGGGGGCATTTTAATGTGTGGTGGCACTTAATTCCCTTTATTTTAGATCGTTTTTTAGTAATAGTAGGCCTACAACATAAACAGTGTTGGCGTTTGTTACACACGATGTTTCCCATTCAATCGGGTCTAGTTAGTGTGGTTGCCCTAACAGGGCAACCAGACCATTGTTATTGTAAATGAGCGATACTTTGCCGCACTACTCCTCCCACAGTTTTGCCGCACACACTCGAGCCATATGTCAAATTGACCGGCTTCATCGGGAATCGTGTGCTTGTATTTTGCTAAGAGATCCGTTGTATAGTTTAATTGATATTAATTAATTAGTTCTCCATAGACTTATAATGGGGAAATCGAAGACTAAATGTAAGTATTTTTTTTCCATTGGAGACCGTAAGCGCCATATTTACAAGACTTGGGAGGGAGGTTCATAATAATTATGAAAATTAATTGAAAAGGAATTACATCAGTCGGCCTCATGGTGGCGCTATAACAGCCCACTTTACGTTTTTCCCTATAGCTCTTGAACCTTAAGTCGTAAAATCTAAATTTATTTTTCCATGGATTCCTTGGGTCATGATGCATTTCCACATATAGGCCACGCCCATGTTCGTCAGGAAAGAAATTCTTGCAAATTAGAATTTTCTCCAAAACACACTTTTGGCTCCTCCTCCTACAGATTTTGTCCAAATCTCACAAAATCGGCACACATGATCTCTGGACCTATCCGATTAAAACACCAACTGCAGAATTTTGGTAGTGCGTATCGTTCGGCCGTAATTGTCGTCCGAAGATAGTAGGAGGGGGCCTATTTTACAAAAAATGCCATAAATCACGAACGGAATGTCTGATCCATTCCAAATTTGAATCGCATGTCTCGGGTGGTTCAATCAACCAAGTTTCAAAAGCAATTCCATTTTCATCCATAGGGGGGCGCCGCAAATGCGAGAAATGTAACCGTTTGTTGCAAAAACATGATTTTTGGGAGATAAATCTCATCCGAAGTAGTTATGCATGATCACAGGGGTGACGTGACATTGTAATTGGCTGGCAAAATTAGTGGGAGGGGCCTATTGACTACTAGTTTATATTCATATTTGAATAGAAAAGAGAGGTCAATGCATCGCGACGCATCGTGAGCTTGTAGATCAGCTATTTTCAAATGGTCGAAATGTATATAGGGTTGAAGTGGTTACAGTAATGTATGTTTTTCTAATCAAAATGTAAATCTCCAAAGTAACTAGTAACTAAAGTTTTAAAATAATTGTAGTGGAGTAAAAGTACAAATGTTGGCTCTGAGATGTAGTGGATTAGATGTAAATGTATTGGAAATTGGAATACAGTCAAGTAAAGTACAAATAACTCAAAAAAATTGTACTTAAGTACAGTATGAGTAAATGTACTTAGTTACTTTCCACCACTGGGCTAACGGCAGGAGGATGAGTTAACAAAACGTCAACAAAGAGAGAAGTATATGACCAAGCTGTCCGTCTGATGACAAAAAAGATTACAAAAGAAAGGAGAGAGAAGTATGACTAAGACACAGAAGTGGTCAATGTTATCCTCAACTTCATATTGACATCTGTTGTCCCGATCATATCTCACAGCAGGGCTGCAGGGCTGAATCATTCAGGCCGCGGTAGTCAAGTCATACACCCAGCCAGGCCACCCTATCCCTATACCCACACATGTGTACGTTTGGATTACAAGCCATAGAGTATAGACAGAGTTGCGACATTGAGGGGGCAGAAAACAGCCCGGTCACGTGGTTATGTACTCACGCGAGCCCTATCGACTACAATACATTCCGTAAACTTCTGTATTTCATATCTCTGACTGTATTTATGCCAAATATTGCGATATCGATACGTTATACGATATTACCGTTAAAATTTCATATTCTACATTTTAAGTGTTGCAACACTTATACATACACGCATGCACACGTGTGGGGATTGAAAAACCATAAAACCTGGGTGATCTATTCTACTGTATGCTATCAAATTGTATGTTTATTCATGCAGCATAGTACTGTACAGTATATTGGTGTTTTAAGAAGTATGTTATACTTTAGCTATTGAAAAATAGCAGATCTACAAGCTCATAACGAGGCACCGAGTGCCACGCTACGAGCTTGTAGGTCTGCTATTTTTTTTTTTATCGTGAAAATGTGGTGCAAATCTTTGAATATATATTCTGTCAGAGTGATCGTTTTTAACTCAATCTTTGCTTCATGGGGGGTCCCTGGAACAACATGTTTTCAGATGGGGGTCGGCGGCCAATTACATATATTTTTGGGGTCCTTGACATGAAAAACTAGATAAAGTGCCAATCGGCACAGGTCTCCACCAGGATTCTTCATCAGCCTAGTGGGAATATGCGTGCACAGTTTCATCGCAATCGGACGCTGCCGAGTTGTGGCCATTTGCTACTCCTGAAAACTGTAGGAGCCAATCGTGGCCAATCAGGATGGAATATGAGAAATCAAACAAACCTGTGTTGATCACATGACTATGGAGATCATGTGTACCCATTTGCGTGAAATGTGGATAAAATCTGAAGGAGTAATAATAGAAAATGTGTTTTACATATGTGGGCCTCCTGGTGGCGCTATAAAGAGCAGATGTGAAAAATTCCAGACAAAGGTTTTTCCTTGGCCTCTAGGGAGTTGGCATACAAAGTGATCCACAGATTTGTGCAGTTAGAGGTAAAAACACTTTTCGGCCAGTTATAGCGCCACCTTGAGGCTGAGTTGAAATTGTTCATGTGGCATTTTGTCCTCGGCCTAGTGGGAATGTGGGTGCACAATTTCAAGGAAATCACGCTATGTGTTCATGATTTGCAGCATTTTGTTTGAAACTGAGCACTCCTGTGAACTTTGGAAGCCAATCTTAACCAATCAGGATGGAGTCTGAGAAATCTGAAAGACCGGTTTCGTTGAATGGCTGTAGAGAGACTGTGTACCAATTTGCGTGATGTTTGGACAAAATCTGTAGGTGTACTGTGCAAAAAGTTGTTTTGCACAAAGCGGCCTCCTGGTGGCGCTATAACAGGCCGTTCTGGAAAGTTTGGGGCAGAGGTTCATCGTTGGCATCCAGGGAGTGTGTATGCAAAATTTGGCATCGACCTGGTTAACGGTGGCCGAGATTAGCTACTAACGGACGGACACACACACACACACACACACACACACACACACACACACACGGACGGACGGACGGACGGAGTGCAAAACATACTCTCCCCACATGCCTTCGGCCTGGTGGAGACAACTATAAGATTAACTGACATAGAAACATAGGATTTCAGAAAACTGACATTTGCAGAAATGTCTAGAGGTCAAAATGGGACCGGACCGCATTTCCATGATATGATCTACTGCACCACGGATATGTCAACATGAAGTCGAAATGAGTCATAGTTCTCTCTTTTTGTATCTTTTGGTCATCAGTTTCCTCCTTTAAGTGAAAGAAAAGTAGTGTCAAAATATCTTTTGTATTCGGTTTCAAAACAGGCCGTTTTCGTGCTGGGGCCCTTACCGTTTGTCGCAAAAACATGATTTTTGGGAGATAAATCTCCTCCGAAGTAGTTATGCATGATCACAGGGGTGACGTGACATTGTAATTGGCTGGCAATATTAGTGGGAGGGGCCTATGTAAGCGACTGTGGCAACCACACTTTGCAATTTTGAAAGATTGCGACCTTTCTAGTTGTAAGATGTACTTTAATATAATAATAAAAAATATATTTGTAGATTGTATTTTTTAAATGCACTCTTAGCATATTTTAAGTAAATATATTTGTAGATTGTATTTTTAATACATTATAAATGCAATACAAGTATAAACTTTCAGTATATTAATTAAGTTTAAGTATATTAAGTACTAATGTACTATAAATACTGCCAGGTGAAATGGGAGTGGCTAGAGGAAGTCCATTTCCCAGCATACACTTGGGCGCCAAGGACCGTGTGTTATTGTTCTTATTTGTGTTATTATTTGAATATTAGAATGTATACTGGAGTTATGTTATGGGTCATTGTGTTTAGGGTTTTGTAGTGGAGTTATTTGGTGATTTATGTTGTTTTATGTGATTTTTTAGTAAAACCATGAATCTAAATGTCTGTTGGTTTGGTCAGTCTCTCTCCCCTTTTCCCATTCATATGTATAGTACCATGGTTGCTCCAATTAAGAGTTATATATGCAAATATATGCAAATGTATACTTTTCCGAAGTATATATATAATATATATATATACTTTGGAAAAGTATAAATTTGCATATATTTGCATATATATTATATATAATGTGTATAAAAGTATAAAAGTCATTCATTTTAAGTATACTTGTATTAGTTTCAAGTATACTATCAAATACTTTTGAAGCACATTAGTTTGTAAGGTTATTATATTAACACATTGGTAGTATATTTTAAATGTATTTATTTAATACTTGATATACACTTATAATACACTATAAAAATACACTATAAATATAATATAAGTATGCTTTTCACTCATTGGAAAAAGTATACTTGGGATACTGGAAGTATATTTTCAATTTAACACTATTTTTTGTCACAAAAGGGTTAAAAAGTATAGAAAATATATATTTAAGATATGTTTAAGTAGATCTGATAGTGTATTCGAGATAACAAAGTATATTTTAAGCACATTAGTTCATAATGTTATTATATTAACACATTGGTAGTATATTTTAAATGCATTTATTTAATACTTGATATATTCGAAAACACACTATAAATATAATCTAAGTATGCTTTTCAAAAGTATAATTGGGATACTGGAAGTATATTTTCAATTTGACACTATTCTTTTGGTCACAAAAGGGTTAAAAAGTATAGAAAAAATATATTTAAGATATGTTTTAGCACATCTTAAGTGCAAATTAAGTATAAAAAGTACAACTTAAGTAGTTTCAAAATAGCACAATTTAAATTCAAATAGTTTCAAGTACAAATAAGTACATTTAGTATACTTTAAAAAAGTATACTAAATATATTTCTTTTTCGCCTGGGATAGTTTTGGTGAGGTTATATAATCCGCCCTACTAGTAGTAGCCGGTGCTGTAAAACAAGTGTCCCAACATAACCCAGGCTCTGCAAAAAAGAGACTCCCGTCGCACAGCACAACAGAGGTACCATTAAAGCTCTGTGTTCACTGCACTGTTACTGTTGAGAGGAGGCTCTGACAGTCTGCATCACACAGTGCGTGCTGCCGACAAGCTGAGTGCTCAGGACTTCTACAAAGGAGTCGGACTATAATATATAAACCACTGGAACAGAACGACCACAACTTCAGAACATTACCTGACTGTAAAAGGAAAAGCTCAAATCATCACTATGAGGCGACTAGCCAGCCAAGACCACCACTCATCTTAAAACAGTGGTTCTCAACCTTTTCGGAATCAGGGCCATAATTGAAAATTAAAAACATGCTTTTAAAAACATGCTTCACCTTTCGACTGTGTAGACTAGAGCAGTGGTTCCCAAAGTGGGGTTTGACGAGTGTACAAACGGGTCCATTTGGTTCCATTTGTACACTGTGTGTGTGTGTGTGTGTGTGTGTGTGTGTGTGTGTGTGTGTGTGTGTGTGTGTGTGTGTGTGTGTGTGTGTGTGTGTGTGTGTGTGTGTGTGTGTGTGTGCGACGTGCGTGTGTGCGTGATTGTGACTGTTGTGACTGATTGACAGCGTGACTGAGTTATTGTTGTCCTATAGTCTAGTCTTCTTTGTCTTGTTCTGTATCTGTATGTGTTTTTCTCTTGTCTCTTTCTTCGTATACTGCACCCTGGGCCAGACTGGATGGACAACCTATTAGGACAACTTTAGTTTTTTTCAACCAAGATTCATGTTTTAGGTTGTTATTAGAGAAAGTAACAGATGAGTGTTCTTTTTTCGAACATGGGGCTAAGTATGTATTTTTTATGATCAACCGACCATAGGGACACAGAATCCCCCGTATCTAAACAGGAGTAGATCCAAAACGACGAGCAGCAGGTTTGTATACAGCAGCGCACAGATACAGCAGCAGCAAGCAAGCAAGCAGGAGGAGGAGTGCAAACCTCTGGTTAAAGTAGCCGGTATGAAGATGGAGTGAGTGTGTGATTGGCTGAGTGAATCATGTGGATGAGAGCGTGATGCTGAGGAGGCCCAATTAACGTCCGGAAGCAACTGCACTGAGGTTCCCTGACTGAACTTGCTCTGCGCATGTCTACGACAGGCACAAATGCTCATGTCTGGGAGTGGGACCCTGTTCTGCACTGTAGTATCATCAGTGCTGATTTAACTCTAAGAGTGTACAATGTTTTTGTGGTCAATTTGGTATCTAACTATGATCTGAGGACCCCCTGGAACCCCTTCAAGGACCCCTGGGGGTCACCGAATCCCACTTTGAGAACCTAAACAAACCAGCAGTTTCATCAGTGGTGGGGAAAAACTACTCAAATATGTATGTTCTTGAGTAAAACGCACAAAATTATTGGTATAAAAATGTACCTAAAGTAGCCTACTAATGAGTAAAAGTACAATATTTGCCTTTGAGAGGTAGTGGGGTAGAGGTAAAAGTATTGATATTTGTAAATGTTTTACATTCTTAGTTACTTTACACCACTGAGGTCTCATTAACACCTGCATGCATGCAGGCAGATGAATGAGTCTACGTTACGTACATGCACCACACATTGAGGGTGAGGAATGCTCCGATTTCAGATGGCGCTGCTTCTGACGTCACCCAATGACTCTGATATCATTTGGTCAGAGGAGATACGCATGCAGTAACTAACTTTGGCCAGGTCAATTCAACGTTAATTCATTCCATAAATAAACATGACTATAGCCTATTACCACCTTGTTTTGCTACACATGCAGGATGTATTGAATACTGTCTTGTGTTTAGACTCTAAGGGCTCCATTTCCGTCCCTTATCCCTAAACTTCTTTGCCTTTTTTTTACTATTTTGCAAAACATTTTTGAATAGTTAAAATGGGCAGTCTACAAGCTCACAAGTCACAACGTGTCAATGTAGATTGGCTAGTTGAACTATTTAAAATTAGAATCATCGGTAACACCTGTGAAGGTCAGGATGTAGGGAAGGGGCCCAAGTTCTTATCAAAATGGCATGTATCCATAGAGCTCATTAGGGGTTCAGCGTCTTTCTCAAGGTCACATTGACACTAACTCTGGGGGGGCCCGGTATCGAACCTTCCGGTTCCCAAGCAGCTGCTCTACCCCTGTACTGTCGCTGTTTGACTTTTCTTTTTTTAAGCTCAGAAATATGGGTCCTGAGCCATTCTTTGGGAGACACTGATATAATGCATAGTGTACCACACTGAGGGTCCTGGAACTGCATGAATACGTTTGAGAACCACTGTGTCTAGACTCTAGACTCTAGAGTACCAAGCAAGCTACAAACCATTGCATTTCGCAATGACTTCATCCGTCATTGTTGAAGCCCTATGCGGGCGAAACGTTGGTTAAATAAAAGAGGGGAGAGCACAAATGGTTAGGACAACCTGGCTTTTCAGTTCTTCCATCGATCATCATCGTCAAATGTTCAACGTGTATAAGCCACGCCCATGTCTCTCGTCCCACTTGGGGATGGGGCTGGGATGGTGCCTGTCCTTGATAATGTGCTGGACTTTGACTACACCGCTTTATTTTGTACAGTTCCTGGAGTGCGGGGAGCGTGCCTCCAATTATGCGCTCTGCCGATCGCACCACTCTTTTCGCACAATGATTTTCTCGGTAGTACAGTTTCCATACCAGGCCGTAAAACAGTCAAGGTTCAAAGTTGTACTTTATTGTTACATCTTGCGTACAGAGTAAACAGTGAAGAGTACAACTTATATTTTTGTTTGGCTTGATCCTTCAGACAAAGCAGTGGCATAAATAACAGAAAAAATAAAATATTGTGGAAAAAGAGAGAACAAAGAATAAAAAGAGTATCTGTACAGTACATGCCTGGTAGAACGCCTTCAACTGAGCTGCCTGAGCACACAGTGTCCGACTCCAAACATCTTCATGCGATAAAGCCACTAGTACAGTTGCTCTGCTCTGCTGAGGAACTTGAACTCGCTGACCCTTTCGATGGGGCTGCCCCAACGATGAGGATGGGCGCGTGATCTCTCTGTAGAGCCTCCTGAAGTCCACCACTAGCCTGGCTAATAAGCCAGGCTAGTCCACCACCAGCTCCTTGGTCTTGTCAACGTTAGCCCTAGAACACTAGACCCAACTTTTGTCACACCATCACTAAACCCGGGTATAACCCGTAATATATTCCATAAAAAATCTCTCTCATCAAAATTGATTATAAGTACAGCAATACATGGCCATTTTATACTCTTCTTTAATATTTCAACATGAAATTTCTATGATGTAACTGAGCATCATGAAGTTACCCAAGGACCATCGGTGACTCACCCACGTCAGACATCAGAAACATTATAGAAATCACATAAACATGAAAATCGCCCAGGTTTGGTGTTCTGGGTGAGGTGTTGAAGGTACAGGGAACAGGTGTTGATTATGAGTTATGTGGTCTGCTCAGGCTCGCCACACTCCCATGCTGCCTGCAGGCTCAACTTCTTTAAAGGACCTATAACATAAAATTCAACTTTTTCAATTTCTTTTGTGTTTTTGGGGCTCCCATGTGTGTTTTCTATCCCCACAAATAACCAATTTTGAACAATCAGGCCTTCATGTCATATGGGTGTTTTAATGGAAATTGCTCTCAGAAACAGCTCGACTGATTTTGGCCTCATCGTGATGTCATCAATGTCACCCTTCTTTGTATAATTCCTCCTTTTCTTCAGTCTTCAGTTGCAAATTTGCATTTCCACTTTGTTTACAATGTCCACCATTGTTGATTTTCCAAGCTGGCATGGAATGGAAACAAGCCTGGTTTTATCTAGCATGAGTATTATAATGACTCAAATATTAAATAATCTGCATATCAGCACCCTCTCCACCTCAGGACAGTGTGGTACTGCAGCTAAAACTGCTTTCAAAGTCCAGAAAGAATTGACAAGGCCTGGTTATATCAGAGTGGTGATTGAGGCTCAAACCATTAGAAATAACTTTGAGGGACATAGACAATATGATTATTAAATATTAAAAGCAGTTTTAAAATGCATGTTATTTGCGCTTTAAGTTGACTTGAAGCAACGACTCCAGTACACATGCAGGTGGTTCAGCAGAGTCCATTACCGGCATGGTAGACCTTCTCCTATGACGTCATCTCCCGGATCACATTCACTGGCCAGAGTGGTCAGTGAACAGTCGAAAGTAGGCTACATCTGTCTTTCATTATTAAAAAAAAAAAGAATTGTACTATATCCTTGTTGATATAACGTCATTTAGGTCAATGATATAACACTATGTTGTGATGTAAAAATATAGCAGTGGGTAGGCTGTATACTTGAGGCCAGTAAACTGCCTTCAGTGTTTTGGTGTGCGAAGCAACGCACATATTAAACATTGTAACTGAACACTGAAGCACTCTATAGCAACGATCACTATCATAATACAGAGCTATATGTAACACTGTTACTGTGTTTGTTCAGTAACAGTGTTAAATAGCTCTGTATTATGATAGTAATCATTAGTAAATTATGATCAGACTACACAGATACCACTTATTGCAACCATAAACAGATCACCTTGCTGCAGTGCACATCCATAATGGAGGAGGCAGCCTCACAGCTCACACAGTGAGAGAGAAGCTGGATTGTGATAAAGGTTCTATCCATGGCTATGTTTTGCTGTAGACAAACCACACTGCCAGTTACCATGACAACACATATATTCCAGTTCACACGCTATATCCAAGTGCATTTAAACACTGTCTACGCACGCACGCACGCACGCACGCACGCACGCACACACACACACACACACACACACACACACACACACACACACACACACACACAGTACCGTCATGTTATGAACTATTTTTCTGTCTGTCTGTCTGTCTGTCTGTCTGTCTGTCTGTCTGTCTGTCTGTCTGTCTGTCTGTCTGTCTGTCTGTCTGTCTGTCTGTCTGCTTACCTACCATATTCTATTTAAACATGTGTTTTTTCCTCCAATGCATGACTTTTGAAGATTACGTCACATGGCAGCCAAGTCTATGGGATTTTTTATGTTTGTTTAGAGCACTGTACCGGTAATGACGGTGGCAAACGGTAAATCGTTTGCCAGACAAGTCTGTGGACTTTAATGTTTGTTTAATGTTGTATGCTTGTGTTATGCGAAAGTGGCGAAAATAGTCCATCTACAGTCTGAGTTCAGCTTGTAGTCTGCTGCTACTTTAGCTCTTTTTCAAAACATTGCGTGTGTTGTGAAAACTCCCCCACTGCTGGCGGGTCCTTGAGGGTGCCACGTGCTGTTGTGGTGACCATTTCCGGTAACCATTTCATTTCTTCTTTTGCTTATTGTGTTTCTTGTGCAATCAAGTCGATCACTCAGCCGTAGCATGCCCCAAGTCTGTGTTGTATGTTCCTATAGCACCAGCAAGGCCAGGAGCGGAATACAAACCCCGTCCAAGCGGTCCGATTCCCACTACCAGCTTTAATCCAATTGCCTCCAGTGAGTCCACAGGCCCAACACTCTAACTGCAAGGCCACCGAGCTGCTTTAGATATGCTATATTGGGTCTATCTTTCCCCCCAGAACGCTACAGGGTTCAAGTGGTTAATGAACATACACAGTCACTCATCCACTAGTCCATTTCGTCACACGATGGCATAAACATTTTTTTCCCCCCAACAGAAATAGCTTCTCCTCCAGCTTACCTTGGGGACAGCAGCCAGGACTGCAAGCATTGCCAGGTTTTTGCAAGAGAAACAAGCGAACACAAGCTCAAAAGAAGCGCCTACATACTACACACACACGCACGCACGCATGCACCCGCACGTGCGCTCGCACGCACACACACACACACACACACACACACACACACACACACACACACACACACACACACACACACACACACACACACACACACACACACACACACACACACACAAACACACGTTGCTAGTTGAAAATAGCAGATCTACAAGCTCACAAGCTTGTGAACTTGTAAATCTGCTATTTTCTAAAATATGTTGGGTGAAAAAAAAGGGGAACAAATGTGGAATATTTTTTAAACATTTGTAAATACACAAATCGTGTATGGGGGGGTGGAGTCTCTGGCCAAAGAAAATCAGATGGGGGGCAAATATATTAATTTGGGTGGTGCTTGACATTCAACCCGCAATACTACAATATTTACAACAAATGACATTTCCGCAAACAAGCCCAAAGTGGCTTATAACTGGCAGACATGGCAACACATGGCGGTGAGACTATGGTGTGTATGGTGGGCGACCCTGACACTGGCCTGTCATTGGCTGGAGCTTTAAGTGGACTCCACTGCAGCCTTGTGGGCATTTCTCGCATGGTTGACCCCTTGATCTCCCAGGATGCCACACTCCTTGACGTGTCATGAATCTCATGATGGATGGACGGGCTAAATCAGGTCAACTTTCTTTTTTAGGTGTCTCAAAAGCTGGACAAAATAAAATCCTTAGTTCTTAGAATCTCTATCTCTTATACCAGGTACTCGGGTGTGGGAGAAGAGACTGTCAAAGAGTTGGTAGCCTGAAAGAATGAGAACTTTACAAGGACCAGAGGGGCGGATTCATAGCGCTGGAATCCAACGTCAGCTCCCTATTGGTTCACCAACCTATGTGCCCGCCTCCCTTTGAACATTTTTGGAAAATCTGGAACATTTTTGGGAGAATTTCTTCTTTTTTTTAACACAAATCTTCTCTTCTTGTGGTCCCTGCATGGCACAAATCATTTTCTGATGGGGCGGTCTGTGGCTAAATACATTCAGGGGTCCTTGACACAAAAATGAGAACCCCTGATCTATATTTTCTTTGCTCAAGTACTTGAGTTGAATATTTTGTCATCCACTGCAGGTTGCCAAAAAACAGCATTCACAATAGCGGCTGACAGTTGTGCAGAGCAGGAGAGCTTGTGTATAGGTCTCGTCAGGGATCTGGGCTCTTGGGTTTCTGAGTGTAGTCTGAGTTCTGGATGCAAGAAGAACATTTTGTCAAATAACAGCATGGACAATTATGCCTGACAGTGGAAGTACTCACTACTGTACTTGAGTACAAAACGTGCGTAAATTGTTGAGGTACTTTTAGGCCTCACTCACACCTTTCGATCTAGCATACAACATTGATGCATGCTAGATGTAAGCAAGATGTAAGTGTCATGGCTGCCCCAATGCATTTCCAATGGAAGTCACATGGTTTGATACAACATTTTGGACTACAAGCTGTTGTATGGCTTTCGGCTGTGTTTCGACTGCCCCCCTCCCCCTCATACAACACAAATGTTGTGTCAAACCATGTGACTCCCATTGGAAATGCATTGGGGCAAGATGTATCACACCCTTTGTATACAACAAGCATACATCAGTCTGTTGTGAAGGTGTGAGTGAGGCCTAAGCCTACTTGAGTGTTTCAATTTTCCAATACTTTATACTCCACTACATCTCAGAGGCAAATATTGCACTTTATACTTTACTATTGTTTGTACAAAGCTTTAGTTACTAGTTATTTTGAATTTTTAGATTTGCTTTTACTTTTCTTACTTTTATACTTCTACAAGGGAAATGTTGAATACAGAATGTTTACTTGTAACACAGTATTTTTCTATATTGTGGTATTCAGTGGTGGAAAAAGTACTCAAGTATTTTACTAGTATCATACTGTAATGTAATAGTACTCTGTGACAAGCTATTTAAAAATGTACTTGAGTAAATGTACAAAATGTAATTAAAGTACCAACTGTAAAAGTACTCATCATGCAGAATGTCCCATTCCCTATTTTTTAAATGTGTAAGAATTAGTGATGCACCAATGTATCGGTCCACATATCGGTATCGGCCAATATCACTGTTCAATATCACGGTCAATATCGGTTAATAAAACTGACATTAACCGATGGCAGTAGGCGATATATTTACCTGTTGTTGATAAGCATACATTTAGCATTGGCTATGTTGGTGTGTTGGTTATCTGCAGCCTACCAAGCTGTAGATTCAGAGCATTCATTTCTTGTATTAATAATTAATTGCATTTTTATAGCGCTTTTCCAAGTGCTCAAAGCGCTTTCACTCATTCATACATTGGGAGGTGAAGCGTCGAACAGTCGATGCCAGCGTCCTCGCTTCCCACATTCACACACCAATGGTGGCGAGCTAGCACCGACCGACTCATTGGAGGCAATGTAGGGTTCAGTGTCTTGCCCAAGGACACTTCCACATGTAGACAGGAGGAGCCGGGATTCGAACGGCCGACCCACGGATCATTGGACGACCTGCTCTACCTCCTGAGCCACAGCCGCAGCCACAGCCATATTGAAGATGTATAGTTTCCCTGGCACAAAAGGGGGAAATAAAAACAACAAAAACTAAATAAACATCTATTGGTATCAGTATTGGCTATCGGCTAAATTGTTATATTAAACATCGGTATCGGACAAGAATTTCATATCCCGATATGATCAAAATCATTTTAAAACAGATCTACAAGCTCATAAGGCTCATAATGCGACTCATTGTGAGCATGTAGATCGGCTATTTTCAAATGGCCTAAATGTATATAGGCTGAAATGGTTAATGTATGTTTTTCTTCTTGTAATAATAACCAAAATCTACAGAGTATATAACTTTTTAAATAAATAGTGGAGTAAAAGTACAAATATCTTACTTAAGTAGCCTACAGTACTTAAGTAAATGTACTTAGTTACTTTACACCACTGGTGGTATTGATACTTTTATATGTACTTATACTGTACTTTATACTGTCTTGTGTTGTTTTTATAGCAGACTCCTCACTCATGTGCACTTGCAGTTTGGGCAACTCGAAAGCAAACTCCACATGCCCCAACATATGACCCGATATGACCCGATATGACCAAATAAGGGCCAATCCGACTTTTCCGATACCGATAAAGTATCGGGACATCTCTACTTATACAGTATGTCCGTTGTTTTGCTGACCATGGAGTTGTTGTGTAAGAAGAAGTCAAGCCAGGCTCCCGGTCGGTCATCAGGGGATTTGGGAGCTATTGGGTTTCCAGAGGGCCTGTGTGGGTGGGGTGCCGTCCTGGTACGTACCGTCCCATGCCGTCCGCACACAGAGTACAGTGGCGTTAGGTTTCCATCACAATGGGAGGAGAAACGATGAATTGGATGTGTGAGAGGGCGTACTAATAAGCGCCGGGGGGGCGGGCTCATACCGCTATGCAGCTGGGATATGGTTGCCTGTCAGGGGGGTCACCTTACACCTGTGACTGATGGGGTCCTTTCCTCGAGCTGGCAGACCATAACAACAACAACAACAACAACAAAACACAACTCTGTATATTATTGCGGCATGGTAACCGTGTTCTGGTCTTCTGTGTGGCGCGTGCACTACCTTATACGCCAGTGGTTCTCAAAGTGGGTGACGCCCTAGGGTGCTGTTATGCAAGTCCAGGAGTGCTGCATGCCTGCCGCAGAATACATATATTTACTGAGTAATAGTAAAATGGATTTTAGTTGCACTTTCATTGGTGCGTTTGGTTTCAATCTACACTAAATCTAAAAAATAGGCGATCCACAAGCTCACAACGTGTGACATTGATCTTCTATTTTGGGTGAATGTCCCCCCAGAATTGGGATGATGGAGTTCAAGTGTCAAGTATAAAGTTATTTTCAATCTGTCCAAAAATGGAAACGGATACTCTCTCAAGTCAAGACTCAGATGTAAGGTATAAATGATTCAGGGTGCCATGGATGGAAAAGTTATTTACAGGGGTGACCTGAGGTAAAAAAGTTTGAGAACTTTTTTCTATACTTCTATAGGTTATGATTGTCATGAGGTGTTTGTTGAGGTGTCTGCTGTGTTGTTGTCAGGAGAAAATCAATACACTCTCAGTCCTGACAGAATGTTAATGAGGGTTTAATCAAATCCGTTGCTGCCCATTGAAGAGAATGATTTGGATCAGGGGTCTTACCGTCTTTCCAGGGCCCCCCCTAGCTGAGAGAGATGAAGTAGGGCCCCCTCCTATAAATATTGTAAAAACATTGTGTTGAAGATTACACTTTTTCATAGATAGCTTCATATACTTGTTTGACTTATTTAAGTAGATGGATTAGAGTAGATTTCCCAGACCCAGAGCGGCTGGGAAACGGTGAAGCAGCCCTACTGCTCAAAGCTAGATCTGCAGACGGGCGAAATACACGCACGAGCAAAAGAGCGTGCAGCTGGGGATTAACACAGAGCACTCATTCATGAATCGATTCAGGCGCATTTGGGCATCTTCGTGCCCAAATCAAGAAAAATGTGGAAGTAGAGCGTCCTTCCGGGTCACATCGCCATGTCCGTACCGCACTGATTCAATTAAAACGTTTAAGAACCACTGCACACTAAATGGAACAGAGCCTTGAAGTAGGAAGAGTTATTCTGTGTGCACATCCATTCTGTTGGGATCTCTAGCATATAGATATTCAAACAAAGAAATGCCTCGTTGGCCGCTGCAGTTCGTTGGAGCGATGTGTGTTGAAGGAGGGGCGGAAGAATTTACACTGGGAGAGGAAGTATGTCGGAAGTGTGGAAGGCACGTCACAGCGCATCTATTCCGGGACTTACAGACCCGAATATGCACTCTGTGACACACTCTCATGCTTCCCGTCTATGTCTATGATCTCTAGCTGTCTCCAACACAAACTGCACATTGTCAGATCCATGATGGATGCATCTGGTGCTTGTCCAGCAGTCAGAGTAATTGCACCACAACAACAACAACGGGACTTGTTTAAAATATTTAAGCGGTAGTCGTTGAACATGAATGGCTGCGGCCTCGGGTTTCAAAAACACACACACACACACACACACACACACACACACACACACACACACACACACACACACACACACACACACACACACACACACACACACACACACACACACACACACACACACACACACACACACACCACGCCCCTACCACCCCGGCCGTGGATGAAGATGTCCCGTCACTCAGCCCTCCTGGTGACAGAGCTGAGGGACATGTGGAGACATGAGGGGCAGTGGTAGAAAAAGTACTCACATCTCTTACTAAGTATACAAATGTACTGCAATGTACTATTACTTAGTTGTAACCGATTGTTTTTATATTGCAGTAGGCCTATTGATACTTTTTATTAAGTGCAAAATACAGTATGAGTACCTTTTCCACTACTGCTTCTGTCAGTCCCTAGCTGCTTCAAGAGCTGCATATATGCTTTTGAGACTCTATCTCTGGATTTGGGCAGACTGAATTAAATTTGCTTTTATGTCTGATATGTCTGATAAAAATTACTATTTAACAATTTAATAAAAAAAATTGTGTATACTTAAACCTGGTGTCCCTCTTTTGTGGAAATTTGTTATAGTTGTCTCCACCAGGCCGAAGGCATGTGGGGAGAGTATGTTTTGCACTCCGTCCGTCCGTCCGTCCGTGTGTCCGTCCGTCTGTCCGTCCGTCCGTCCGTCCGTGTGTCCGTGAGCAGCTAATCTCGGCCACCGCTAACCCGGTCGATGCCAAATTTTGCACACACACTCCCTGGATGCCAACGATGAAGCTCTGCCCCAAACTTTCCAGAACGGCCTGTTATAGCGCCACCAGGAGGCCGCTTTGTGCAAAACAAGTTTTTGTACAGTACACCTACAGATTTTGTCCAAACATCACGCAAATTGGTACACAGTCTCTCTAGAGCCATTCAACGAAACCGGTCTTTCAGATTTCTCATACTCCATCCTGATTGGTTAAGATTGGCTTCCAAAGTTCACAGGAGTGCTCCGTTTCAAACAAAATGCTGCAAATCATGAACACATCGCGTGATTTCCGTGAAATTGTGCACCCACATTCCCACTAGGCCGAGGACAAAATGCCACATCAACAATTTCAACTCAGCCTCAAGGTGGCGCTATAACTGGCCAAAAAGTGTTTTTACCTCTAACTGCACGGATCTGTGGATAACTTTGTATGCCAACTCCCTAGAGGCCAAGGAAAAACCTTTGCCTGGAATTTTTCACATCTGCTCTTTATAGCGCCACCAGGAGGCCGACATATGTAAAACACATTTTCTATTATTACTCCTTCAGATTTTATCCAAATTTCACGCAAATCGGTACACATGATCTCCATAGTCATGTGATCAAGGCAGGTTTGTTTGATTTCTCATATTCCATCCTGATTGGCCACGATTGGCTCCTACAGTTTTCAGGAGTAGCCCGCTTTGTACAAATCGCCACAACTCCTCAACGCAGCGTCCGATTGTGATGAAACTGTGCACGCATATTCCCACTAGGCTGAGGAAGAAATCCTGGTGGAGACCTGTGCCCAGAAGGGCACTTTTTCTAGTTTGTAATACATTCGTCAACCATTTTCAAGTTTATTTTTAAAGTTCCTGAAATAGCCAAAATATATCTACACTAGGCTACAAGCTAACTTGGCTATGTTCTTTGTTGTCTTTTTACTTGGTTGAATGAAATATTTCTGATATGATTATAAGCAGCCGGTAAAGCATTACTTCATGATAAGTTGCTCACAACATTGTAATAATATAGTAAAGCACAGGAACAGTGAAAGTGCTGAGGAGAAGTTGGAAGGAGTTGGAAGGAGAAGGAGGAGAACCGCACATTTGCCCTGCCCTTCATGCCACTCTCCGCCCTCCATGTCAATCTACCTGTCCCCATTTATACCTGCCCAGTAACACCCAGAATCCTCCATGTTTCGCCCGCCTCGCTGCGTCGCACACTAGCCGCCTTCCTATAGGCTTCTCGCAACCCACCCCCACCCCTTCACCTCCATAGCAGCTCCTCTCCCCGCTCCCCCCAAAGGAGCTTTTTCGGCACTAGAACTACTACATTTACCTTGCCAAAAGTGCCATACGACCTCCTCCCCAAAGACCACCCCTGGAACCTACACATCTGCATTCCTTCATCCTTCCTTCATCCCTCCATTTCTTCACTGTAAATAAATCCCTTAAACCTCCCCAATGGTGTGTTTATTCCAACTAGTGAAATACCCGTCTTCCATTTACAGTTACAGTGAAGCTCAATTTATCGTCACAGTCGGGTAGAAACCTCATTATGTCTAAAATGGTTACTTTTCAGGATTTCACATTCAAAAGTAGATCTACGTACAAGCTCAAAATGTGACGCTTGCGGATCTGCTCCATTTGATGCTTTTGTGTATTATGGTCAAGTATAGGCTGTTAATTTATGAAGGAAGGTTTCTGCCACACTGTCACAACACAGAGTTGCTCGCCAACAAGTTGAGTTCTTTTTGGCGAGTGGCTGTGGTGCGGTGGTGTGACAGGGTATAAATTAGGTATGAGTGTGAGAGATGCTGCATATCAATGAAGGCATGGAGCTCACTGTTGTGAAATATTGATGGTACTATGTGCTCTGAATGAATACACACAAATGAGATTCAATTTCCTTTATTTAGCTGAATGAAAAATGAAGAGGCTGGGTCTTTCTGCGTTTAACTGATATAGAGCGCATGCATAAAGTGAGTGGCAAAGTGAGTGGCAAAGTCAGTTTAATGTTGTTTAATGGAATCAGATAGGACTCTTATGTTTTGATGGATGGGCTGTCAAGGCCAGACATTTTTTACCACTCAGTAGGCGTTCCCGCATACCTTCCGGGTATGATGATGATGTCACGCGCATGCCCTCTATTTATGTACCGGTACTGTATGTGTGGATGAGGGATTAAACCCCCAAGTACTTTGTCATATGTCAAAATAGACGAAATAGCAGATCTACAACTAAGCTCACAACATAGTGGGTTGTTGTGACGCGTTTTACTTATGGTGTTCATCTATTTTTGCAGAATGTTAAGCCATCTTTTTTGTAGAATGTTCATCCATTTTTGTCCATTACAGTAAGAAAAGTGATGCTGAGGTTCATGTGGTTAAACACGTGTGTCATTCTATATTAGTGATGTTTTAGGAGGAGGGGGGCGGGGGGAGTCTTTAAAGCATTGTAACAATGCCAGTCATAAAACAAGAGCCTCTCATCATGGGTGAATCAGACACCATGTGCACATTTGGAGTTCCCAACGACAGTGGAACATAAATCCTATGTGGGAAGTGGATTGATTCTGGGAACCTGAAATGTCCTCCTAATCCCTGCTGGAAGTGAGGCTCTAAGGAGCCTGGCCAACCTGACCTGAATGAACCCTATACTTCTTCTGGTGACCCCATGGCCTTGCCCTTTCCTTCAGGTTCACCCATAGCCCAGATTGCACACTATGATATAATGCCTCTATGGGGACCTACTACCACACGTCACGGACAAAGTCAGAGAGAGAAGGATGAGGCTGGCAGGTCACTGCGTCAGGCACCCAGAACTTGAGGCAAGTAAATTGACCCTATGGGAGCCAACCCAGGGCAAAGCCAGGAGGGGAAAGAAGCGTACCACCTATGTAGACGTGCTGCGGCGCGACAGCTTGGCTGACAACACTGCAGAGCTCAAGAACCTGATGTTGGATAGGAATTTGTGGAGGGCAGCGATCCAGGAATCCTGAGACCTCACTCTCGCAGCAACTAATTAACTAATGCAGGAGGCAGCAGGACATTGCGTTATTGAAAACGAGCGCTTCCAAATTCTGACACTCTGACAAAAATAAGAAGGTATCTATAGCTCAAAAACTTTGCAGATAGAAAGAGCATATAGCTCTTCAAGCTTTCCGTACTACAGCTGGTACATGGTGAGTTTAACTCAACCTATACCAGCTGTGGTCCTGTCAGGGTGTTGTTGAAGGAGGAGTAGATGGAGGCTCTACGTCCTCCCGGTGGTGGCTCCTCCCTTGCAGGTATTATGCCAGCAGGCTGCAGTGGCAATTAACACAGACGTGTGGTGAGGATTTTGGCATAATGACTTGGGAAGAAAAATGGGTAAAAGAAAAGAATATATACAGTATATATAGATTTAGGAATGCAGACTCTGTAAACTCCACTGCCTTCATGATGCTTTCGACACCATTGATCCTACAACTGATCGTACCGAAACTGGATAGGAATAATGTTGTTCTTTCTAGTGTGTGTCCATTGCTGATTTGGCTGCTGCGCTTCAGTGACATCATTGTGTATAGTTCTAGGACTTACGTAAAGGAACACTTCACCTTTTTGCTAAAAAATATATGTTAATGACGTTTAGAAGATTTAGAACACTTTCCTGTGGTCTTTATGTGTGTAATATGTGGTTTTAGATATTTTAGCAGTGTCCATGATGTCATAGACACTGGTCTCACTTCCTTCCTGGACTACATGTTGTCTCAGTAACTGCATGGGCAGACTTGAGCCGACAGGCGCGGCCAAAGGAAGCTGACGCCCGACATCTTTCCGGCTTTTTAGACGAAAAAGAAGCTCCACCTCTGCCGCGGGGGTGGAGCTTCTTTTCCATCCACCAGCTGTCTAAAAACTGGTAAATGACTTAAAACACAGCTTCTTCTGTCCGCGGCTGTCCGATAAAGTGTGCCCATGGGGTGAGACAGCCGGTCCAATATCCACAAGGAGGAGCAGTGCACCAAAGCATTATGGGAATTGTATGGGGGTATTGTATAATAATTATAAAATACACCCCAGGCCTATGTCATCATAAAATGTATTGGATCAGATAGCCAGTTTACACAATTTTTTGCATATCATACTGTATGTCTTTAAGCCTTATTGAGGTCTATTAAAAACACCATTGACAATGAAGGGAAAATGTACGTCATCTTGTCCCTAACGCAAACATTAAATGCCATTAACAATAAAGATAATTTTATGTTTGTTTTACATCACCTAATCATAGCAACATGAGTTAGACTTTAATATATTAGCGCCCCTCATTCACACGGGTGTAATTCTTTATACTAACGACAGGGGTATTCAACTGGTGGCCCGCGGGCAAAGTGCGGACCGTGGGGCGCCACTTTGTGGAATCTGGAACAATTAATAATAAAAATTGAGGGCTAATGAAAGTGGTGTGTGCAATATGAAGTGTGAGATTACGATAATGACAGTAATCCTTAATCATCATCATATTCAAGGGCTTTTGGAGAGAAATGAGACTTTACACTAGAGCACAGCAGAGGGCAGGTGTGTGTGTGTGTGTGTGTGTGTGTGTGTCCAGCTGGTGCTAATTGACACTCGTTAAGTAGCCCTGTAATACGTGGGATAATCAATGGGGACCCCTAAGTACCACCATAATAACTGATATTAAAATACAAGAGCGTATACCTTCCCTTTTTGTTCCATTCCTAAGCCAATAATGCTGCTCCTTTGACAAAATTCTGTCTAATCACTAATCAGCACAACTTGATTATATTTCTAATGTGATTAATCCATACTCAAATCTTGAGAATTAATGGCTAAGGCGCCAGTCACACCTGTATGTCCTCATTCACACGTACCAAACACCAATCAAGAAAATGTTTGGAAGTTTTTTTGGGCCACCACAATGCTTTTCCAATGGGAGTCACATGGTTTGACCAAACATTTTTGTTTGATGAGGGGGGATGGGCAGAACCCCACCAGCAATCAAACACAAACACACATGCAATTGCAAGCGTTTTGTCTCTGTTGGGTGGGAACAAAAGTAGCAGATCCACAAGCTCGAAATGTGTCACACCGCGTTTTGAGGTTGTAGATCTGCTACTTTTGATCTTTTTGTGTGACGCTGCAGTATATATGATCAAGTAGAGCAGTGGTTTTCAACTAGTGGTCCGGGGACCTTGAGCTAGGGTTCCAGGTGGTCCTTGAGGGGGTTCCAGCCAGGTGGTCTCCATGCAGCTAAATGATGGAGCGTTGGTAACCAAATAGACCCTTAAAGATCTTTAACTCTTGAGAGTAAAATGAGTTAGGTTATTGTTAAACATCTCCATTTCTTAAACTTTTAAAGGACCACTTCATCACTTTTCAACTTACCTTCGTAGAATTGGTCCTCACTAATGTTTATATTAAATGCCACATTTTTTTTCCTACTAGTCTGTGTCTCTGGGAGGGCTGTGGGCATAGAGATAAAGGTAAAGGCTCTTCCGGCTCTGGGACGTCTGTATCTCAAGGGAAGGCAACATGGAGGCAACAGGAAAACGGAAGAACAAAAGGGGACGTACGGTGTAGGCCAATCAAGGCGCCACTCCCTCTTTTCCCAGCAGCACTTGCCTTCAGGATTCCGCTTGACTTCCTCCTCCCGTTGGAGACAGGTCGCTCCAAACATAGATATTAAAAAATATAGATGCCTCATTGGTCGCTGCATTTCATTGGAGTGACCTGTCTGCAACGGGAGGAGGAAGTCAAGTGGAATCTTGAAGGCAAGTGCTGCTGGGAAAGAGGGAGTCGCGCCTTGATTGGCCCCTCCCGTTTTTCCGTTTTGCTTCCGCTATGCTTCGCAAGGAATCTCGGGAAAGCTTGTAATATTATCTATGGCTGTGGGCAGTTCAGAAACCCGTCCACATGGGGAATTCAAGCTAATAGAAATGGCAAGCTTTCTATTCCTGAAAAGTTGTGATGCGATAATGGAAGCCACCATTCTCATAATAAATAAATAAATAAATAAATAAATAAATAAATTAATAAATTAATAAATTAATAAATAAATAAATAAATAAATAAATAAATAAATAAATAAATAAATAAATAAATAAATAAATAAATAAATAAATAAATAAATAAATTAATTAATAAATTAATAAATAAATAAATAAATAAATAAATAAATAAATAAATAAATAAATAAATAAATAAATAAATAAATAAATAAATAAATAAATAAATAAATAAATAAATTAATTAATTAATTAATTAATTAATTAATTAATTAATAAATTAATAAATTAATTAATAAAAAAAAGCCAAAATCGTATCCAACAATAACAAAATATTCTGTAGTTTTGGGTCCGAGAGGCAAAATCTCAAGAAATGTTGGCACGCACGTGGCTCAAATGCCAAATAAAAACCACTGAAGTATGGCGTTCATTTACGAGGTAAGGAAAAGGTTAGAATATTGATATAAGACCCCGACAGCAAAGATTTCCACCTTTTCTTCTGTGAAAGTTTATGGTGCATACTGAGGACATTCTGACACTGGCATTAGGGAACTGTAAATCTATAGACACAAACAAAAAGGCAACAACGGCTGTACTTTGGATATTCTATAGAAAAAGACAGAAAAGACACTAAAAGTTTTAAGTGCCATTTCACAGAGAGTGACGACGGCTTGTTTTATGAGGGACGAAATGGGAACAAAGTACACAGTAAAACCCTTTAACTCAGAGTGTAAAGAATTGATCCAAATTGGGTCAATCTTTACACTCTCCACAGAATAAAAGTAACACTTTTTTTTTACTGTGTACACTGACTATAATATACGCAACCTGCCTCCCTAAAAAAAAGTTCAGAAATGCAAAATGAAACTGATGTCTATTTTTAGGAACAATCACATCACAATATGAGTCATAAATTCCATCCAGTGGTAACTTAGGGAAATCAAATGCTGGTCATAAATCCTCCTGTAAGAGGAGTGCTGTAACAGCCCCGCATTTTTAATATGAAGCCCAAGAAAGTGTTCAGATTTTCTGCAGGCAGTTTATATAAAACAGCCCAAACAACAACAGTGATAATGGAAGATCATTTGGAGCAGCATTCACAACATAGATATGATTCACATGTCAACAGAGATAAACATAATCCTGATGATTATGGATGATGGTCATAACAGTTCAAAAAAATAATAATAATTAAAAAAAGAAATATTTGCGAAACATCATAGGACACACAAAAGTATAAACGTCTGAATATTTACATTTTTTTCTTTTGTTCTATTCTCTGTGCAACTATGTCACAACATTTTCCAGAAGTTGTCCACATATACGTATACAATAAACTCAGGGTTTCACCTTTGGTTAATGTAATTTATCAAGGCTAGGTTTAAAAAAATATAGAACAACATGTCCATGTCTACTTTGCATACAGTTAACTTTTAAGTGGAATCATATCAACAAAGCAGCTGGTCTGCTCTAGATTTGCATCTGAGACAAAATATAATGCCTGGTTTATACTTTGAGTTGCGATCGCAGGAGTCGCACAACGACAAGCTCACAATGTGCCATCTATCTATCTATCTATCTATCTATCTATCTATCTATCTATCTATCTATCTATCTTAGTTGTCGGTCATCTGTTTCTGGTGCGCAACAACCACGCTCAAACAAGTGTAAATCAGGCTTTAAGGTATTTCATCTTTTCGATTATTCTTGAGCATTGAACATCCGGGGAATTTCAACCCCAGTTTTCTTTGACAGAAGGTGAGATAATGGTAGTTTTTGTTCGTGTTTGGCGTGGTGTGTATGTGCCTGACATCTTCGCTTGGTGTATAAGTGGATGTTAATGTAAAGAATAAAGAGGATGTTCTTTTTGGGTCGAAGGAAGTCGACCCGTTTAAGTCCACGTGTGACTTTCTGATTCATCCCTCTACCCACTTTACAATTTTCCCCCAAATGTCGTCAATATATTTCTCATGTGTAATGACGACGTGTGGTGTGAATTAAGAGACTGTAGAGCCAGCGTTTTGAGTACAGGCCAGCCTTGTTTGGTTGAACATCATACGAAAACGAGATAAAAATAGATCAAGTCATTATCGCCGGCTGCACATGTTGAGCAGACAGCAAAACTCGCCACTTATAGGAACCAATGACACCTACAAAGCAGACCCCAACTAAACATCATGTCAACAGTACAACCAAAACATTGTTCTCTATCATATTAAAATATTCACATCTGTTCCTTACAAGACACTGTTTTCACACATTAAAGAAAACATCTTTGAACTCGTATTTAAGTCTCTAAAGTTATCACCACTTCATACAGGTATATGTGTAATTATTAAGGCATTCATTTTTTGGGCCAAGACTTACTCATTTTTCCCAAACTCCAGTCTAAACCCCAGTTGCAACTCTCCCGGTACTTTACTTGTGAGTTCGTAAAAATAACAATAAAAACAAAAACTACATCCGAGGTCATTCAGACGTCTACACACTGAGAGTCCACTCTTTGTCCATTGCTTGCTTTTGCTTTCCATTGACTGTTTTGTACAGGTCCACAATGCTGCTTGTTGTCTGCAAGGACAACACGGGAGACACTTCCTTTACTCCTGTAACTGGCAGCACTGCAACAGAAAAAACAAAGAGGAAATAGTCAGTCATCTGTATACGTACGTCTACGTCTGTAATCCACGTAACTCGAGAACCGTTCGCCCCACCGACTTCAAATTCGACACACACGTTCCACTGGGGGTGTCGAGTCAGTCGGACCCACGGTTGTCCAGAACCGCCCCAAAAAGGCCTCTGTCCAGGCTCTGGACAGGGCCCCTGCCCCATATATGGAGCTGGCCTGTTCTGACATCGTCTGCATACAGTAGACTCCATATTTGGGCATGCCTGACAAAGAACTCCTATATGGGTCTAAAAGGGACACAGACAATATCTGGGTGGGGCATGCATCTTGCATCGATCAAGTAGGCCAGCTGTAGCGGCTCCAACGGGCACCGCTGTAGTTATTGCAAAACATACATGTACCTAATGTGTATGTGTGTGTCTGCGTGTGCTGTCCCCAAATCCACTTTACTAATAGAAAGGCATTTGGCGTACTCTCCTAAATGTAGTTCAAATGTACTGAGACACAGACGCAGCCAGATGCGCAAGCACGCAGACACGCATGCACGCACCAACGCACGCACGTGTGTGTGTGTGTGTGTGTGTGTGTGTGCGTGGTGTGTGGGAGAGAGCAATGTAAACGTATGTTTTCTCATGCCAATATAGCCCTTTGAATTGAATTGAATTGAATTGAGAGAGAGGGACTGAGAGAACACTCTGTTCCAGTGTTTATAGACAGATATGTCGTGTTGTAAGCTTGTTTGTGTATAGCGAATTAAACTCCATACTGTAGCAGCCTATACAGTAAGACAATGACATTAAATTGCACACTCCTCCTCCTCTATTAATACGGAATCCTAGATGATCACACGCCAGGTTCACTTTGATTCCATCGGCTTACACTTTAACTGACGATCGCAATAGTGTCATCCCAATAGAGCTTGCAGTCCTTTCAGAACGACGAGGGCCCAGGCCCTAGTTTCTCCAGGAAATAATTTGTACTCTATTACATTACTATTGTCATGATTTGTCACAACAAGAGTTGGCTTTGTCTACGGCATAAACGCCTTTAAATAAATACTTTTTGGAAAGTCTATGGGGAAAATTAATAGGGAATTATTTCCTGGGCCCTCGTGGGGGACGGGACTGCGACGCTCTATAGTGTGGGGACATAGAGAACATAGAGAATCCATGTTTTCTTGTGGCTTTCGCCTTTATTTTTATATTTTGTCTGGAGGGACAGTAGGGTGAGTAGGCTGACAGGAAATGGGGAGAACTGTTTTAACCCACCCACCTGCCACCCGCACAAATTGAACATCGCTGCTATGCCGTTTGCTATGTAAATTATACAGCCTACAGCTGAGATTACAGCAAGAGATTATTACCAGTAAGATGCCTGAGGGCGAGAAGCGTGCAGAGCGTGTCATCTAGGTGACGGCAGACTGCTGGGTGATGGCGCTTTGGCATGGGGGGTCAGATCAACATACTGTATGGAATGAATTCTGTACTGGCCATGGAGCGTGTCTTGAGTGTACAGGGTTTTATGAGGTCAGATCAACATATGGAATGTCAGAACAGGTCAGCTCCATATATGGAGATCTAAGGGTGGCAGCGGAGGCAGTGCAGTGTACAGGGTTTGATGAGGGCCCAGGTAGGGTGCCGGGCCTTAATTCTTGGGCCTGTTGAGAACTCTAGTTTTTTCCGGCTGCCGGGAGCAGCTGCACTAATAGCTTTGGGGAAGGCCCGCCTACAGTTTAAATGGACAGTCACAAGGGAGACATCGAAAAGGAAGGATGGAGGAAGAAGGATCAATATATGGAATGTCAGATACTGACATTAAACTGACCATGATACTGACACGATACTGGCCATGATACTGACACGATACTGACCATGATACTGATATTAAACTGACCATGATACTGACATTAAACTGACCATGATACTACTGACATGATACTGACCATGATACTGACCATGATAATGACTTGATACTGACCATGACACTGACCATGATACTTTGTAAACATGCAGACAGACAGACAGACAGACAGACAGACAGACAGACAGACAGACAGACAGACAGACAGACAGACAGACAGACAGACAGACAGACATCTCTCTATCCAGGATACATATTGTTCCAGAAACCTCTTATCTCCATATTTTAACTTTTTGTCTTTTTTCTGTAAATCAACGCCCTACTTGATCACACTGCGGAGTCACCATCCGACAGACAATATGACGGATGTTGTCAGTAAAGCCTGTAGGTTTAACCCCAATGATATATATATCGTTAATCCCAACGATATTAATCGATTTAATTTAAATATATATTATATATCCCCCACCCCCCTTTTTTTAGGGGGGGGGGCTAGTGAATTATGATGTGTGTGATATGAAATGTGAGCTTTAAGCATATTCCATCATATTCAAGTGCTTTTGGTGCTTTTGCAGTCACTTTCAGTAGTAGTAGAGCACTGTAGAGGTGAGCTGTGTGTGTGTGTGTGTGTGTGTGTGTGTGTGTGTGTGTGTGTGTGTGTGTGTGTGTGTGTGTGTGTGTGTGTGTGTGTGTGTGTGTGTGACTGTGCCCAGGTGATGGTCGTTGATGCTCATTCAAATAGTCAAATAGATATACATCTATCCTAATATGCCATCAAAGAAAGCTTATTTTTTTTTACATGTTAACTCGAGCTAGGTTCTAAACAAGAAAGCATGTTTACAGAAATTAAGTAATTTTACAGAAATGAAACAGACTCAATGCAGTCACTTTAGTAGAGTAGGGGAGAGCCGCCAAGGATGTAACATTTTGCACGTTTCATTTTTTTACTCAGAGATCCGTTTATCTACACATGTAATATTTTCAGGCAACGGACCTACACATGTCTGCTACCATAAACCACTTCAAGTTATTTTTTTGATGAAACAGATCGGGAGTTATTAAACCGAACGTGGACGCTGTTTCAGTGTTACATTTGCTGCGCATATCGGATTAATTGTAACGGCATGCATGATAAATGTAACAACGCTAAAAAACACCATTAAACATATCGTTTTCAGCTTAAAGCAATTATATTTCATTAAAGCAACTCCTTAGTATTGTTTTCATACCATGGATGTGATAAGAAAATGTATCAAAAATAAGAATGAACGTGAATTCCGTCTAAACATGATGCAAACTAATGAAGAACATAAGCATGAAGACATCCATGTGGATTTTTATTCACCAACATCAAAGAAAAAAATTGTAGCACACATATACTCCACGTGTAAAATTATACGCCTTTTGAAAAAAGTCAGTTTTTCGCCAATAACTCCCCATAGGATAAAGGTAAACACTTCAAACTTCCTGGGCACGTAGAGTACGTTGCTGTACACATACTGACGCGATGGCGTCATGGTGGCGTTGACCAATCAAGAGATAACGTCCATGTTACAACCGTGAAGCGTTACAATCGTGGCGGCTCTCCCCTACTTCAGAGGGGAGCTGTGTGTGTCTGTGACTGTGCCCAGGTGATGGTCGTTGATGCTCATTAACACAAAAAATGCTGGAAACGTATCCATACGCTTTATTAATATCGAACGCCGTACGCGCGAAGCGTATGTATACGTTTTATACGTTTTTTTATTGCTTACTGTACATCAACGTCCTATGCTCCAGGACACCGAAGAAAATAACAGCTTTCGTCTCCAGGAAGCTCCAATATGTGATCCGGGAGTAAAAAGCCCCTCCCTCCTGAAAAGAGGTCTGTCTGTGGCGAAGACGCTCCCTCCTCCAATGCCTCCATTACACGTATGGGTCTGCACGGCAACGGCATAGACCAACGCAGATGTCAGGGCATCTAAAATGGAGTTACCCATACTCTAGTGTCTGTGAATACACTCGATTCCCCCTCCCCTCCTGTTTCTACATGGTTTCTCCCGAGGAAGCTTTGTGGGGGGAGTCTCTTGATCGCTTTGGCAGTTTGAGTTCCCCCCCCCAGGCCCCACTGCGCCTTGCGATCGCCTTGCACCGCTCACTCATTCTCGGAAAAAGATATAACGCAGTCGTGTCGATTTGCCCTCTGCCAGTATATAAACCAAGAATAATCTTCAACGATCGCCATTTCATAACGTTTTCAACACGCACACGGCACACGCCATGATCAACTAACTGCCTGGCTACGTCTTCAGTCTTCACCAGCCATCGCTATCCGTTGTGTGTATCGCCATCGCGTCTTCACTTTGTTTGTTTGGGCAAGAAGCACGATCAGCGATGGAAAAGAGCTTTATATCCACGGCAGATAAGTAATGACGTATTATCGAAGGACCGCCATGATCAACTTACTGCCTACGTCTTCGTCAGCCAATGCAGCCATCATCGCTATCCGTTGTGTGATTGTGGATGTAGGGCAGGCTATATCCACGGTATCGAGAGAGACGCCCGGCTGTGATATAGGTCTTATCACTGCAATTATAATGAATAAAAAGGCTACAATCACACAACGGATAGCGATGGCTGCATTGGCTGGTGACAACGTAGCCTCGGTCCCAGGCAGTTAGTTGATCATGGCGGTCCCTCGATAATACGTCATTACTTATCTGCCGTGGATAAAACTCTTTTCCATCGCTGATCTCTGCTTCTTTGCCCAAACAAAGTGAAGATAGCGTTGTCCAACAAAGCAGCCAGTTATTTGATCATCTCTCTCTCCTGTGCTTCTTTCCTCAAACATGTCCAGACATGTCAACCTCAACCACTAAACTCACCGATCCAGTAACGCATCTCACCGTTATACTATCGTTCTGAAGGCAGATATAAAAATAAACATAAATAAATTATTGTCATATACATACTACACACTGAATGAAAGCCCTAATTGTCTACTTTTAGGAGGAAAACAAATACATAATATTGATCCCATGTACAGTTTGTCAGGCTATTGAATGAAAATCACACCCCTGTGAAGTGAGCAGTGCAATGTTGCGCAACATTGCACTGCTCACTTCACAGGGGTGTGATTTTCATTATTATTACAGTAGAAGTATTTTTCTTATGAAAGCAGAGAGTCTTCTGTTTCATACGGTATATAGTATGTACATTTCGCTATAGGCCTTATTTTGTGAATAATAGTTCTTCTGGTCCATGCATTTTCTGAAATCCTCTCTGGTGGGCGCAAGCTGCATTCAATAGCCAATTACTGACAAACTATACATGGGACCATGTGTATTTGTTTTCCTCCTAAAAGTAGACATTCAGGGCTTTCATTCAGTGTGTAGTATGTATATGATATTATTTGTGTTCATTTTTATATCTGTCTGTCAATGTCTGTCAACTTCAACCTTCCATATCTCTGCTGTTTTTTCAAGCGAGCAGCGTGCCTTCAAAAGCAGGTTTTAGAAAAAGGTCAATATCTCCAGAATGGAAGATGGTAGAATCATAATTTTTTTTTTAAATTGAAGTGGACATGTTTGGCCTACTTTTTATTTATGCGATGTGATTCTAGCTATAAGAGGCCCCTCGCTGTGGGCCCCTAAAAAGTTCAAAAGTCCAATGTTAATCGCTTAGCACCAGCAAGCCTGAGCAAATAGAAAACTCTAGCATACAATGTGTTAATACATCAAGGAAGGCAATTATGTTTCTGCACTATCAAAAGTAATGCTACTTTTGCAATGCAGTTAAATGAAAAATGTTTGTTTAAAATATCGTGAAAATTCGTATCGTGAAGCTCATATTGTGATACGAATCGTATCGTGAGTTGAGTGAATCGTTACATGCCTATAGTACATGCGCACTCACGTACACACACACACACACACACACACACACACACACACACACACACACACACACACACACACACACACACACACACACACACACACACACACACACACACACACACACACGTGCACACACATGTCACATGATTCACACACCTCTCAAACACCTACTGTATTATATAAACACATCCCACACACACAGAGACACCTGACATTAAAGACTGCCCACACAAGCTACTTAAGTTTTCACACACATACGTAAATATATGCTAGGGCATAGCAGTTGATTCTGTGAAAAAAAAAAGAATATATATTTATATAACATATTCTTTGTTTTGTGGTTTTCAACAAAATATATTATATTAAAAAAATCACAGAATAAAATGTATGTTCACGATTCACCAGGAGCCTGGATGGCTTGGTTCTATAGGCTTAAAATAATTTATATTGTCAGGAAGTATATTACTTAATCCACAACTGGTAGATAGATCTAATAGTGTTGCCAAAATTTGCATGAGAAACAAGCAACCAGGTCTAGGAAAACAAACAAGACCCCATACAGAACCAATTATTTGCAAGCGACTTTACAGAAAAACAAGCTCAAAGTCGCTTATGATAAGCAGACATGGCAACACTGGACGCTAGTGGAACCTTAGCCACCCACTCCTGACTCTGAGAAGATTTAGCATCACATTATGTAAAGTCCCTGTTCTCCTGGGTGTTGTGGTGATTTATGAGTAGACTAATGCTGGCTGCCTACTCTTAAAACCAGCATCCTACACATTAAATCATAACACCACCGGAGACAACATTATAAAGGAATCCCACAGTGTGAAATCATCATTCTCGTATATCCCTGATTTATTGATTGTTTGTTTGTTTTCTTTGCCAAGCTAAACATTATCATAATCCCAGAGGCCAACATCACGTGCACATGTCCGAATTGGGCGAGTTGGGGTAGAGGGAAGACCCCGTGGCGCATGGCCGGGTGAGACTGATGCCTCGGGCATAATGAGCACCATGTACACTCAACATTGAGGGCCAGGCCTGGCCCAAACTTTTTTGGCCCAGGTACCCCTTGATGAGAAGATTTCTTTCCAGGTACCCCCTCATCCTCGCAACACTGATCATCATATTTGCAACCTTACATTTAGATGCCATTGAAACTATTTGTATTAAAACTTTTCAATCAAAGTCACAACACATTTTCACAACATTTATTTATGATGCTATCTTTTAGATGTAGACCTATTTGACAGTGCAGAAACATATTGCCTTCCTTGATGTCGCTGCTGTGCCGTTGCGTTTTTGACAGCTCCGTCAAATGTGACATTTTAGCCTATTTTTATCGTATTGATATACTTGATTTTAATCAGAGCTATTTAGATTTGTATTGTTTGATGGCCATACTTCACTGTGGTCGAAGACCAGCACCAACAATGACCGCGATCGCCTGCTATCCTGCGACGCCGGTACATCAACAAACAAACTCCTGCTGGACCTTTTCAACGCAGTGGGTCCCTATCGGGACCCGTGTGTGTAAGTACCGCTGGATCTCAACCCATCTGTTCCATCTATAACATCTCTAGCATCTGATCAACGCACTGGACTCCTATCGGAGTCCGGGTGTGTAAGTAGCCGCTTCTAGCTGTTGGCTAACATCCTAGTCCTGCGCTAACAACAACAACAACTTCCATTCCCTTTACCGTGTACTGGCAGCTATATCTTTCTCTCCATAGATGCCTCCACTCACCCGAGACCACTCCGAACTGGCCATCCTAAGGTCCGAACTCCAAACAATTGAGTCCCTCCTGGGTGATGTTCTCCGAAGGAAGTCTCTGGTCCAGTCCAGGCTGGACAGACTGGATCCAAGCGGACCCCGCTGTTCGAGTCCCATGCCGGGTCCAACTGTCACATTCCGCTGGCCAACTTCTTTTCCCCACTGGCTAGGTCTCAAGCTACCCCTGCGTTTACAGCTAGCTCCGAGCTAACGGCTGTGGCTAACGGGGTGCTAACTCCTGCTACGTTGGAGCCCTATAGCGCGAAGCCAGTGGTCCGACTCCCCCGCTCGCCAACTGACCATCAGCAACGGCCTCGCTCCAAGTCCAACAAACGCTCATGCCCTTCTACCCCAGTTAATACCGATAGTAAACGCTCTCGTCGAAGGACCCCCTCCCCTCCTGCTATCGATCATCTACTCACTACTAGCCCCCTGCTCTCTACCCCACCCCTACCCCCACTGCCCAATGAATTGCTCCTGGACACAGCTGCGGGCTATCATGACGTCACCAAGGGAATCCCACACTCGTCTGCTACTACGGTCGGCACCGTTAATGGGGGTTTCCCCAGCAACTTGCAGGACGCAGCTGTGGTGATCCGTGATGTCACCAATCCCATCATTATGGATGACATTATAGCAGATGCTGAATTGACAGTCACAGTGACTGAGACCACTACCCCCAATGCCCCGGTGGTCAATGCTAAGAACTGTCCCCTCTGGTCTAAACTCGCCATTGACAAAGGTGGATGCACGAACGATAGATCCCCAGAAATTAAATTTTTTGGTGATTCGTTGATCAGATCTGTTGTGATCCCGGGCGCCATTACGTACTGCCTTCCCGGTGGCAAAGTCAATGATCTCATTGAATTGGTCCCTGTCCTTGTAGACCACCACCCCACAGCACACATATTATTTTTCCACATTGGCTCGAATGATGTTTTGAATAGACATTCGGTCAAACTCATGGAGGACCTCGAATCACTTGCTATTACGGTACAGAGCCTAGGGAAAACCTGTGTTTTTTCCGGCCCCATCCCAGCCCCCTCAAAGAGTCCTGAACACTTCAGTAGGCTCTTGAGCCTTCATGAATGGCAAAAAGGCTTCTGTAGCAATAATGACATAGGCTTCGTCAGTAATTCTGATAGTTTCTGGACACGTAAACACCTGTACAAGCAAGATGGCTTACACCAGGGTTCCCCAATTAATTTTCCTCAAGGGCCATATTTTGACTAGCGTACCAGGCTGGGGGCCGAGTCTGCACGCGCGAGGTCGAGGTCTTGCCCTGAAAATTCATTTTCAGGGCAAGACCCTATTTGAAAAGGATGCCCAGTTTGACATGCATAGGCTACTGACCCCCATTTAATGCCATTTATATCTGGGACCCTTAAAATAAATAAATAAATAAAAATAAAAACATTATTTTTTTTGTAATTCTTTCATGGGCCACAAGGGGGCGCTCTGTGGGCCGCAAATGGCCCGCGGGCCGCCTATTGGGGAACCCTGGCTTACACCCTAGTCCTCAAGGCACGGAACTATTAATCACTCACTACATTAATTTCATTGCTTTTAGCTGTAAGTGATATGCACCCCAGCATGATCCCACCATAGCAACTTTGCACTCCACTGACTACAAGCATCTCCCTTTGGGTCATGCTGCCTCTATATACACCCCCTGCCCTCTGTCTATTCCTGTTCTTATTAGGCCCAGACAACCTTTACTCAATCTCATACCTCGTACAGTCACCCCATCTAGTTCAGTTAATTTCATCCCTCGCACAGTCACCCCATCAAATCTCATTCATATTCCCTGCAGACCCAAGACTCCTCCCACTAAATGTGATAACAAGCTTAACCTTGCCTTGTTTAACATCAGGTCACTAACAAATAAGTCCTCCTCTGTAAATGATATAATCTGTAAAGAGAAGCTAGATATAATCTTTCTAACAGAGACATGGCTTGGCTCGGATTGAGCTGTTCTCCTAGCGCCAGCTTGTCCCGCAAACTACAGTTTCATTCACTCTGTTCGTGAGGCTAAGAAAGGAGGTGGACTGGCAATCATTTTTTCAGACACATTCAAATTCAAGGCTCTGACCCTGGGCAGCTTTACATCTTTTGAATACCAGGCCACTATATTACTTGGTCAATCCTCTATGCCAATGATTAGCATTTATCGCCCGCCAAAATGCAGTAAAGCAATATTTCTAACAGAACTTTTATCTATCTGCTCCACTAACTATGACAGAACTCTTATCTCAGGTGATCTTAATCTGCACCTGGATGATGCTACAGATGCTGTGGCTATGGGCTTCTTAGAGCTATTGCACTCCTTTGAGTTTATCCAACATGTTGTTGGGCCTACACATAAACACGGGCACACTCTGGACCTGGTGATTTCTAGAGGGATGAACATCACTGTGGAAAGGACTATTGAAAGGCCTGAGCTATCAGACCACTATTTGCTGTGTTTTAATATGACTGTCTCTGATCTTGAGAAAAACATCACTGAATATACCATAACAAAGCGTTTTTTTAGCTCTTCTGCAGCCGACGAGTTCTCTCGTCATCTGGGCCCCCCCTTGCCCGATACTCCCCCAGTAAATGATATGGTTCAAATTTTTAATCTTAAACTAGAGTCAGCTCTTGATATAGTGGCTCCTTTGAAAACAAAAAAGAAACATAACACCAGAGTGACGCCCTGGTTAAATGAGCATACACGCTCACTGAAGCAAGAATGTCGTAGAGCTGAGCGAGCTTGGAGAAAAAATAAACTCACCACCCACCTAGAGATTCTTAAAAAGTCAACAGTCGCCTATAACAAAACCTTGCGTCTAGCAAGGCAGGCATATTTCTCTGGCATTATTAACGAGAACAAGAACAATGCCAGAGTCCTATTCTCTACCATTGATCGACTTTTAAACCCCCCCCAATCCTACAAGCAGTCATTCCCGGCCTCTAAAGCTAAGTGTAATGAGTTTGCATGCTTTTTTGATAACAAAATCTTTAACATTAGAGCTGATATTATGAATGGTGCTGCTGCTAGCGCAAACCTTCAAACAGCAGCTAATGGTCCCAGGGTAGATCTCTCCAGGGGGAGCCTATTATCGTTTTGCGCAATTGATGAAGACGAACTCCGCAAAACCATATCACAGATGACATCTTCCTCCTGTTCATTGGATACAATTCCCACCACCTTTCTCAAAGAGGTCTTAGACAGTGTGATTGGAGATATCCTAAAAATTGTAAACAGCTCTCTACAATCAGGCGTCTTCCCAGACTCGCTGAAGACTGCCGTAGTTAGGCCCCTACTCAAGAAACACAATCTTGATCCCTCTGTTTTGGGTAACTATCGACCCATTTCAAATCTACCCTTTCTGGGCAAGGTTTTAGAAAAATGCATCTCTCATCAACTGGATGTATTTCTACAGAACAATAATGTGCACAACAAATTACAATCTGGCTTTAGGAAAAATCACAGCACAGAAACAGCTCTTGTAAAAGTAATGGATGATCTTAGGGTGTCTGCTGACAAGAACCATGTATCCGTTCTCTTACTTCTAGATTTAACGGCTGCATTTGACACGATTGATCATTCAATTTTAATACAGTGTCTGGAGCACTGGACGGCCCTGTCCTGATTCTCCTCCTACCTATCAAACAGAAGTTACTTTGTCAATCTAGCCGAGTTTGACTCAGACAAACACGACATCATTTCTGGTGTCCCACAGGGCTCGATTCTTGGTCCTCTGCTGTTCTCCTTGTACATTCTGCCATTGGGCGAACTCATTACCAATCACGGAGTCAATTTTCATTTCTATGCTGATGATACCCAACTATATCTTTCTGTGGCCCCAGATGATCCCTGTGCTTTAAACCCGCTGTTGACCTGTCTGTCTAGCATCAAATGTTGGATGAGTGAGAACTTTCTCAAGCTAAATGAGGATAAGACAGAAGTTCTCATAATCGGTTCTAGCGAGCAGAAAGAATCAATAATAAGCAGACTTGGCAACCTGACTGTAGAAAGTAACAGTACAGTAAAGAACCTGGGGGTTATTATTGATTCTGAATTGAATTTTAATTCACACATTAATCATGTTACCAAGATTGCCTTTTTTCACCTTAGAAATATTGCACGAATCAGAGCGTATTTGTCCTTGGACGATGCAAAAACGCTAATCCACGCCTTTGTTTTTTCTCGGCTACTGCAATGCGCTCTTGTCAGGACTGCCTAAGAAAACAACTGACAGACTACAACTTGTCCAAAATGCAGCAGCTAGAGTTGTAACTAGAACTAAGATGAGAGAACATATTACTCCAGTTTTGGCATCACTGCACTGGCTTCCTGTTGTTTTTAGGATTGATTTTAAAATTATTTTACTTGTCTATAAAGCTCTCAATGGTCTCGCACCTCCGTACCTCCGTGACTGCCTACCTAGATATGTCCCTAGCCGCCCCCTCAGGTCCTCCAATGCTGGCCTACTTGAAGTGCCTAAAAGAATGTGCACAAAAAAGTATGGTGAGGCAGCTTTTTGCTTCTATGGCCCAACAGCCTGGAATAAACTTCCATTCGAGCTCAGACACACACCCTCTGTAGACATTTTTTAATCTCAACTCAAGACTCACCTCTTCACCCTTGCTTTTAGTTGAGTTTTTTTCTTTTTTTTTTTTTTTTTTTTTTTATAAACAACACAACACATTTTCACAACATTTATTTATGATGCTATCTTTTAGATGTAGACCTATTTGACAGTGCAGAAACATATTGCCTTCCTTGATGCATCAATTAAGCGTCAACGACCATCAGCTGGTCACAGTCACAGACACAGACGTTTACATGAAGGGTGATCATTCCGAATAAATACTTCAGAATAGAATACATCCAATGTAATGTTTTTTGCCGCGAGTTTACATGGGAAATGGTCATTCCGAATGAGTGTTTATATGGAGAAGTGATAGAAGACATGATACATGTTAATTCACGTGAAACTACGCCATCTGTTGGACACATAAAATATAGGCAGTTCATTCATTGTGACTGTAAAGTTGCCCGAACGGCCAAGGCTCCAAGAACAGTCAGTCATGCAGTTTAAGGGTCTTTATTTTCCCCCAAAACTCCTCCACCAATAGTCCAGACAATAGTTCAGTGCAATAATGCTCAATAGCACACGGTAGTACAGGCAACAAAATAAAGAAAGGACAAAGATAAATAAATACTTGGGCAACACTCCTTAACAAAACCCAAACAGGATTAGAGCTCCCTTCAGGCTGTACCCTGATCACACAAGGCCCTGTAGCTCTCCCTCAGGGATGTTATGTGTCAATGCCCACATCCAACTAACTAACCTCTCTGTCCCTGCAGCCTCCCTTAAATAGGAGTGGATCCTACCACAGGACACAGAATCAATTAGCACCATTTCTTCTCAATAAATACTTCCAATATAAATACTTCCATAAATAACAGCTTGAATACAAGTAACCTAAACATTCTAAATAATGTGTTACAATTAAAGTATAAACCAGAATGAACACTCAATGACAATTACTCCACGCATCAAGAGAAACACCCCTCTCCTGCATAGCACTTGGCCCCTTCCTCATCAAGGGAAATGCCACCAGCAGTGCAGGAGAGACAACTAACCAATCAGTGGTTACAATTTCAATAAAGGTTAAAACAATAGTCCTTGCCTGTTATAGGAAACAGTTTCATGTGTATATATATATAGGGCACGGGTTGCCCCGTGACATTTCCCCCCCCTTCAGATGACGCCTCCTGTGGCGTTCTGGAAAGGAAGTCTTCTGTAACTTCTGCACCTTTCCTGCGCAAGGTGGAAAGCCACATTGCCACGAACACACTTGAGCCTTGTGTTTGTGCCCAAAGTCATTCCACGCACCCGTTTTGGCTGAATTGGCTGCTCCTGGCATCTCTGCTGCTGCTGATCCTGCTGCCACTGCCGATCCCTCTCTGCCCCCAACCGGCCGCAATGCCCCAGCACGCCCCTTGGCTGTGCCCTGGCTGCCGCAATGTCCCTTGGAGCTGGTCGAGCTGGTGGTTGAGGTTGATGCATGATGAATGACCCAGGCCGCCTGGCCTGGTTGCCGAACTCGCCCCTCGGGAAGTGGTCGTGTCCATCCTGGGCTGGAAGCCTTCGCGACGGCCCCTCCCTGTGGCACCCTCTTCCTTCGATAGCTTGGCTTGCTGCTGGTGGTGATGGTTCTGGCGGCATCCTGACCTGTTCTCACTTTTCCGCTGCCACCACATGTAAAGTTGCCCGAACGGCCAAGGCTCCAAGAACAGTCAGTCATGCAGTTTAAGGGTCTTTATTTTCCCCCAAAACTCCTCCACCAATAGTCCAGACAATAGTTCAGTGCAATAATGCTCAATAGCACACGGTAGTACAGGCAACAAAATAAAGAAAGGACAAAGATAAATAAATACTTGGGCAACACTCCTTAACAAAACCCAAACAGGATTAGAGCTCCCTTCAGGCTGTACCCTGATCACACAAGGCCCTGTAGCTCTCCCTCAGGGATGTTATGTGTCAATGCCCACATCCAACTAACTAACCTCTCTGTCCCTGCAGCCTCCCTTAAATAGGAGTGGATCCTACCACAGGACACAGAATCAATTAGCACCATTTCTTCTCAATAAATACTTCCAATATAAATACTTCCATAAATAACAGCTTGAATACAAGTAACCTAAACATTCTAAATAATGTGTTACAATTAAAGTATAAACCAGAATGAACACTCAATGACAATTACTCCACGCATCAAGAGAAACACCCCTCTCCTGCATAGCACTTGGCCCCTTCCTCATCAAGGGAAATGCCACCAGCAGTGCAGGAGAGACAACTAACCAATCAGTGGTTACAATTTCAATAAAGGTTAAAACAATAGTCCTTGCCTGTTATAGGAAACAGTTTCATGTGTATATATATATAGGGCACGGGTTGCCCCGTGACAGTGACTTTCAGACGAAAGACGACACTTTGAAATCCCATCATTTCATTCCACAGTAGTTTTGAGGCTGCTGCTTGGATAGGGACGGACATACATATTGGCCTAGATTTTGAAGGTGCGTTTTACCTATGGTAATACATAAATTGGCCTCGCTCTGCGCACATTCGTATTATGAAAGGCATATCGGCCCGTGTTGAACGCACTCTGCCCGTGTTGAACGCACACACATTATGGCATACGGCGTTCCTGAATATTTTAGCATTGTGGGAGTGTCCATATGTTAATTATTTTCGCTTTGCGCAATTTGCTATTAAGCCCCTTGACCTAAAGACACTCAGCGCATAACGATTAGACGTGGGTCTGACCACCTCATAAACGCAACAAGCACTGTTTGATTTTACACTTGAGCGGCTCTGGGAGGCTGGTAGAGTGTTGCCATGTCTGTTTATTATAAGCGGCTTATTTTTCTGTAAAGTTGCTTGTAAATATTGGTAGTTGTACTATTTTGTGGTTGCTTTTCTTGTTTCTAAAGTGGTTATTTGGGCTTTTCTCCTAATGTTGTTTAAACCAGTGATCCTCACACAGCACATTCCCATGTCAAGGATCCCCAGATGAATGCATTTGCCCAACTAAGGACGGCTAATCCAAAAATTAAATAAAATAATTCCAAGATTACTTTTGAAAATAGCAGATCTATACCAGCTCACAATGCATCACATTCATTCATTAAAACTATGAACTCTGACTGCAGGGGGATATATATAATGATCATTATAACAATGTGCAAGAACATATTTAACATTATTTTAAAGGGGTGTCATTAAAAATTTATCTGGATATGGCAGACTCACTATCATGGCACTTCATTTAAAATACGTTACAGACCCCTGTTATATGCGCTTATTTTTATAGACCTATTTACTTGTTTCTATGAGACATGGCAACAGCCTCTGTCTTTTTTTTTTAATGTTGAGATTAGAAACGGCCATAATTCTTTCATTTCTCAACCTTAAAAATAAATAAAAACATCTCCATAATCCGTGGGGAGTTTGCTTTCATATGCTGTATCACACCTGATTCAAGTCTTCTTCAATAAAATGCTACGAGCGAACTCAGCGAAGACCATACCATCGGGGCCACAGCATTACGCAGCACGCATTCAACTCATTCCTTCGTCGTGACTTGAATGAAATAAAATATAATAAACGTTATTTTACTGGTGTTTTTCAATAGAAACAAATAAAGAGCGTGTGTAGGCTACTGTGTGCAAGTGCAACAGTGCATGCATGCACTAGGCTATATTTCTTCCGTGTCGGGATGGTGATTGAGCTCTTCAAGTTCACAGCCCGTTTGTCTTTCATAAAAAAACGTTGATATTAGCCTATAAACACTAATGGTTCTCTCATTTCTCAACCGTTTTATTAAATGTAAAAATCTCCATATTCCTTAGGAATCTTGCTTTCATTCGCTGTATGGTACATGGTTCTATCGTTATCGAATTAAACAATATCAAACGAACTTGCATGTTCGGGGGTTAGACGATTCTGGGAACATTACGCATGGATTGCCAATTTGCCAATATGCTGCTACATACTCGCAGTTCCATTCCGATCTGAAAGGTATAGGTGGGTCTGTTCTTTTGAGGCATAAAGGTGATAGCATGCAGTGCAATAGGAATAATTAACCCAAATGTGACAAAGTCATGTCATGTCTTCTATGGTGCCAGCCTGAAGAAATGTAATACCACGATCCCCAAAGTGCGCATTCCGTATGTGACATCAGCTGACTGGTAAATAGAATAGTACGGACATGTTGATTGGGTACGTCTCAAACACGCCTTAAACACACCCATGACTAATTCAAGGCCGTTTTGCGCACTCCGCGGGGTGTCAAAAGCGCTTCTTAACATGCCCAAAATTGCAATATGACATACCACACGCCCCCAGCTCATAAAACTGTAATATTATATGTAATATTGTTGTATTATGTATTATGTTTACCGTCTTTTTTTCCCCACCTGCTGCGGCTCCCCTTCTCCGCTGGGAAGGTGATCATCTCGTTTTTGTGTAGCCTACTTTATTATCTACAGCACGGCCAGGGCACGCAACACACTGATTATTATTGTATCGGGTCGCTCGTTATTTTTGAGAGAGAGAGAGAGAGAGAGAGAGTGTGAGAGAGAGACCGTTGAACACACACACACACACACACACACACACACACAAAATGCACGAAATAACGCGCTCTATGTGCAAACTCCTCGGCGCGCCTTGGATATGAGGCTTATGAGCGCCTTGGAGTTGGAGCGCAATGGAAATGAGCATGCTCAGAAAGACCAGAATGAATTTACATCCGAAGCAGTGTATACATGAGTTCAATTTTCTTTCAATCGCATTGAACATCGGAATGGTTTTTAGATTGCATCGAGCGTTTTCATTCGGATGTAATTTTTTGTAGATGTTTACATAACAACGTTTAATAGGATTGAACTTCTATTCGGAATGAAAAGGGGATTTAACTGCTCATGTAAACGTAGCCAGTCACACACTAACTGAAAGTGACTGCATGTAGTCTGTTTAATTTCTATCCAAAGGCCCTTGAATGATGGAATATGATTAAGGATTACTGTGATTATGGTAAACTCACATATCACACATAACATAATTCACTGGCAAAAAAACATTTTTGAAAAGAAAAATAATAATAATCTGAATTATTTCGTGGACCCCCTGACTATGCGTCACAGACCCCTGGGCTGTAATACCAGCGTTTAGTAGTAAGCATATAAAGTAGTAAGTATATTCGTTATTGTGCTCCTTCTACTGAATTACACATTCAGAAAATAATCTGGCGACCTCCCAAGGGGTCGCAACCCACAGGGTCTAGAACATGGTTTCCCAAACTTTTCTGCCATCGACTCTCGACCCCATCCTATACCACAGTACAGAGGTACGTGCACGTTCGGTGCGCATTTGTCCGTACATGAAATGTATTAACTAAGCGTTAAAATGTATTTGTAATATTTCTTACATTATATTTCACTCATTCTGTTGAATTCTATTCAGGTGTGTAAAATATTTTTGTTCACCTAAAATAATTTAGTCTAGAAGAGGGTTACGTGATTTTGGGTCACATTGTATCAGAACAATTTGAATCCACGGCAATGACGAAGCAATACCAAATAAAGTTGAGAGAATGTCTCATGCTATAAAGGTAGTAGTCAAAGGTTTCTTTGACTATGCATGCACCTCCTGGTACCACAGCACCTCAAAGGCCCTTAAAGCTAGGCTCCAGACTTCCCAAAACAAACAGGCTCCTAGTTGGCCTCACCCCCCGAACCCACCTCACCCCTGCCCACTTTGACAGGCCTGTTCTGTTCTTTGAATATATAGAAGTGTCTATTTGTACGTCTCTAAATGTTTTGATGAATTGAACAAGGTGGACCCTCTTGTAAACAAGTGTAATGCTTAATTGGGTCGTCCACTCACAGTTAACAGTCTTTGTATTGAGTTTGTGCTTGAAATGTACTGTAATTCTGCAAACTGTTAATAAATATTTCAATCAATCAATCAATCAAAAACAGAAACGAAAAAACAGAAACAGAGAACAAGCTCCTACTGACGGACAATGTCAATGTTGCATAAAAACTTTCGCTGTTTTCATAATTATTAAAGTTTCTCAAACATAACTTTCAAGTGTAGTTCATGGGGAAACCTTTATGGAAGAAGAGTTTTGCCTCACTGCATCTGCGTTGCGCAGTGCTGAATCAACATGGTGAGAGAGGTGTGGTGTCGGGTGAGACTGTGTTTATAAGATGACATAAACCAGCGGGTATATTATTCTGATTCACTTTTTCTTGCATACTAATTAAGAAGCAAGGTCAGGCTTGACGTTATTTGCATCCGGCACCGGCTATAATTTTAGAAGGTCTCACTTCGTTTTCTCACTGTGCAAAGTGTTGATTTTGTTCTCATGAAAAAAACAAATTACACACCCAAGAGCCGGAGGCTCTCATTATACAATAGAATTATACCTATGAATGTGCTCATAAAATCACCTGACATCTCTATTATAATAAGTTAATAACTGTCTGTGAGCAGGGCTGCCAACCTTTGTATTGTGTGCCACAATTTTTGTATTTTTCCAGTTTTTCATGTGTCTATGAGGTGACAGTACTTCATTAGACACCCTGGAGTCGTTTTTATGTGCAATGGTGTATTAACTTTGTATTTAGGGTTTCTTCCTGGAGGCTGAACCCTTGACAGTCAAACGGGCCAATGAAATAAACAGTAATATAGTGACAACACACTATCAGCCCCTCCCCTACCCCCTCCCCCTTTATCATACAAGTTAGGTGGATCACCACCCATCACCACCCACCAGGCAAACCAGGCATACTTAATGAACTGGTGGGCGTGTCCACATAAAAGCATGATTTTAACAAATACTGTACACTTTTTGGAAAAGGTTACTCCTTATATTATAATAATACCTGATGATCATGTTTTAGGGTGGGGAAAGAAAATCGTCAACCAACTCCTTGCAAATCAAGGAGTTGCATTGGTGTGGTTGACCTTAAAACGGTTTAGTTGCAAGGAGTTACAACTGGTGTGGTTTGGGCTTAAGACCCGGTCGGAGCTGTGCTGTGCTCTGGATGTTGATGATATTTATAATAACATCAGATTACGGTAAAACAACCTTTAATCTGGAATTCTCCTTCCATGCCCTAGTAGTTGATCAAACTACAGCGTCACACAAGTATCAAAAGTAGCGAGATCTACAAGTTTGGCATGAAGCAACACGTTTTGCTGTTAGCTCCTCCAATACGTGGCACCAATGCGTGGCAGCCAAGTATATCAGTTTGTTTAGGTCACTAAATTACGAGGTAAGACGCCATGTGGCGGATACAGTGGGCCCTTCACTTCACACTGTGATCTTTTTATTTGAATCCTGAAAAGTAACAGTTTTGGACACAATGAGGTTTTCACCCGACAGAGACGATATGTGTGAGATTGACTCCTGCCATATTGCCCTTGGGCAAGGCACTGGAATGTGCTGCTGCAAGGTCTTGGGGGGGGGGGGGGGGGGGGAGGCTGTCCCCTGCTAGATGGGAGGGGTCAAGCGATCAGAGGACAAATTCCATCTATGTGCAAATGTACCCAGGCAGGCACACAGGCAATTCACATTCCCAAAGCATCATATTTAGCTGGCTTTACTCAAGGTACCTTTCGTATCCTTAATGTTGACGTTGTGGGCACCTGCTTTCCATGTCAACCATGTTTAACACCAAAGGGACCAATCATACACTGTAGTCTCAGTCGGGTGGAAACCTCATATGTCCAAGTTAAAACTGTTACTTTTCAGGATTCAAATGCTGGCCGATGTAGATCTATATGTTACTTTTGATGCTTTTTGTGCGACGGCTGTAGTACGGTCAAAGTATGGCATTAAGTGACGGAGAAACACAAAAAGTTAGAAAAGGGAGATGAGAGGTTTCAGCCCGACAGCGAGGATTTGCTATTCATCAGTATACACACATTGAACGCTGCTGAGATGGCAGAAGCAGGCTTCACCAGGGCTCATCAATATGTCCGTACACGGACAAATGTCTCCGCGGCAAAGACTTGGTCTTGTCCGTGACAGATTTTAGATTTTCTTTTTTACACATAAATGTTCTAATTTTGATCTTAGGACCCAATATCAAGTCTCCAGGTTTTCTTCAGAATATGTATGACACTTATTTACTATGACGCACACTAGGAGTCCAACAAATGGTTCGTTCTCAAATATTTTATTTGCAAGGACCCGCTTAACTCTGAGGGCTGTATTTTGCGTGTCTTAAGTACCAGGTCTTATTACCTAACTTGAGTAAACTAAAGACTTGGAGGCGTGATCAATGCCATTTGGCTATTCTGAGTGGCCAAAGAGCATTGATCACGCCTCCAGGTCTTTGGATCACGCCTTGTGGTGCCGGGCCTGCATACATACATACTACATATACAGTAGCTACGCTGCACCACTCAACAAGTGACATGTCACACACTTTTCTTGTGTGCAACCAACCATACATTTATTAGCCACTTTAAACCTTGCCCTTTTTTGGGGCACGCATCTTAAGAAATGTGAAATTGTGAAATTATCTCTCTATTAAATAGCGGACCAAATTTTGGTCAGCCCGCTAGCCACTACACACACACACACACACACACACACACACACACACACACACACACACACACACACACACACACACACACACACACACACACACACACACACACACACACACACACAGTTTGTGTGCATGACATTAATATCCTTGTTTTAACGTGGAACAAATTTACACTTTCATCCACACACCACCACCTCTATAGAACACATCTACAATGTAAACCTCTCTCTCTCTCTCTCTCTCTCTCTCTCTCTCTGCTTATCTGCATTCTGCCACTGTCTTCCTGCTCCTATTAAAGTAACATGGTGTACGCTGGCGCAATAAGCTATAGACCTTTTTTTTCTTAAAGCTAAAGCATCGCCTCATTAATCTAGTGTAAGAGCTTACTTCACACCCTGCCGCGGCACCTGTCATGCTGGGCTGCTCGTACCGTAGTGCCACTTCAATTCTCCTGATATAATGGATGCATAATTCACATCAAAGTGGACTAGCTAAACTATATTGTTTTCAACTTTGAGCTATAGGGCTATAATGGGCTGTGTGCACACAGATTACTCTTCCTACTTCCAGGCCGCTTCCCTACTTCCTTCACAGGTGTTAACGATGATACTAATTAAGGATCTGTTCCACAGAAGTTATTTGGTCACTAGCTGAGTTTGACTCAGACAAACACGACATTGGTTCTGGTATTCCACAGGGCTCGATTATTGGTCCTCTGTTATTCTCCCTGTGCATACTGCCATTGGGAGAACTCATTACCAATCACGGAGTAAATTTTCATTTCTATGCTGATGATACCCAACTATATCTTTCTGTAGCTCCAGATGATCCCTGTGCTTTAGACCCGCTGTTGACCTGCCTGTCTAGCATTAAATGCTGGATGAGTGAGAACTTTCTCAAGCTAAATGAGGATAAGACAGAAGTTCTCATAATCGGTTCTAGTGAGCAGAAATAATCAATAATAAGCAGACGTGGCAACCTGACTGTAGGAAGTAACAGTACAGTAAAGAACTTGGGGGTCATTATTGATTCTGAATTGAATTTGAATGTTACCAAGATTGCCTTTTTTCACTTTAGAAATATTGCACTAATCAGAGCATATTTGTCATTGGACGATGCAAAAACGCTAATCTTTCATTTTTCTCGGCTTGATTACGGCAATGCACTTTTTTCTGGACTGCCTAAGAAAGACAGATTACAACTTGTCCAAAATGCAGCAGCCAGAGTTTTAACTAGAACTAAGATGAGAGAACATATTACTCCAGTTTTGGCTTCACTGCACTGGCTTCCGGTTGTTTTTAGGATTGATTTAAAAAAAAAGGCAACAAAAAAATACGGAGAAGCAGCTTTTTGCTTCTACGGGCCGACGGCATGGAACAAACTCCCACTGTACCTTCGACAGGCAGCCTCTGTAGACATTTTTAAAGCACAGCTCAAGACCCTCTTCTACACACTTGCTTTTAATTGATCTTTTATTTTGTTGTTATTCATGTCTTCACTGTATTGCATTACTGCTCTTGTTTTTAAATGTTTATGCCTTGCTTTTCTTTTTTTCTCCATTGCTCTGTAAAGCACTTTGCGCTGCATTTCATGTCATGAAAGGTGCTATACAAATAAAGTTTTATTATTATTATTATTTAAGTGTGCAGTCGTTCTCAACTCGAATTTCTTTTAAAACACAACTAAAGACCTTTCTGTTTGCCTCTTGAGATGAGTTTGGTACAAACATCATACAGCAAACTCTTCTGGTTAAGACATGTCCAAAAGATAAATCCTCCAATTTACTTGACCTTTTGTCATTTGCTCATTTCCCCCTTCTCACAGTACAATCATCACACAGAGTGCAAGCTCACCACGGTCGATAACTAATAAAATGATATTGTCTCTGTCGGGTACAGAAACCTCCAATCTCCACGTTATAATTTTTAATTATTTTGATAAATTAACGCTCCCACTTGATCATACTACAGCGCCACACAAACGTGGAACGAAGCGACACATTTCAAGCTTTTAGATCTTTTGCTGCTTTTGAACTTGAATCCTTAAAAGTAGCCGTTTTGGCCACATGAAGTTTCCACCAGACAGAGACGATATATATATTATTATATTACAATATCGTGTTGGCACCTCTGCCTCTCTGCCAGTGCTGGCGCGGCCCTCGGCCTGACCTCATAAACCCCATGTCATGTCCACTGATTCTCATCAATAACCATCTGGATGATGAGGTACTTAAACTCCCGCACGGCCGCCGCTACAGTAGGTTGCTCATCGACTTTACGTTAAATCAAAGCAGCGAGGGTTTATTTCTCATTTGAAAACCGGAGAGTTGTAGACATTATCCTTGATACTGATGATGGCTGAATCCCATTGTTACATATATGATACATACACATACAGGGGGGGGGGGAGGGTTCTTCTTCTATCAAGGTGTTCCATTCATTCCATCCATTTTTATCAATCAATCAATCAATCAATCAATCAATCAATCAATCAATCAATCAATCAATCAATCAATCAATCGCAGTTGTGGAAAGTAACATTTACTCAACTACTGAGCTTAAGTCAAATTTTGAGGTACTTTTACTTTACTGGAGTATTTTTTATTTGCAAACCTTTACTTATAGGCCTACTCCACTACATCTCAGAGGTTAATATATACTTAAGGCAGCGGTGGCCGAACGGTTTGCGGAGCGGTCTTGATATCGGAAGGTCACTAGTTCGTATCCCCGGACCGGCACGTTAAAATTACCACCACTGAAGTGCCCTTGAGCAAGGCATTGAACCCCTACCCTACCATGAAATGTTCTATGAGCAGGGCCTGGCTGTAAACAAGTTATTGAGCTTAGTCCAGTTACCCTGGGTAAATATAGTAACTTTGCTTACTTTGCTTTTACTTTTACTCAACTACAATTATTTGTTACAAGTTACAAATAATAAGTTACTTATTCACACCTATATAAATTCCGGCCATTTGAAAATAGCCGATCTACAAGCTCACAATGTGCATTGTGAGCTTGTAGATCTGCTATTTTCAAAAGATTTGTTTATACATTTTGATACCAATATCTTTGCACTTTTAGTCAAGTAAATGTTTCGTTCTGGAATTTCTACTTTGCAGTATTGAACTTTTAATTAACCCACTTTGGGCAAGAACCCCTTTTGGTGTTAGCATTATGTTATGCTTTAGCTATTGAAAAATAGCAGATCTACAGCGTGCCACCGAGTGGCGCGCTACGAGCTTGTAGGTCTGAAGAAGAAGAACCACTGACATAGAAACATAGCTTTTTCAGAAAACTGTCAGGATGTAGAAGACGTAGAAGGGTGAATTATTGTAGGTGCAAGGCTCAAAGATACTCAATTAAAAGGAGGAATGTCCTTTTTCACATGTTTATTTACCTCTGACGAGCCAACGTACGTGTTTCGGCCAGGTGGGCCTTCCTTAGTGTTGTGGCCGAAACGCATACGTTGGCTCGTCAGAGGTAAATACACATGTGAAAAAGGACATTCAATGAGTGCTAGCATTCCTTCTTTTAACTTTTAATGAAATAAAAACGCCTCCCCTCATGACCAGTGATGATTCTGTCGACTACAATTATGACGAAAAATTATTATCGACTACCTTTTTTCACTGACGAAAACTAAATTAAAACTAGTGGACTAGTGGAGAAGAGATCCAGTAGAACTAAAAGACAAGTCATTGTATGCTTATTTGAAAATAGCAGATCTACAAGTAGATTGCCTATTTTCAGCAAGCAACCAAGTTGTCACGATGTGGTTCTGGAGGTGTATAGGACTCAGGTGCAGAACGAACCAGGCACAGGCATAGGAGTGAATGTCAAGTGGTTTTAATTCTCGAACACACACTTGGAACAACATAACTAGGACTTGGAAACACAAGGAACTGACCACATCATTCACGACGACAAACTGACAAGGAGCTGAAAACACTGGGGCATATATATAGACAAGACTAACTACACACAGGTGAACTGAAACACACAATCAACACTGGGATAGGCTACAGGCAACAGAACACAGGTGGCTAGGGTTACACTAATACAGGGAGGTGAGACAAGGCAGGTGACAGCAAACAAGGCAGACAGGAAACACTAGGAACAAAACTACAAAATAAGGTACAGAACACAAATACAAGTAATAAGTTCCAAAACATAGTCAAAGTCCAAGGGGAGAGGAGCGTACCGTGACACAAGTAAAGTGTAAAATCTCTTATCATCATACAACATCTCATCCCGGCCAATCACAATTTGCGTCCTCACCTTCGTCTTCAATGTTTGTGTTACACAATCTTTGTGTTTACACAAATACTCAAAGCTGGCCATTCATTTTCTATGGCATTCAATGTTAGTGTCAGGACAATGTTTTTGTTTACACAATACACAAACCCTCAAAGTTGGACATATGAGGGCTAGCGCCCCTCAAAGATCAGGCATTACGACGCCATCATGGTCCACCAACATACATTTTAGTGTGTGTCTCTCTCTCTCTCTCTCTCTCTCTCTCTCTCTCTCTCTCTCTCTCTCTCTCTCTCTCTCTCTCTCTCTCTCTCTCTCTCTCCCTATCTTTCTCCAAAATTAACCGTAGATTTAGTCGACAAAAATCTTATGGTATTAGTCAACTAAAACTAGACTAAAAGTAAAACATTTCAGGTGAGTAAAATATGACTAAAACCAAATGTGCTGTCAAAACCAACACGTGCTCAAGACGTCTCCACTTTCTCTCTGTTGCCTCACGCCACCTGTTCTCCAGAACACCCTCTGCTCTCCTTGTGAACAGTGGGATT
>NC_139699.1:23753758-23795179 GCF_964188405.1 Protomyctophum parallelum
AGCCCACATGGGGTCATACATCAGCACTGCCAACATCTGGTACTTTACTTGTGTATGTTCAATTTCCAATACTTGTACTTCTACTCCACTACATCTCGGATCCAAATATTGTACTTTTACTCCACTACATTTATTTGAAAACCTTATAGTTACTAGTTATTTTGAGGATTATTATAAAGTATATGTTGCGGCGGTTTAAAAAGGTGCGTTTGATACGGTCAACAGAAATGTCTTCTCCCACGCTCACCTCCTCTCTCTGTCCAACTTCCCTCACCCAAGTGACAGGTAAACGTCATGAAAGTAGAGTGGCAGCGCCCCAGCCCCGGTGACACGCCCACTACCTGTGCAGTGCCCATTAAAGTGACATACCTTACGTCAATCATAATAGCACATTAGAATGCAAACATATTACGGCTCCTACAGTATACATGAACGACTTCAGCCATTTCGGCTACCAGTATTTGAAAATAGACGATCTACAAGCTCACAATGCTTCGCGATGCAACTTTTTTTTTTAAACTTTTTTCTTTCATGGTAGCTTGTTGTCATAACTTCACTGCAAGATATATGCCTGAGTTATGTATACCTGTATTGTTGCTGTTGGGCAGAAACCTCTTATTGTCTCTACCATGGGGAGAGTATGTTTTGCACTCTGTCCATCCATCTGTCCGTCCGTCCTGCAGCTAATCTTCGGCACCGTTGGCCCGGTCGATGCCACACTGTAGTGTACACACACTCCCTGCATGCCAGCGACGAACCTATGCCCCTATTTTTCAACGATTTATTTACATTACTCGTACACATTTTATCCATAAATCACACAAATCGGTATATACTCTCTCTATAGTCATGTGATCAACACGGACCGCTTCCCCATATTCCATCCCAATTGGCTAAGATTGCCTTCCAAAGTTTGCAGGATTCGTCCGTTTTGAACAAAATGCTTCAAATCATGAACGCAGATTGCAATTTGAAATGTTGCATGTACATTCCCACTAGGCAGGGGAAAAAATGCCACTTGAAAGATTTCACATCAGCCTCATGGTGGGGCTATAACTGGCCCATTCATGTTTTTACCTATAACTGGCCCATTCATGTTTTACCTATAACTGCACCGATCTGTGTAAAACGTTGTATACACATTCCCTAGAGGACAAGGAAAAACCTTTGATTTGTCATAATTCATTCATTGGCTTTCAAAGTTTTCAGGAGTGGCTCGTTTTGTACAAAATCATTAACACATGCGTCTGATTGCAGTGAAACTGCGCACACATATAGAGCGTCGCAGTCCCGCCCCCTTTCATGACGACACCAGGCCCAGGAAAGAATTCCCAATGCATTTTTCCCATAGACATTTCAAAAAGTATTTTAAACGTCGTACAAAGCCAACTCGAGTCGTGACAAATCATAACAATAAACACAATATTTTGGACCAAACAAATCGTTACAAAGAAGAAAAACAAGAAAAAAAGTGCCGTATCTTCTTCTTTCTATTTATTTGTTCCCCCTAGTGCAAGCGGGGACACATCGTTAAAGGATTATGGAGTGGACATTTCCACTTTACAGATGATTTGTTGAATTAGGTTGATGTCACCTCAAACAGACCACATCCTCCCCTGGTGTAACATCACAGATCTGCTAAACCATTCCTCAGAGCACAGAACAGCACATAGTACACACGGGACAGCACAATCCTGAGGCTTCCTTTAAAAAAATGTATCATTACTGAGTCTAAATTAATATAATACGCTCAACCGACCTGAATTAGTTTGAATTAAAAGTGTGTGTGTGTGTGTGTGTGTGTGTGTGTGTGTGTGTGTGTGTGTGTGTGTGTGTGTGTGTGTGTGTGTGTGTGTGTGTGTGTGTGTGTGTGTGTGTGTGTGTGTGTTTTCAAACCATTTACATCACCAGCAGTGGTGGAACGGGAAATCTCTGAAAGTGTTTGAAAAAACTTTTTTTAGACCTGCAAGGATCCATTTTGTCCCATGTGTACACTCTCAGAGTAATGGGGTCCTTGAAATCAAAAGGTTTTAGAAACACTGTACACTACATGGAACAGAGCTTTAATTAGTATCATCTATCATCAGTAACATCTGTGAAGGAAGTCGGAAGAGGCCCGGAAGTAGTTATTTACAAAATGGCGTGTGTGCGTAGAGCCTAATTCAGTTCAAACCACGGAAGTACTGCTCCACAACGAAGGCTGCAAGATCCTATGGCACCGCACCGAGAATAATTTGGAACGCAAATGAAAGTTGTCAGAAACGACACGTATTAACTTGAAACACATCTTGTAAATTTCCAGTGGCAGACACTCGCTAAGAATCACAAAAGAAATGTGCTTTGATAAGTTGACCAAAAAAATGCGTAAATGGTTATTGTTAAAAATATACAGTACCTGTGATAGAAAGATAGATGCCTTCTGGCCTGTCAGCCTGGCTGGGATAACTGTTTGAGTGGTGCAGCCACTCCATTGCGTAGCTATGTGTGTCCGTCCCTCCCTATGTATGCGTGTGCCTGTGTCCCTGTGTCTGAGCATGGACAGCTGAAACACCTCAGCAATACCACTGTTGCACAGTGTCACACACACACACACACACACACACACACACACACACACACACACACACACACACACACACACACACACACTGGGAGGAGGGCTTGTACAGTACAGTACAGTACAGTACAGTACAGTACAGTACAGTACAGTACAGTACAGTACAGTACAGTACAGTACAGTACAGTACAGTACAGTACAGTACAGTACAGTACAGTACAGTACAGTACAGTACCACTCAGTTCAGACGGGTCTGATTTTTAATTGGAAAAGTAGCTCAGTATGACTTTAAATTGAAAATCAAAGATGCTAAGTAGGGCTGCACATGATCGAGTCCAACGCCTTTAGGAACAGTGACAATTATGGATCTTTAAACAGAAATGGAAAAGGCCTGGTTCACACTGGGGAAATATTCTCATGTCTGTGCTCTATAACTGAACAAAAGAAAAATAAATGCTCACATAATTACTTTGGAATCAAGAGGAGCCACACCAATGTTTTTAGTGATTTATAGCCTTGCTTTATGGGCAATAAATTGCACAGATCTGAAACAATGTGTCACTATTGTGTGTTGAAACCTTGTATGTCCAAAACAAAAGTACAAAAACATTTGTAGTTATTATAATTATTAAATAATAAGTATTATTTTAGTCACAAGCTCTTGTTAATACTTTCCTCTTCTACACCGGGTTAGTGGGACATGACCTTTGACACCATCTAAATGTCTCAATAGAGCAGGGAGACAAAATAAATCCAGCCCACCATTTGTCAGCCTTCTGATTGGTCCCTGGACTAACCAGCACCTGATTCCGCCTTGTTTATGTTGAATTTGCTAAAACATCATATTTGGAAAAAACTAAAAACAAACATGATATGCCCATGCGTTTTAAAAGTTTAAAATAATAATTGAATGCACAGAATATCAATACGAAGCTACTGAAAAACACCTTATTTCAATGATAGTGGATGGAGAGAAAGGATTTTTGTCCAACCATGAAATGACAACCAATGGGTGCAAAGAGGGGCAGAACCACGGGCGAGACTTGACAAAGAGTGAATTGTATAAGTTATATTGTATTAACATACTCTGACATACAGATTGGACAAAATAAAAATGTATTCCTAAAAAGACTTTAACACCCTGAGCGGCAAGGACGAAGTTCTCCGCCCTAGCAATTAGTAACGCCCAGCGCTCAGGACGGAGATTGATCAAAAGGACGGAGATTATTGATATCAAAACCAATCGCATTGCTCCACAGGCTGGGAGCGTCTGTTGCGCAACATTCAATGTTATTTTCCGGTGGGACGTTCCACCCAGGTATGTGCACACAACATCAAAGGGGGCTTGAAGCCCCTGCCCTTTTATCTGTCTGTAAAACAACTGCCCTCTCCAGACAATGAATGCTGCATTTACCGTGGTGAAAGAAATGCAAATGTCCTCCCTTTCCATGCCATACCCGAAGGCAGCATTCAGGAGAATTGCCTTTTTCCGAACTCTCCCGAACTTGAACACAACATTTTGCGTTGAAAGAAAGGTCTAATCTATCTAAATAAACGTCCAACTTTGACATTTACATGAAACAAAATGATGATGGCAGCGGCATTATCTTCAGCCTCACAGGATGTGAGGGTTGGTTTCTCTGACAGACAGACAGACAGATACGGGATGAGGAGGAGAAATGCAGGGGAGACTTGTTGATTGATTACTGTGTGAAATTAAATTAACAGCAGCCAAGTCTCACTGAAGCATTTAATTGCATCCATGGATCCATGTGCTTCCATTAGAGAATGTTAATTGCCTCAGTGACGCTGGGTATGGCAAGCTATGTTAGCTGCCATATCCTGGCTCCAGGTGGATTTTTCTTTTTTAGTAAAATACGAAAATATGGCAAAAAATAGGCAAATAACGCACATAACCGAAAAAAGGCAAAACAATTGCAAATAACTGCAAAGATGTCGGCGCACTGGGCGCATGCATCGTGAACTTGCCATACCTTTGCTGAAATGACGCCACTGATTGTCTCTGCCAGGCCAAAGGCCTGAGGAGAGTACGGTATATTTATTGTGCACACACACACACACACACACACACACACACACACACACTCTCTCCCTGGATGCCAGAGCAGAACCTCTGACCCGAATCTTTCAGACATAGCGCCACCACAAGGCCAATTTTTGCCTACAGGCTTTGTCCGAAGATCAAGCAAATCGCTACACAGCATCTCCATAATATAATGTATAATATCCATATGATATATAATATTATATAATGTATATAATCCATAATAGCCATGTGATCAACACGGAACTGTCAGATTTTCCATAATATTCCATCCTGACTGGCTATAGTATATTGACTTCCAAAGTTTGCAGGATTGGTCTGTTTTGAACAAAATGCCTCAAATCATGACCGCAGCATGTATAACTTATAACCTTATAACTTATAAAAGTATAACTTTAACCTATAACTGCACCGATCTTTGTACAACTTTGCATTCACACTCCTTAGAGACCAAGGAAAAACCTTTGAACTGTATTTTTCACATCTGCCTTTCATATTTTCACAGAAGTCGAGAGGCAGCACAGCATGTCATGTGGCGGCAGGTAACGGAGAGTCCCATCAAAGAGATTCTATATAAAGAGGCGACACTCCCATTAAGTGCCATAGTAACAGTGCCTCCGCCATAATGGAGTGATGATGTAACTTCCTATTAAAAAGTCATGCTGTACAAAACAAAAACTTGTCTTATCCTATTCTACTCTCATATATTGATTTACTCATTTATTTATCATGTTTATGAAAGGATCAAAGCATCAATTAGTAACATATTCATTCAGAATGTCAGGGTGCATGTATGCACATGCGCACACGACCGTGCATGTTGATGTGGTTTACGAGGTGTTACATAGAGCACAAAAGTCTGACGTCAATATCGGTAATAATCCACGGGTTCATTTTATTTGCATTATAATCCCCATAGTGGGATTTTAGATCACCTCATATAAGTACTGTGTTTGAAAAATAAACATGTCAACCCGGCTGCTTCACTCATCCGGATATTAAGAATCAACTGACTGAGAGAAAATGCTATTGTTACTGCTACTGAATTAGTTACATTTTCATTTTACATTTTCATTACATTAGAAACAGACTGTATCAAATATGAGTGACTGACTGTCACAAACGATACAGAGACAACTCCCTGACAATAACGCAGAGACAGCTTGTTTAGTTTTGGACCACAATGCTACTGTATATGAAACGATTTTAAGAGGACCCCATGTTATTCTCCATAGAGAAATTACTTCCTAGAACCAGGGGAATCGAGGGGATGAGCGAGTTACGTCAGGACTTCGGTGCTCTATAGACAAAGCATTTCCGCCATATTGTGGTGATTCCAAATATTTAAGGACTGTTGCCTCTTTATATAGAATCTCTTTGGTCCCATAGCCTTGAGGCGGAAGTCTTAAGGCTATGGGCCAGAGCTAAGCTCCACCATGCTCCTCAGTCCGCTCCACTTCTTCACTCCCTGGATTACAAAACCCTCTAACCTAATAATAATAATATAATATTCATATTCTCCCATACAGATTTGTTAAAATAACAACATTCTATTAATTAAAACAAGTCCCGGTTTCTACATTTAATTGTAAACATTAGGCTACAAGACGACACTAAAGCATCTGACACCTACACAAGGTTTTTATTTTTTTGTGTGTGCTGTCAAAGGTCTGTGTGCATCATTGGTGTGTGACGTTGTTAACTATACATGACTTACAGTAAATGCACTGTTTGCTGGGATTGCTCTGAACTGGCGGGGGAAAGTTCATAATTATATCTGGCCGTGTATGGAGTGCAGGGAGCCACTCCTTGGCTGGAGCTCAAGGCAGCTGACTCCCAACATTTGGACTTCATTACGGAAAGGAAGGTGGATGAGGCTCTACCCTGCACACATCTAGGGAGAAACGCTCAGAAGAGACTTTTACTCTACTCTAGGCTCGAATACCGCCCCTGTTGGGTGGACACCTTGTTTTATGTCCCCAAAACCCGCTCCTTTTTTATGATTTTTTTTTTAAGAAACCATTTTGTTAGCCTCATAGCATCATTATTAGGCCTGTCACAATTTTCACATATTCACCTAATCACAATTATTTGAGATAATTGCAATTATCTTTGCTTATTACACAGCTTGGTTGAATGCTTGATTCTAGTTGGTCTCAATGGTCTGTTATTTCTTGACTGCTTCGCTCTATAAGAGACCATGCGCTCTCTAATCAAAGCCTCGATCAGAACACCTGGCTACACTGCTTGGATTTTATGCTGTATCCAACTTGACAGCCACATAAACAAACACACAATATCATTTACAGCTAAACCTTGCTCTCAAAAATGTTTTTGAAAACATTCAAGGCGAGACATAGGATAGGATACCCGGCGAAGATTTATTCCATCTGATCAACATTCACTTTCTTGTTTTCCGAGGCCACTGTGTTGCACTCGGCGGGGCCAACTTGGAATACTTTCATTACCATAAGCAAGGAAATACTTTCTTTTGTTGTCACTTTTGGGTGAATTTATTAATTTATGTATTAAAGGGATAGTTCAGAATGTTTTAACTTAAGCTGTATGAAATACTTGCCATTAATATAGTGGGTGCAACTGTATTAATTGATTGCCGTGAGTCCCGTTTTGGTGAAATATTATGTAGTTCCGGTCATTTTGTGGGGGGCACAGGGGGCCACGCATTAAAAGTAAATTAATTCACAAAACTAGCGTCATTTGTATTGTTGACCTATTTGTAAAATATTAGTGCAACTTTCGTACATTTTTTACCCCTCTATCACATGGAACTATGTTTTTTGTGTCCATATCACTACGCCCAAAAGATAGTTCCATGTGATAGAGTGGTCAAAGTTGAACGGAAGTTGCGATACTTAATATTCACCAACTGCAGGATAATGAATGGCTAGGTGGTCATTGTTTATAAATACATTTGGACACATTTGGACATGCCTACCTGACAGAGGAAAAACATTTTCATTTCAAGGAGCCCATTATCTCTGAGAGTGTACAAATGGAACCATAATTGTACACTCAATTACAAACCTGTGGGGCTATTTTCACTACTTTTACATGATCAAGCATAACAACGTTTAAATATGGATATATGAGGTTTGTGTTCCCACAGCAACGATAATGATGAGGTTGTTGTGGCGCTTGGCCAGTGGTTGAAAAAAGTTATTGTTTTGCGTAAGTAAAAGTATCAATACTGTAATAGGCCTATAGAAATACTCTGTTACAAGTAAAAGTCCCGAATTCAAAATGTACTTAAAGTATAAAGTATTGGCATCAAAATCAATCTTTTGAAAATATCAGCTATTTTCAAATGGCCAAAATGTATAGGGCTGAAGTGGCTAATATATGTTTTGTAGTAAAAGTACAATATTTGGATCTGAGATGTATAGTGGAGTAGAAGTAAAAGTATTTTGGAAATTGGAAATACTCAAGTAAAGTACAAATACCTCAAAAGTGTACTTAAGTAAATGTACCGGTACTTAGTTATTTCCACCACTGCACTTGACCGCAGCGGTATAGAGTTGGGAATAATTAGCGACTGATCATTGGCCAGCTTCCCAGAGACAGATAAACCTTGTGCCTGGACTTCAAAGCACACCTTTCATTAGAGAGTCTCCATTAAGGGCCTTTCACTAAACTTAAAGGGCGACCAGTGAGTCCTCTTTTTCTGCAACAAAAAACGTCTCTTTTTATGTAGACAGAGAGAGATCGAGACAAACAGAGAGACAGAGAGAGTGAATGCGAGAGATAGATATAACAGAAAAGATGTGTGAGTGAGATAGAGTGAAAAACTGAGAGAGACTGTGATTGAGAGAGACAGAGAGAGAATTAGAGAGAATGAGAGAGACAGAGAGAGTGAATGAGAGAAAATGAGAGACAGAGAGTGAATGAGAGAGAACTAGACAAAGTACCCCTCGGGGCACAGGTCTCCACCAGGCCAGGTCAAGTTGTAGCCTCCTGGTGGCGCTATAATAGGCCAATGTGAAAAGGGTAACATTTCTTCTTACGCGTGGGTCAGTGACGTGACACCCCAAAAAAAGTGTTTTTTAAAAACCTTTAAATAACAGGAATAAAAATGATTTACTTTTGTTCTACTCACTCTCATCTTTATGGAAACATATTTAGTTTTTAGATATTTTATTGGAATCAGAATTTATTCAGCATTTTGTTGTACCTGTGCCTAAAATCGTCATAGGTGTGACATGACAATAATTGTTTATAAAATGAAAATGGAGTACACCTTTCTTAAGTTGCTCACTTTATCAAAGTCCTTTATCATAACTAACCTGTGATCCACTATAGTTTTGTGAAAATTTATTAAATCTGTATATTATTTCCGTAAACAACACTCAATGTGAGGCCCATGTTATCGGTCTTTCAATATATTTTGTATTTATTGTGACAAAACTTTCTCTAAAATTACACAAATATTTGTGACTCTTCCTTAGACTATTTGCTACGTAATCCATGAACATTAATGGTTTCATCATTAATAAAGGTATGATTTTTTCACTATTTGGAACGTCACACCAAATGATTTAGTGTCACACCGTATGATCATATCTTAATTTTTCAAAGCAAACTGTGTTTTAACCTACTTATTAGTGAGTACTGAACTTTACAGATTGATTTAACAATTACTCAGGAAAAACAGCAACAGGAAAATTGCTTTAACACTGAATAACATGGCAATGACTGAATAAGACGAAATTAAACACAATTTATTGTGGATAGTTGCAGATTTTAGGTGAAAATGTTTAAAACAAATGTTTAAATGGACAAAAGAAACATGGGACTTTGTTATTTATTGTTATATCTGTAGGAAAATACAGTTTGTATCATATGGTGTGACAAAAAAGTCATATGGCATGACAGGAAAACAGTCACACTATTATGATAAAGTGTCACACCATATTACGTTTTCTGCACTTAACATAACATTGAGGCTACTAGCTACACATTAGCATGCTACCAACATGCTAGCTACTGTATAACAAAGCAACATAGATTTACATGTAATTTTGACCAAAAAATCTAAGAGAGAGAGAGAGAGAGAGAGAGAAAGACAGAAAAAGACAGAGAGAGAGTGAATGAGAGACAGAGACAGAGAGAGAGAATTAGAGAGAGTCAGAGTGAATGAGAGAGACAGACAGCGTGAATGAGAGAGAAACATTGAGAGAGACAGAAAGAGAGAGGGGGGTTGACACAGAAGGCATTGGGCGTACGTGTCTCAGATTTTCATTACTATATATATATATATATATATATATATATATATATATATATATATGAACATTGCTTTTAACATGAATGATCTCCTAGCCAACAAGCTGGAGCTGAGCGTTCCACACATGCTTCCCCATCTGAATGGTGACAGAAAGCCTCTCTCTCTCTCTCTCTCTCTCTCTCTCTCTCAGTCTGTCTCCTCTGTCTGGCTGCTTCAGCCCGTCATTCATCTCACAGATCACGAGCAGTGCAGCCTGGTATTCAATCCTCCTCACAGAGTAAAACAGACAAGGCCATAAAGAACAGCAGCCCGGCCTGTTTTATTTATTTATATACTTATTTTTTGAAGGAGGGTATAATTTCAAACGGCAGTCATTTTTCTCTCGGCCAAATTTATGCTCCATCGTAAGGTGGTGCTGAAAATTAGGGGTTATAATACAAATAATCCACAATCGATCATTTAATAATAGAATGGATGAAATGGGTTTAAGGCCGACAATAAACCAAGCAAGGGGTGAATGTACTATCACTGGTTAACATGCTGCAATCACTAGTGTTACAGTCAAGATAAAGTCTGAGGGGGGTCGGGGTCAAACTGAGTGTCGGAGGGAGGCGAGTCCGAGTCGAGACTGAGACCGACAGAAAGCGAGTCGAGACCGAGATCAGATTTCAATTTTTTTCACATTTGATATATAGGCACATAAAGAGCAGGCAGCTGCGCTCCGTTACTTTAAATTAAGGGCCACTTCACCACTTTTGCAACCAGATCATATTTTAATGATGTTTGGGAGACAAGAAAGACTTTCCTGGGGGGTTTTTATGTGGGTTTTTATGTGGGTAATATCTGTTTTTAGATGTTTTAGTATTTCAAAGTGTCCATGGGCTCCATGATGTCATGGACACTGGGCTCACTTACTTCCTGGATTACATCAAGGAAGCTTTGAGAAGGAAGATAAGTGGTCACGTGACTGGGCTGCGCCATGACACTTTCATGGACACTTTCATGGGAGCCAAACTACCCGGAAGTTTTGCAGAATGCACTGGAGTCAATGAGAGCTCAGTGACCAGCTCATGAACAAACATTATTTATGAATGACTGAGACCTTTTGTAAAGTAATCACTTCTGGAAAATAACAGAAGACATGTAACACATTATTGTCTGCTGTGTTGCTTTTCGATGAGTACACTAGCTGTGTCATTTTTATAGAGGTATGGTATCTAAAGAGCACAAAGTACCTTTCTGAAGGTACCAAGTATCGCAAGACTTCCCACCATTTCCTGTCTGACAGCCAAATCTTGCGATACTTCGGAGTCAGAAACGATACCTGCTGCTGTTTAGATCCTCAGATAAAATGATATAGGCCTACTGTGCACTCTGTGCACATCGAAAAGTAAGTGATTAGAAAACAACCTGTGATATGTCTTCTTTTATATTCCTGAACCGATTATATGACAAAACTCTCAATTGTTCATAAATAATGTTTGTTGTGAGCTGGTCCAGCCGGTGCCATTCACTGCCATGTATTCATTGCACTTCCGGTGTGAGTTTGGCTCCCATGAAAGTGTCATGGCGCAGCCCAGTCACGTGACCACTTCTCTTCCTTCTCAAAGCTTACTTGGACTACATGCTGTCTCAGTAAGACAGCCCTCCCCTATCCACAAGGACTAGCAGTGCACCAAAGCATTATGGGAATTGTAGTAAAGGAAGGAAGTAAGCCTAGTGTCCATGACATGGACACCTTGAAATACTGAAATATCTAAAAACACAAATTACCCACATAAAAACCCCAGCAAAGTGTTTCTTGTCTCCCAAACATTATTAAAATAAGATCTGGTTGCAGTGGCCCTTTAACAAGATAGCTGTCTAAACGCCAGACATGCTCTTATAATGTTAATGTGAATGGGCTCCTCATAATATGGGTATGATAAAATGATTTAATTGTATGGTAGTGACTCGTGAGTGACTCGAGTGGACTCGGTGGGGGAATTAGTCCTGAGTGTCTTGGTCCGAAACGAGACCGAGTAAATGAGAAGACCAGACTTGTGTACTACACAACACTAGCAATCACCATAAAATAATCATGTAAGAGGGGCTGTATTTTGCGTGTCTTAAGTACCAGGTCTTATTCCCTAACTTGAGTAAACTAAAGACCTGGAGGCGTGATCAATGCTCTTTGGCCACTCAGAATAGCCAAATGGCATTGATCACGCCTCCAGGTCTTTAGTTTACTCAAGTTAGGGAATAAGACCTGGTACTTAAGACACGCAAAATACAGCCCTAGAGACATACAAATAGACACTTCTATGTAGCTAAAGAACAGAACAGGAATTCATCATATAGGAAGCAAAAAGGGAAAAGATACATATACAGTGAGGGGAAATGGGGTGGGGGGGGGGAAGGTTTATGCTGAAAATAGCAGATCCTAATGTCCTTTTTGAAGCTTGCCGGTGAAAATCACAGCAGTTCATTACACTAATCTGCATATCTCCAAAGCATTAATATACAGTAGAGTTTTACTACTAAAGTCTTTGCCAGACTAGAACTCAGTCAGAACCCTGCTAGATGTCAAACAGCAGTTTTGATAATATAACATAACATGCATAATTCATAGGATATGGAATACTGAATGAGGGCAAAGATAGAACAAAGACTACTTTGGGAAAAATACTTGACATGCACTTTTATAGAACAGAGATGAATATTCTGAGGAGTTTTAGACCACGACGATGTGAACAACAGGGACTTTAACTTACAGTCTGAAAGGTGGGAAAATACTGTAACTATTCTGAAAGATAGGCCTGCTCCCTAGCTCTTGTTACATCACCTTATTTATAGGTTTTAGTTTTTAACTTCAGAAGCAAATTTGTATTATTGGTGTGTGTCAAGCATGGGGGACGAATACAATATGCAATAGCTTATGCTTAGGATTAGTATCAATTTCCGCTAATAGTAGAATCTGTCAGCACCAGTGCCCTAAACATGTAGTGTTGCTGTTAGCAGGAACAAGTCTCTTTAAATGTTTCTGTGTTGACCGTAGCCTCGTCTTATAAGACCGAGTCAAACTAAATGTGAAATATGATTATTTTGGGAGGTCTGAAAAGGTTGAGAACCACTACACTGTCTCACCCCACACATCCATCAGCTAACCCTCAGTCTGTCCCTCTCTACTGACACCCTAGCTGGCCTTCTCCCTCCTGGCTCTCAAGCTGTAGAATGACCTCCTCCCTTCAGTCAGGACTGCAGACTCAATCATCCTCATTAGTGAAAAATGCAGGGCAGAGGTATTGTCCTTGAACTCTAGGTAGGGTGCATACAACGTTTCACACAGTTCGGTGCAGTTATAGGTAAAAGCACGAATCGCCCAGTTATAGCGTCACCATGAGGCTGATTTGAAGAAAAAAATCTTCCTCATTTCATCTCATGCTGTGTTCATCATTTGAGTCATTTTGTTCAAAACGGTGCCAGAGATGCAAAACATACTCTCCCCATGCCTTCGGCCTGGTGGAGACAATGAACTCTATAGGTGTTTGTGTGTGCTGCCTGTTCAGTGTTCAGCATCATACTAGGACATGTTTTCCATAATAGGAAATTGACCACTTAAAACCTTATTGGCCCCCAGGGCTCTGTACTAGGCATACTAGTATTTCTCTCTAGTCTAAACCAAATGTCGTCACCTAGGGTTCGAGTCTGTGTTAATCGTGTCGACTAAACCCACTAGGTGGTTCAGATGACAAGAAAAGGACCACATTTAAACAGTCTAGTCCTGCAGGAGTTCCCAAACTGTAGTGCGTGCGTGCACCCCTTGTGGTGCGTGGACGTCCTCTAGGGGGTCCGTGACATGAAAAGGGTAATGGCGGTTTTATGGTGTTATTTTACACAAACAGCTAAATCTGGTAAATCGCTGTTGTAAGGAGATGTATGGAGCAGCTGTGGGAGTATACAGGAGCTGCATGTCTCTGTGCATTCTGTGATTATTTGCCATAATCATATTAAAGAAATTATCATTTTCTGAAAAATAACGAGACTTAGTGTTGGTGGGTGGGTGCATCAGCTAGGTCAGGAGGTAACGGCCAAAAACGTTTGTGGACCGCTGGGGCTCTAGTCCATACCCATTACCCGGGGATGTGTTAAGTCAAAATAAGCTTTGGATTATAATCATTATACACAGTAGCCTATATACACTAGTTAGTTAAAGTATGTTTGCGCTGTTGGTCCACAAAGTATTCGCTAGGGGTCCACAGACCACCGGTTGGGGTTCACCGCACTAAGCTGTTGTGGTACGCGCTATTAGCACCAAGAGCTACAGCCTGAAGTGGACTGGCCACACTGGTAAACCTCATGGGGGAGTGTAACCCCGGCCAACCCAAAAACACCAAATGACGCACACATGCATCAATGACGGTCTGTGCGTTGGATTGGAATTATATACAGTCAATGGCAGTCAATTCAAAAGCCTCAAAGCGCTGCATGTATAGAGACAGTACTGTACCACTGCACTAGTAGAGGAAAGCACCCATAACAGAGTGCATCTGAAGAGCTGTTGTTTTTTCCAGGGGTCTGTTTGGGAAAACTCCACTCCATGCAACTCTCTCTCTCTCTCTCTCTGACACATATTTTCCAAACACACACAGTGAACCACGGGGGGAAAAAAGAGAAAAGTACACTTTCAGAAAATGCCGACACACACACATTTAAAAAGACATTCACACTCTCGCTCTCACACACACACATACGCACGCACGCACACACGCACGCACTCACGCACGCACACACACGAACTTAAACATACACTCAACACCCCCACAATACACACACGCGCACAGACACACACACACAGTCACACGCACGCACACACGCGCACATGCACACATGCGCACATGCACACACGCACACACACACACACACACACACACAGAGGACACAGAGCTTCCAGCTTCATCGTTGCTATGACATTGATTGCATTTACCCCAAACACACTTTGGGTTTTGTTTTGTATGATGCCCCCCCCCCCCCCCCCCCCCCCCCTCCCAAAATAAAATACTAAAACGAAAACAAAAAGAAACTCCCAGCAGCCTTAGCGGCAATGTTTCCAACAATGGCAGCATGGGAACATAACCCAGGAATAACATGACACTGAGCCAAATTGATCTGCCTGTGTGCGTGCGTGCGTGTGTGCGTAAAAACGGTATATCTTATGCAGGAGAAAATATGTAATACTATATTTATATTTAGGGCCAAAATACATTTGTGATCTTGTACGATATCGCGAATCATCCAGATCTCTCAGGTCATCGGGGCAAATCTACTTTCTGTCCCCCTAAAAATAAAAATAAACATGTGGAAGTAGCATTTAGTTATTATGCACCACATATCTGGAACATACCAGATATGTCCACTCTTCTTTCTTTTAAAACACAACTAAAGACCTTTCTGTTTGCCGCTGCCTTTAATTGAGGTACTTTTCTTTCTCTCTTTTCTTTTCTCTTCTGCACTGTTAATTGTTACTTATATTTTATGCATATACAAATGTAGTTTTATAATTGTGTATAATGTGCTTGTTCTGTGTAAAACACATTGAAGTGCCTTGTTTTTTAAATGTGCTGTACAAATAAACATGCCTTGCCTTGCCATTATTAATGTACGCCTGTGGTTCCCAAACAGGACTACACCAGGAGGACTACAGTATACCACCTGAACATATTTTGTGTCAGGGACCCGCATAACAGAAAATGTGTGTAATTCTATTCTAACATATATTATTATAATGGGGTTTATTTTACAAGGTACTGGGACACCACTTTGAAAACCTCTAATGTAATCTACATAATAGTTTTCACTAATGAGTTTTGGCCAGTTATTGAAACGGTAAACAAGAATTGTTAATCAACGTCAAAATCATTAACTGCAAAACTGTGATTTATTTTGCCATTTGCCAGCAATGGAGATTGCAGACATATTCCCTCTGTCATGTCAGCAGGCAAGGAGGAGAGACGTATTTATTATCCTCTCGATGTCTGGCTCTGTGTGCTTCCAGAACGCTAATTGGAGCGCTGAGCCCTCCTGCGACTCCAGCACCGGCAGAGAAGAGAAAGTGCATGTTTTGTGGCTAAAAATAGACGCAGCACGTTTCCTGCTTTTTTGCCAGGGAGCGAGGGAGGGATTTGTGTTTTCTAAAGACCCCACCTTGGTGCGTCGCTGCGTGCTAATTGTTGCGTACATCAACAAACCGTTACTAGGGGTTACACATGACCCTGTGGCCAATAAAAATGTGTGTTTTGGCTCGATCAAAACAAAACAAAACAATGCAAGATAAGGCTAATTACTGTGCAAACGGGAGGCCTCCCATCTGATGATTCATGATACTCTAATGGGCTACATATACTGTGTGTGGAAAGTGACTGAGTACATTTATTCATGTACTGTATACTCAGTGGTGTAAAGTAACTATACATTTACTCAACTACTGTACTTATGTACATGTACTACACCTCAGTCAGAGGCAAATGTTGTACTTTTACTCCACTACAATTTTTATGCATTTGAAAACTTGTGAAATGGGACATTCTGCAGAATGAGCACTTTCTACTTTTGGTACTTTAATTATACTAGTAATACTTCTGTATTTTTACATTGCAGTATTGATACTTTTACTTAAAGGAGGATTCAGTGATTTGGGTGATGTGGAAAACCCCCCGGTCCGCCCCGGCAACAAGATGTGCACATGCACGCATTACAGTGGGGGGACACACGACAGGCCAACAGCACGCACACCAAGGCCCGCCCCCGCTCGATCGTGATTGGCGGAAGGCCCCTCTCTATCCTGATTGGATGAAGGCTGGGCCACATAGCCAAAAACGAAACCTACGGTTTTTTGACCCCAGAGGTTAAACAAAAAAATAAGCGATATTTGAATTAAGTTAAATCACTGTCACATTTTCCACCACTGATTTTACATCAGTACAATTTTCAGGTATTATTACATTACTTGAGTATTTCCGTTTTATGACTCTTTATATATTTTTTACTCCACTACACTTATTTTCCAGCTTTAGTTGCTAGGGCTATCCCTTTTCTTTCTTTATATTATTTTTTACTTGCAGATTGATTGCTATTGACAATTGTGTTTTTGCAACTATTGAAATAAACATGAATTCAATGCATGCATTTCTGTTTGACCTTTAGGCTTCATAAACAAAAGTTGCACAGGGAAGATATGACAAAATAACTCATGAATCTTGAACATAACTTTAACGTGATGACTTTCAGAAACAATTTGAAATAGCAAAAATATCCAATCTACAAGCTCACTACGAGTCACATTGCGATGCGCTATTTTATTTCTGCTATCATTGGCCACTGGTGCATGCAGGACTCCATCTGATTGGCTATACAGCCCACTGGTGCATGCAGGGCTTCGTCTCATTGGCTACAGCTTCATGGGGTGTGTAATTGATAGAAAATAAGTATTTTTAAACTCTTTTAATCCATGGGCCTATACTTCCATGTAAGGTTTCCTCTACAATACTTTCCAAAAAATACCAATGCATGATGAAGAGGAAAGACGTGGCTGCCACTCAGACTGTTACGCTGTTAGTGCCTCTACCATGTCAATTAACTCCTATCACATCTCCACAGAAGCACCAAGTAAACAAACCATTATGGATGCGTATGATGTAAGTCACTGTAAGTAGACAAGCTGTGTTTCCTTCCACCAGTCCTCTGCACTAAATTTAAACAACCACAGTACAAAGTACTCACTGTGAAATGTAGTCTTTTGGTTGATTCCCAAACTTTTTTTTGTTTATTTTTATATGCATCACATTTCAGTTGCTAAAATAGTAAATGATAATAGCGCAATGTAGAATATAGAGCACAAAAGTCTGACATCACTGCCACTAGATGGTGCTATTTCCCTGCATTTTATTGGAATTGCCAATCTTGGATTGCGTCATATACCAAGAACGGTGTTTCAAAAATAAACAAACCACTGCAGAGATTTTATTCATATGACGCATCAAAAGTACTAATTTATCCGAAAACCTATATATATTTTATTTTCCAAACACAACAAATTTTCAATCGAATCATCAATGTCATAAACGACACGTACCTGACAAAATCGTCGGTACTGTGCATTATAGTCACAGTTGGCAGAGGAAACCATGCAAGGCACCAGCCTGCTCATCGGGAGCAATTAGGGTTTCAGTGTCTTGCTCAAGGACACTTCGACACAATATAACTCTTGGTGAGCCCAGGGATCGAACTGGGAATCTTCCGTTTCCAAAGCGACTGCTCTATAACTCAGCTACCGCCACCATGTTTTTCTGTTGCTGTTGGTAGCAGGGCTACCAGGTCCCACCTGATGTCACGTGGGAGTTCTGATTGCTCGAAAGTATATTACAGTACATATAAAAGAAAATTGTGGTGTTGTTTTTTTTCGTAAATTAACGCTCTATATACTTGATCATACAGTATCACACAAAAGCATCAAAAGTAGCAGATCCACAAGCTCCAAACATGGCGCAAAGCGACACGTTTTGAGGATATGTCACTTTTGCATTTGAATCCTGAAGGTTTCCACTGAGAGACGATATACTGAATAACTGCTAGCTTGCATAATTTAAAGACTTAAGTCAAAGATGACAATTATATTAACAATTTATTATACACTTATAATTAAATTATTGTAATATATAATAACTGGTTATTCTATTTGTCTTACATGATGTTAGTGAACTATAACACTATGGATACTTAAATCAAAGCCTTACGGAGAGAGAGAAGTGTTGCAGTGTGACACAACTCTGCCTTTGTAGTCGATAATTCTGACTCATCCTATAGGGTAACAACACACACACACACACACACACACACACACTCCTACACATTTGCGTGACTACTGAATCGTTTACCGTTTACCATAGGTTTTTGCTCTCAAGTCTCGAACTGCGCTTTTTTTTCAACAGTGAGAAGCATGGACAGAGTGGCGCTGGCTGATGACGTATCAGCAACAACGGCACTATGTAACAGTTGACGTTATGAAATGCGAGTCAAGCAGCCAGGTGAGGTCGCTCCTTGCCCTTCGCTTCGTGCACGCATCCGCCTGGGTGACAGCAGACTGCTGGGAGAGCACTGGCGCTTTGGAATGGGGGTCAGATCAACACATGGACTGGCCATATTTGGAGATCTAAGGGTGGCAGCGGGGGCAGTGTGTAGGGTTTGAGGAGGGCCCAGGTAGGGCCGGGCCTTCATTTTCGGGCCTGTTGAGAGCCGGCTACCGGGCGCGGCTGCAGGCCCGTCTAGAGTTTAAATGGACATGTATCAGTCAAAAGGGAGACATCGAAAAGGAAGGATGGATGGGGAAGGATCAACATATGGAATGTCAGAACAGGTCAGCTCTATATGGATCTAAGGGTTTGAGGTTTGAGGTGAGTTGTAGAGTTGCTGGCCTATATTGATGACATCAGGGATCTCCATATATGGGCTTAATATTGATGACATCACGTGATGTCACGAGGCATGACCATATATGGGGCGTGACTGATTGACTGACGGAAAATTGTCCTCACAATTAATCTCTGTTTCTCAAATTCGACTATACTTGTGCACACACGTGCACACGTGTGCACACACGAACGCACGCATGCATGCACTCACGCACGCACACGCACACACACATTCACACACACACACACACACACACACATACATACACACACACACACACACACATACACACACACACACACACACAGTCAGACCTCTGGAGCAAGCATTAGTCACTGTACATGAAAGCCAGCAGAGTGAGTGAGAGGTTGAACATGTAGTAGTGGCGTCTATAACACCCCACACACGCTGGCTGTTTTCTAGGACAAACGCTGCCACAGCTATCATGATGACGGAGGACCAGGCTAAATGCATAACACCCATATAACACTCATAAGTACAGGACCCATCCATCCATCCACATTCCACCTTCAAAGCACTGTATGCAGAAAAAATAGAATCCTTACTACTGTACATTCACCAAATCTCTGTGAGAGTATATCTCCTTTGCTCAGATCAAAGCGGAGCTCGCCACACTGAGCCTGCACGAATGCACTGCAAAACGCAAATGGCGTTTCACTGATGAAATGCAGAAACGGTACTGGTGTTTTCGTCTTGGTCGTGACCAATGAGCAGCGGCTGGCTTGTGGTGGACATTTTTGTCAAGATTCAATTTTTGCCACGAACGTACAAAATGAGACAATAATATTACCAGAAACACATAAAGAGCGAGACCTGAATGAGCATTACAGGCAGTGGTGGAAAGTAACTAAGTACATTTACTCAAGTACTGTACTTAAGCACAATTTTGAGGTATTTATACTTTACTTGACATTTTCAGTACTTTGACTTCTACTCCACTGTATACATTTCAGACAAATATTGTACTTTTACTTTTACATTTATTTGAAAACTTTAGTTACTAGTTACTTTGTAGGTTTTTATTATTATTACGAAACATACATTAACCACTTCAGCCCGATACACATTTCGACCATTTGAAAATAGCCGATCTACAAGCTCACAATGTGCCGCGATGCGACGCATTTATAATCTGTTATGAAAGGGTGTTAAGATTTCGGCTATCATTCAAGTCAACGAGGGGGGAACCTTTTAACTGTGGGACCAAAAACTTCCGGTTTATCTCCTAGCACAATCTAAAAATGACATAAAACATTAACCTCCCAGCCCTCCAGACCAGAGTGTGGTGCTATAGTGTCAGAGAAATGTGCGATATAAGCATACAAGACGGGTCACTTCCGCCCGCCCCGGAGTCCTGCCCATGTACAGTGTAGTGTAAGCATTGGGAACGGACTCGACGAGGCGCCGAGAGCAGCACTGATGATCAGCGATGGATTTGAAAAGATGGAGATCTCCATCAATGGCAGTCGGTATGTTAATATCTCTTTATTGTTCATCGCTCAGCACCTGCCTATAGACTTAGGTTATGTTCAGGTCAGGATAGAGAATCAAGAGAGAGAATTTAGCCTGGTAAACCCTCCCAGTCGAGTGAAAGGGCTCTGTGCTTCCTTTCCTAGGACGCACGCTATTATTTTGAAGGCTGACCGTTCGGAAGTCATGTGTTCATGCGCATGTTCATGCAGAGATAACGATACTATAACGATATATCACAACTGTGATTTACAGATACAGATTGGCTCTTCCACATTTTCTTTTAGCCAAAACAATATCACTCAGGCATTTTTAAGGATCACAATTATGTTCCCTTCCCGCCAATCTACTTGTTTCTATACCAGAACCTTCACAGTCAGTTGAACTTTTAATGTTATTCATGTATTACACTGTGGGTTTGTCAGTTGTTTTTTTCCAGACAGCCTGCAGGATTCTCATTGAGAAATTATACGCTAAACTGGTGAGTCTGAAATGTTCCCACATCCAATTTCAGCTAATTGGGTGAGTTGACGGGGCGTGGACGCTGAAGCTCTGCCTGCTGTATATGCATGCATGACCATCTGTTATGTGACTGACAGAGAGGAGACATGTCATAGGAAACCCTTTGTCTCCATGTGGCATCTCTTCAGTGGTGGAAGAAAAGTAAAGTATCAATATTGCCATGTAATGTGGAAATACTGTTACAAGTCCGGAATTCAGTATTGTTATCAAAATGTACTTAAAAGTATCAAAAGTAGAGAGTACTCATTATGTAGAGTGACCCGTTTCACATGTTTTTCAAATGTATACAAAGTATAACATTATTTTGAATGAAAATAGCAGATCTGCAAGCTCACAATGTGTCGCATCGTGCCGCATGTGTGAAAGTAAAACGTCAGAGGATTGGTTCTAAATCCTGCAGTGCAGCAATGCACAGAGATCAGCATCACGGTGGAGCCTGGCAGGACAACCTGATGAGAGTAAATTTCATCTGTCTCCTCCACAAGGCTCACACTCAATAATACACTGTTACACCGTGTACTGCTAAAAGTCACTTATCGCACTTCAGACTGATTTACCATTTTAAGTAACCCATTAAAACCAGGAACCCATGCACCACTGTTCTACGTGTGTGTACAACAGCCTGTGTGTGAAATGTACTACCTAAATGGAACGCATTGCGTGTGTAACAATATATGCAGCTGGAGAGTTTTTCAGATGTTGTTAATTGTTTCAGCTACATCACGTGAGCAGGTGTCACCTCTTCATCTGTCTGTCATATTGTCGATGACAATGTTCATTCAATGTTCATTCTCCAGGGATGGAGTTCCCTAGTCCTGGACAAGTGCGTGCATAATTTGTGACCTCTCTCTCTCTCGCTCGCTCGCTCACTCGCTCACTCTCTTTCTCTCTCTCTTCATCGCTCTCTTTAACTGTTGGGCGTTCCAGAGACAACTAGAAAAAGTGCCCTTCCGGGCACAGGTCTCCACCAGGTTATCCACAGATCCGTGCAGTTAGAGGTAAAAACACTTTTCGGCCAGTTATAGCGCCACCTTGAGGCTGAGTTGAAATTGTTCATGTGGCATTTCGTCCTTGGCCTAGTGGGAATGTGGGTGCACAATTTCACGGAAATCACGCGATGTGTTCATGATTTGCAGCATTTTGTTTGAAACTGAGCACTCCTGTGAACTTTGGAAGCCAATCTTAACCAATCAGGATGGAGTCTGATAAATCTGAAAGACCCGTTTCGTTGAATGGCTCTAGAGAGACTGTGTACCAATTTGCGTGATGTTTGGACAAAATCTGTAGGTGTACTGTGCAAAAACTTGTTTTGCACAAAGCGGCCTCCTGGTGGCGCTATAACAGGCCATTCTGGAAAGTTTGGGGCAGAGGTTCATGGTTGGCATCCAGGGAGTGTGTGTGCAAAATATGGCATCGAAAAACTTGTTTTGCACAAAGCGGCCTCCTGGTGGCGCTATAACAGGCCGTTCTGGAAAGTTTGGGGCAGAGGTTCATGGTTGGCATCCAGGGAGTGTGTGTGCAAAATATGGCATCGACCGGGTTAACGGTGGCCGAGATTAGCTGTTCACGGACACACGGACACACAAACGGACACACAAACGGACGGACGGACACGCGGACGGACGGAGTGCAAAACATACTCTCCCCACATGCCTTCGGCCTGGTGGAGACAATAATACAGTTACAACCATTCAACCATTCACACAATGACAATAATTGTTTTGGGATTGCTTGTGATTACATAAAGGTTTGATATAGGCTACAGTACTTCAAATTATCTTTGACTCTGGATTCGTACAAACAAATGGAATAATAAAGCAAAATAATATCTACTATACTACTGTGCCACCGTGCGCCCATGGAAGATGCTTCTGAACATTGTATATTAATGCTAGTTTGACCACTTAGTTCAAATACTCTATTTCTAATAGGCTATTTTTGGTGTGTGACATGCTTTCATAGAAGGCTCGAAGGCTTCTATGGAATGGAACTGAAATCAGTCGTGGCGACTGAGAACTTTAACCACGCAAACCTGATTCTGGGGGAAAAGGTGGCAAAGCCACTGCAGTGTGACACTAGACACTGCAGCATGTTTAACATGTATTACATGTATGAACACGTGTATGCTATGATGTACTGTAACTATAACCACCCTGCAATATACCAGCCCAGATTCATGAACGGTAGCTGATTCTGGCGTCCTGACAACATTATCTCACATGCTACATGCACAATTGTCATTCCTGGTGTAGCAGAGCTAATTTATGCACAATAATATTTCCACTGGCTGCACACATGCATGCAGGCAGGGAGGCAGCGTGCACGCACGCACGCACACACGCGCACACACACACACACACACATACACATACACACATACACACCCACACACACACACACACACACACACACACACACACACACACACACACACACACACACACACACACACACACACACACTTTTTTCTGTCACGCACGACTGCATTTGGTCATGGAGCGTACTGGTATAGGTTTATATCCACACAGTTCTGTAGCAGCACCCCCAATTAATAAGCCCTCCCCAATAAAAATGCTGGCGCCGCTGCTGCACCCAGCCGTCTGTCCTCACAATGAGTGAGAGAGAGACAGTCTGTGTCTCTCTGTTTCTTACTCTCAGAGAGAGGGGGAGAAGCAGAGAGACCAGAGAGATAGAAAGAGACAGATAGAAAGAGACAGATGGACGGACGGACGGACGGACGGACGGACGGACGGACAGATGGACGGACGGACGGACGGACGGACGGACGGACGGACGGACGGACGGACGGACGGACGGACGGACGGACGGACGGACGGACGGACGGACGGACGGACAGACAGACAGACAGACAGACAGACAGACAGACAGACAGACAGACAGACAGACAGACAGACAGACAGACAGACAGACAGACAGACAGACAGACAGACAGACAGACAGACCATGGCTTTGTATGGGTGAACAGCAGCCATGACACTGCATTTAATCAGATCTAAGCTTGTTCATAAATGGCTGCATCGCTGTGGGGGCCTTAAGTGGAGCTCTGGAGAATAAGTAACAAAAACAACAACTTCAGCTTCTTGCTCTGACAAATCTGTAAAATGCCTCCGTACCTTTACCAAACCTCTAATCCCCCACTGGCCTAAATTGTCCATGTGTTACTGCAAACTGAATACAAAAAAGAATGCATTTCTCTGTATATTGTATGTATTCACGCATTTAAACACACATTTGTAATGTAACATATCCTAACAGCTGCTGTTTCCATTCATAATGGTTATGTTGGGGTTATTTTCAATTATAATCACCAACAACATATTCTTGGTATACGAGCTAATGCAATTTTACTTCTTGTCTGACTAATAAAGAAACCGGATTAGAAACTTCTAAGCACATTAACCGTTATTTATCTGACGCTATAACTGTTGCATGATGAGTCAACGCTTTGCAGTTGTTACCACTATTAATGACTTGACCGCAAGTGAAGAGAGGACACCTGAGACCTAAGCATATGTGTAATTAGCAATGCAATCTACACGTCTAGAATTAAGGCAGCATAATAAAGACATAGGACACAGTCACATTAATTCTATCCACTGGAAAGATAATATGTCAGGAATGGATCCAGTGTGCGTGGGGTTTCAGGTTGCCATCCTTTTCAATAGAGCTACATTATGTAACCGCTAAATGGAAACCCGGCAAGGCGGTTTAAACTTACACGCCAGGCTATAATCCAAAGTTTCTCTTGTTAATAAGTGGCCGCATCAACGCACGCATCTATCCATCTATCACACAGCGTTGGAGGCAGAGCCACAGCCGGGGCTAGTGGCTTCCTTCCCACTGTACTGTATCCTGCACGCCTACCACCACTTAGAACAATTATAATTCGGACACTTTTCTGTCTGATTTGGATGCTTTCTAATTTGATTGCATAACTTCCCACTAGTAGGATTGATTTGACTAGTGTTATACCTGAGGGAGACTATAGTTCCATATTAACAGCTACTGACAAAGCCAAGTAATATCGCATCTACTGGGAGTCTTTGAATATAATGACTAGCTACATGCAGTCCCAGAAAGCTGTGCAAATGAATCTACTCATTCAGACGTAAAACATGTCGCTTTGAGCTGCATTTTGAGCTTGCGGATCTGCTACATTTGATGCTTTCGTGTGACGCTGTAGTATGATCAAGTAGGGCGTTAATTTACGAAAAGCACACAAAAGGTAGAATATGGAGAAGAGGTTTCTGCCCGACAGCAACAATATTGTCCAAAAGTCGGGTCGTCATTTATTCATAGAATCATAGGCTAGCAAACCAAGGAGGCACTTGGATCCAGAAATCTGGGAAAGCTGAGGAACTGAGGCTGAAACAGAGTGAGATCCACTACACAAATTCATTTCATGGCTCACACAGCGTCTGATTGATGATAGCCGCACTGACAGACTCCCTGGCTTTATGACAGACTTGGCAATTCATTGAACTCTCGGTTCACAGAGGTTTGGTTTGGCTGTGTGTGTTGGCTAGAAATATCCAAGAGCTCACAACTTTTAAGTCCTATATCCAAGTGGATTAGATTTGGGTATCGTTCAAATGGGTGTTGCTTGGTTGCGCTCTGAAAACAGCAGGTCTATAATCTTGTAGATTGGCTATTTTCAGCATGCATGTCATCAAGGCCTGCCAGAATAAAATATTGACGACTAAATCAACTGTAGATTTAGTCGACTAAAACTTACTAAAACTAGACCAGAAGTATAACATTTCAGATGACTAAAATATGACTAAAATGTAACAGAATTTTATTTAAGAGACTAAAACAACTGGCTAAACACTGCTGCAGCTGAGCCATCATCTGCTTGTGTGCGTTGCGGCTTTGTTTTCCTGGGTCAATCACTTCCGCGCATCCTTCTCACAATTGAGATCAGCGAGCAGCTGGCGACAGCAGAGGCCCACACATGGGAGCCAAGCCGTTAATATTGGACCCCATCTTGTTACGATTTTTCCATAATTATGTTTATATTTTTCTTTCGCTGTCGCTAAAATGTTCTGGATCATCACCGGATAAACTGACTCAACATTGGACATCGTCTCTGTCGGGTGGAAACCTCACAACTGTTACGCTTTCAGGATTCAAATCAAAATAAGTAGCAGATCAACAAGCTCATTTTTAAAAACACAAGAAAGTTAGAATATGGAGATAAGAGGTGTGCGATATGAAATGTCTGTCCGTCAAGGTTCTGGAACATCCCTGGGTAAACTGAGTCAATGTTGGATAAACATTGTCGAGTGGTGACCACTTGAACGCTATGGAGGCTATGCATGTGACATCATCGTACACAGGGAGTTATGCAGGAACACACACTGAGTGGCAAAAAACGACTTTCTGGCCTTGACAGCCCATACATACTGTACATCCAAACAGAAAAGTCCTATCTGATTACATAAAACAACGTTGAACTCACCAACATTACAGCTGTACGGATTACGGAAAAGCTTGAATTATCCTCTTTCTGCAAAGTTTTTGCTTCATAAAAATCCACCATAGACATGTTATGAGCTATTTTCTGTCAATAAATTCCATGCACGTTCCTGCACTGCCTGGAAGTGCCAGAGTTTGAAAAGGCATGTTTGCAACATCCTGCTGCCTCCTCAGCCCTCCTGCATTAGAAACAGGTGGTACTCGTTGAGTGATTTCCAACGAGTGCTTCCAAACTCCAAGAGCCAAATTCCAATACCCAATATCTCGGCCACTCGCTCACTCACACTCGCTCACTCCAGCATGGCAAATGACGGTGAAATTGGTGACCTGCCAAATATGTGACCATCTTGTTCACACAACTATTACATGGAAGTCTTTAAATACATGGCCTAAATACAGTTAGGTTGAACTCTGCTAATGAACAAACTGCAACAATTGACATTAGGACACATTTAAATTACGTGATTGTCTACACGGTTGTCACATATTTCAGCAGGTCACCAATTCCACCATAACACCACCTTGCTGGAGTGACTGAGTGCGAGTGAGCGAGTAGCCGAGATTCTGGGTATTGGAATTTGGCTCAATGCTCCATGCTGCCTCATTTTCTGCCACTCAGAGTGTGTGTGTGTGTGTGTGTGTGTGTGTGTGTGTGTGTGTGTGTGTGTGTGTGTGTGTGTGTGTGTGTGCGTGTGTGTGTGTGTGTGTGTGTGTGTGTGTGTGTGTGTGTGTGTGTGTGTGTGTGTGTGTGTGTGTGTGTGTGTGTGTGTGTGTGTGTGTGTGTGTGTGTGTGTGTGTAGGTGGGTGGGTGTGGGTGAGTGTTTTCCCGGACTTAATCTCGCAAATTGGGAGGATCAGTGCCAAACCTTATGTATTGTACACTGCCAGTTTTCCCATCATGTTTTATACTTTTTGAATTATTAAACTTTTCATTGGTTAATGGAAGTCAATCGGGCTCTGATTGAGCTGAAACCTTCAGAAAATGTGGAGTCAATACATCATACATATGATGTCATAGATGACTGACATCACAGTCCTAGTCTATAGCGTCGCAGTCCCGCCCCCTTTCATGACGACGTCAGGCCCAGGAAATGAATCCCAATGCATTTTTCCCATAGACATTTCAAGTAGTATTTATTTAAAGACCTTTTAAGCGTCGTACGAAGCCAACTCGAGTCGTGACAAATCATGACAACAAACACAATATCTTGGACCAAACAAATAATTACAAAGAAGAAAAACAACAAAAAAAGTGTTGTAACCTGGTGTTTTTTTCTACTTTCTAATTCTTTGTTTGGCCTAAAACATTGTGTTTATTGTCATGACAAGAGTTAAAGTCTATGAGGAAAATAAACGGTCAATGTATGACAATACTATTGTTTATTTATTTTTCAAACCTTTTCAAAAGTAAGTCAAATAGTCATACAAGCTCACAACTTGACAGGCAGTGCCTTTCAACAGGGAATGTTGAATGGGAGGAGTACGATACAACAGTATGTCCTCCCGGTGGGGGCTCCTCACTGGCAGGTTGAGCCAGTAGGATACAACAGTATGTCCTCCCGGTGGGGGCTCCTCACTGGCAGGTTGAGCCAGTAGGATACAACAGTATGTCCTCCCGGTGGGGGCTCCTCACTGGCAGGTTGAGCCAGTAGGATACAACAGTATGTCCTCCCGGTGGGGGCTCCTCACTGGCAGGTTGAGCCAGTAGGATACAACAGTATGTCCTCCCGGTGGGGGCTCCTCACTGGCAGGTTGAGCCAGTAGGATACAACAGTATGTCCTCCCGGTGGGGGCTCCTCACTGGCAGGTGAGTCAGTAGGATACAACAGTATGTCCTCCCGGTGGGGGCTACTCACTGGCAGGTTGAGCCAGTAGGATACAACAGTATGTCCTCTCGGTTGGGGTTTCCTGACTGGCAGGTTGAGCCAGTCGGTTACCCCCAGTAAGGGGTAAAAAAATATTGACTACTCTAAATGTATCGAATAAATACAAATATCACGTAAATAGTGTAGGTTACAGACTGTAACTTAATGCTGCAGTGAGCTTGCGTGACAGGTGGATTGACTGCCCATTGTGGGTAGTGAAAGGCCAGGCTGGGAGGTAGATAATTGGCCCAGGGTCCTCATTGAGCATTAATCTGGCCCTGATTATAAGTGTAAGCTACATGACATCTCCTGACACCAATACTCCACACACTGTGACCTCCAAGATAAAGTATTCAGGCTCAGTGCTGTTTATCTTTCTCAATGCTCTGCTTGCTTCATAAGACAAGTAAGACGCGCAAACGCGTGAAGCGAACGCAGCTCGTGTGTGTGTGGTTGTGTGTGTGTGTGCTAGAGCACAGCACGGGTCCATAAAATTGGACCCGGCCCGAAACGGACCCGGTGATATCAGAACCGAACCGATCCGGATCCGAGAACATTCTAATTGGCCGCACCCGGCCCGGAACCGGACCCGAAATCATTGGACCCGGTCCGATCCGGAGCCGATAAAAACAGGTTCGGATCCGAAAAAAACCTACCCGGTCCGAAAGACCCGACGACCCGTTACACCCGTGGTGTGTCCAATCCTATATTATGCTCATTTTCACTGTGATTATGAGACTGAACACTGAACGTCAGCAATGCATCACCCCCTCCTCTACAAAGGAGCGCTGAAAAGCGCCAATCTACAAGCTCGCAATGCGTCGCATGGTTAAGTAGGCCTACAGTTTGTGTCTTGCGTTGCACAATGTGTACAATCAGAAAGGACGACGTGCTGTAATAATTAGGCTTTATTCCAAACTGCGGTGGATCACATTCACATCGGAAGGCTGACTTCACACAACTGACTGTGTATGTGGCTTTAGCCAATGGGACTGTCTTGGGGGTGGGACTCCCGGGACGGAGGAGTGAGTGACGCGGCATGTGAGCCTGTGAGGGGCTGTGTTGGTAGTTAGGTTGAGAGAGCAAACCTGGCTAGCATGTACACACACAAATGCTGTGGTTATATGGATGATTGTTGAACTATAATAAAGAGAGATCTTTATCATTGGAACTACGTCTCTGCCTCCGGTTCCTGGGATCGTTACAATATATAATAAAGCTCGGGTCCTGCACGGGCATTTCGGGTATTCTGCATTTCAGATACCCGAACCGAGATCCGCAGCTTTGAAATGGAACCGACCCGTTCCCCGACGGCACGTCAATATTTTGCACCCGACCCGGCTCGGTTCTCAGGTCGGTTCTCGGGTATTCGGGTCCGGGTGGACCCGTTCTGCCCTCTAGTGTGTGCTACAGCTGCGCCCTGTGTGTGTGTGTGTGTGTGTGTGTGTGCGTGCGTGCGTGCGTGCCACAGCTGCGCCCTCTGGTGGCGGGCCGGTGGTGTAACAGCGTGACACCACACAGCGTGACACACACACAGACACTCAGCCCCTGCTGTCATAGTAAGTGGCTCACTGCGTTCGCAATTAGTTAAACTGTGGGGGGGTTGTTTGTCCTCAGTCTGAAGCCTTTTTCTACATCACTGCTTCTCAAACATTTTCATTTCAAGGACCTCTCCTCCACGTTTATATGTATCTGTTTGCCCACAGACCCCCATTTTAAATGATTTTGCGCCAGGGAAAATGTGTCCACATTTGTAAAGATGTGGACACGTCATCACAAGAGCTTGCAAAACTGCTATTAAACTGCTATAGTGAAATAGCTGAAAAGTGTTTAAAACTGTTCCTCATTTTTCTGCAGACCCACTGCAACCCCATCAAGGTCCCCAAGACCCCACTGAGAGAACTAGTGAAGGGGTTCCAGGAGGTCCCCAGCAATAGTTAAGATAGCATCAAAATCTGTTTAACAACTTCAACCATCAATCCATATTTATACCAAAAAAATGCTATATAAATCGTATGTTATTAGTAGTATTATTATTGGTATTATTGGTATTATGTTATTTTTGAAGAATCTTGAAAAACGTAGATACCTTCAGTTTTCTTTTAATATTTTGATTTTGTTTTCTTCCCTCATGGGGGTCTCTTGTACAAAATATTTTCAGATGGAGGTCCATGGCCAAATTCATAATATAGGGGTCCTTGACATGACAATGTTTGAGAACTTGAAAGCAAAAGCAAGCACTCGGTTGAGTAATTCCACGTCATAATGTAAGGGGTGCACAGTTCTGGACTGGTCTACATGATGCTGTGAATCTAGGACCTAAGATAAAGATGGGTGGATAAAGGCATATACCAACAGCTCAACAAGGTATAGACTGCAATAATCCAGGCTGGACGAAATACTATTACTAAACAAGACTAAAATGAAGACAAAGATGAGACAAAAACCTGGTGACGGCTATCAACATTATATCATGTTGTGTAACTAAACTTCGGTACATTTGACAAATGCTCAGTCATCCCATTTACCGAACCACATGATCAGTGCATCCCTTGCAATTTACAATGTAGGCATTTAGCAGTCTCTCTTTATACAGGGCCAGGTGAAGCAACCAACAGCTTTTAAACGGCTGATCATCAGTAACTGATCTATTACCATGCACTGTGCATTTCTGTCAATAAAACGTCAGCCAATCAAAAAAGATGTCCCATTTTTAACATGATTATCGAACGCTATCAGCGACGCTGAGTAAAATCCAGTGTGTCATTTGTGGCTCAGAATAACTCACGTTTATGCACGCATGCAAGTGCCCTTCTTTGTTGCCGAGGGCCTATTCATTTTATTATGCTTTAATGGGGTGACATTGTAAAATGACTGAAAACAATATGCACAGGGACTAAATTAGCCTAATATTATAGGCTATATGGGGTTTAAATTAGTGGTGGTGGTGCCCTTAGACAATACATACTGTACGTGTTGTACATCTGTCTCTCTCACAGCGTTCACAATTAGGGGCGTGACAATATATCGATATTGCAATATATCGCGAAACATACACGATATATATTTTATCATCCTTCCAATATTGTGACATTGCTTAGTTAGTAGTACAGTAGTAGTAGTAGGCTACCCATTGTTGTGGACAGACAAGTTGTGGACAAGTTGCAAACTTGCAGTCAGTGTTTTACTGGAGGCACGATTGTACTTATTGGCCAGTTTGTGACACAAAACATCTTGTAAGATTTTGGAATAAATACTTAATTCCAGATGTTTTGCCTTTTATGGTTATTTTTTTTCATTTTCAGTTACAGATATATGATATATCGATGAAATCTCTTGCAATATATTGAATATCGCAATATATCGAATATCGTGATATTATCATTATCGAGGGCCTAATATCGCCACAGATATCGTAGTGTATAGTCCCACCCCTATTCACAATCACATTCCTATAAAGAACCCGCAGGCTCTTTCCACCATTAAAGAACACAAGTTATTAGAGAGTTAATATAGTTAATGGCGGGGTAAGTGATTTTCTTTAGTTAAAGTGTTAAATAGCTCTAAAAATAGCTCCAAGGGGCCCATGAAGGGAGAAGAAGAAGAGTCAGGACAACGGGCTATTGGTCGCAGGAAGAGTAACACCAAGGATTTGTCAGTGACATCACTGTCCATTCCTTCTTGGTATCTTTACCACCTTGTTTCAACGTGTGTGTTACTGCATGTGTTTATGCAGCGCTGTCTAGCTGTCAGCAGCACAACAAGCTCAGCTGTAGCCTATTCTGTCACGTTCCGTCGCGCTAATGAAACACTAGATGGGATTATTATGTCATGTCAGCACTTCAGAAGATGTAACAAAGGTAAAGTAATCTGTCACTCTGCAAGTTTAACTAAAGTTTTTTCCATCTGTCCAAAGTCATTTCTGAGCAGCCCTGCAGTCCTGCAGATACACAGATAAAGATTGATTGAAAGTGAAACATGCTAATTGATTGAATATTTTACTATCAGATCGCTTAGGTACAGTTCAAAGACGCATTTGGTGCAATGAAGCGCAACGCATCATATCACATCAATTCGCATCGCATCCCCCCCCCCCCCCCCCCCCCTGTCCCAAGCCACAATATTTTAGGGGCCCACACAAAATATTCGCACCGGGGCCCATTGCCTGGTACTTTCGCCCCTGGTTTGTTGTGCTCAGTAACAGGAGTCTCCACTGTTTTAGCTAGCTCTTTATTAAACAGAAAATGCATTTTCAGGTCAGGTTACCAATTTTATCTCAGACACAGGATACAGATTCAACAAGGGCAATTTGAAGTGATGACAAAGGAAATGAGCAGACAAAATTGGAACTGGACCACTATAGAAATGAAGGTGATGAATGGGTACTTTCTCCTTATCTGCTGTAATTTGGCGACCCACCTGAAAATGTAGCATATTTTCTGTTTATTAAAGAGCTGGAGAGACAGGGAGACACCGTTACTGACCAAACACTCTATTGCAATGATTGCTATCAGATAAAGTGGTTTAACCTTTAAACCAACCTTTTAACCAAAGAATATACCCTTACTCCCTACCTTTAACTCTGGAAATGGAACCAGATTTATGTGCATGTTTGTATAACTCAGAATGTACAAATCGAACCACATGGACCATGTACACTCTCTGAGTTACATTAACACGCAGGATTTTAACAGGAAATGAACACAACAACAACAACAAAAATGGGGTACATACCATGGAAGACATTCTCGTCGTTGCAGTGGATCCTCTTGCGAGCTGGGAGAGACAACAGCCACAGTCCTCCGGTGGAAAAACAACGTTTGTGCAACGAGGTTCCAGCAGACAATAAGAGAGGTTTGCCTGCCAGCCCCGGTATGAAGTTTTCCCTCGGTTATAGGAGTGTTTTCTACCGCAGCTTTATTCCCCTCCGGCCGGCATCCATGTGTAAAGGGATATTGTCACATTGAGGTGGTTTTATAATTATGACACTGAGGAGTAGGAGAGGAGAGACCATGGGACCTTGAAAAACATCTCCATTCAAGTCATCTTTCTCTCAGAGCAATGAAACTTAGACCAGAGACGAATCCTGTGCTTCGCTTGTCACGGTTAGTGGACACAAGGCTTAGTTTGGCCTATTTTGTGGGGAGAAAACGTTGAGTGTGTATAGAATTTACTTCTAGCCCTAGTTTTTCTTGACTTCACTAAATGTTGTCATTTGCTTATAATAACACAGTAATATGTTACGTCAGACATACATATTATTATTATTATTATTATTAGCCTAATCCTGGAACTATTGACGAACGCGCCATGGCAACCAGTTTGACGTCTTCCGAGGTGAAAATAAAAGTCATAATAATATAAATATCCACATTCTTCACCTAAAGTGGTCCCTGGAGGGATGACTAAATTATTGCCATTTTTCATGGCCTACAGATTCTGTCTCAACTGCACAAACGTCGAAGTCCGTCAGAAACCCGAGCTGAGTTTACATAATTAGTGCAAACAAATTTGACTTTATTGCATAAACAGCAAAAATGATCGCGTTCTCTTTCTTTCTTGTTATTGACAAATGAAACTCATAAAGTGCGAATGCATTAGCCTGTCTTTCTTCTCTCCGTCCATCAGTGGTGGCAAGTAACTAAGTGCATTTACTTACGTACTGTACTTACAGTAAGTACAATTTTGAGGTATTATTACTTTACTTGAGTAATTCAAAATTTTAATACTTTTACTTCTACTCCACTACATCTCGGCGGAAAATGTTGTACTTTTACTCCACTACAATTATTTGAAAATGTTTAGTTAATAGTACTGTAGTTACTTTGCAGATTTTGATTATTACAAAACATACATACATTTCGAACGACACATTGTGAGTTTGTAGATCTGCTATTTTCAAAAGATATTTATACATTTGAAAACTTGTGAAATGGGACATTCTGCATAATGAGTACTTTTACTTTTAGTACTTTAAGTACATTTTGATACCAATACTTTTGTACTTTTACTCAAGTCAATTTAAAATTCTGGACTTTTGAGTATTTTTACATTGCAGTATCGATACTTTTACTTAAATAAAATAAATGTAGTACTTTTTCCACCACTGCCGTTCATAATGTTACATTTGGAAGCCCACATGGGTCAAGGGGAACCGACTGACCCATCGGGCAAGACGTTGGTCATAAATTGTGAGAAGCAAATTTTGGTGAGACTATACCTATGGTACGTTTTGTCATTCTGATCTATTTGTTCTAAAGCAGCCACAATGAAAATGCAACATTGTATTGTTTGGGGAATTCAATGTACTACTGTACTGTGTGCAATTCATACTAAATTGTGTGTGTGTGTGTGTGTGTGTGTGTGTGTGTGTGTGTGTGTGTGTGTGTGTGTGTGTGTGTGTGTGTGTGTGTGTGTGTGTGTGTGTGCGTGTGCGTGCGTGCGTGCGTGCGTGCGTGAAAAAAATAATATATTCCATTAAAACCGAGAAAGAAGCTAATGTAATAGCGCAGAAAAGCGCTGGCTATTCACAAATAGCAGATATACAAGCTCTTGAAAGTTAGAGAACTACTGATTTAGAAGTCATTTGTAGATTCGCCCTCAGGTCTTAATGGGATATATAGCCTACCTATATATATATATATTATATATATATATATATATATATATATATATATACATATGTGTGTGTGTGTGTGTGTGTGTGTGTGTGTGTGTGTGTGTGTGTGTGTGTATGTGTGTGTGTGTGTGCGTGTGCGCGTGTGCGTGTGTGTGTGTGTGTGTGTGTGCGTCGGCGTGCACGAGCGGGTGTAACATGTGCGTTAAAACGTGTGTGCTAGAGGGTGTGACTGGACAACCTGCTGTGTGTGTTCTAACGGGTCGTTGCTAAACGCGAGGACCGCGTCTCTCTGTGGTCACACGTCCGTCTGAACGGCCTTAGTGTTACTATTCCTTCGGCTGATGATGTCCGTCCCGTTGCCTTTACTGGGGCTCTTGTCCAGCCCGCACAGGGACTCCGTCACCCCCTCCTCCATCTCCATGTACTCCCCCTTGTCGCCCAGCGACGACCCCGACGGCGACCCCTTGAACTTCCGCAGGAAGTTGGGGAAGTAGGGGCACACGCCCGGCGGCAGGCTCTCCACGGCCGCCGGTGTCGCCGGCTCGTTGTCTGTCTCGCGGTGGTAGAAGTAGTTGAAGTTGGACACGATGACGGGCACGGGCAGCGCGATGGTCAGCACGCCGGCGATGGCGCACAGCGAGCCCACGATCTTGCCGCCGACGGTGATGGGCTTCATGTCGCCGTAGCCCACCGTGGTCATGGTGACCACGGCCCACCAGAAGGCGTCCGGGATGCTGGTGAACTGGGACGTGGGCTCGTCGGCCTCGGCGAAGTAGACGGCGCTGGAGAACAGGATGACGCCGATCACCAGGAAGAAGATGAGCAGCGCCAGCTCACGCATGGAAGCGCGCAGCGTGTGGCCCAGGATCTGCAGACCTGTGTGGGAAGTCATGCAAGGAGGTTCAATGCACAGATTATTATTATTATTATTATTATTGCCCTTATTATTATTGCCCTTATTATTATTACCCTTATTTTTATTATTGTTATAATTATAATTATTATTATTTAATATTATATTGTTTAGAGACTGATGCTATGTTCATTGTTTACCTGCTATCTTAGATTACTGAAGCACTACAATGTACCTACTGAGCTCAGCTCACTAGTCATTCTTCATGCTGAGCTGTCAAAGTTCAGTGTGAAAATTCTCCCCACCTCCCCGGCCTCCTCCCTGTAGTTCTTAGTCCAGGGGTTATGGGATATTATTTGATTGTTTGCGATTGTGTCGATTCTTGTGTTGATGTGTTATTACTGTGTATTTTGCTCATGGAATTATTGTATCTTTGGCTCTGCTCTGGGGGGGTCTTGATATCAGAGCTGTGTCTCGGTTCACAGATAATCTGAGATATCAAATGTGATATCAGAGCTGTGTCTCGGTGCACAGATAATCGGAGATATCAAATGTGATATCAGAGCTGTGTACACAGTTTATCAGATTATCACATGAGCAGAGCCACACCGCCATACTAACATGCAATAGCTTTGCAATAAATGGTTTATGGTCAATCTGAGCTGAAGTGTCTCAATAAATGATTTGCTGCATTCCACGGGTCTGAAATGTCACTTCGCAAGTCAACATTTCAGACCCGCGGAACGCAGCAAATCAGGCTGGAACCCAGGCTAGCATTAAGGCCCTATAACTCAGAAGTATACTAATGAACCAAATGGAAAGGTCTCTGAGTTACACACATGCAATTTGGTTTCATTTGTACACTGAGTTATAGACCTGCAAGTGTCCATTTGGTTCAATTTGTACATTCTCTGAGTTACAGAACTGCAAGGGTCCATTTGGTTCAATGTGTACAATCTCTGAGTTACAGAACTGCTGCTCTGCGAGTACAAAGCCATTGATGGTCACATTATTATTGCGTCATCAATATCTGTGAAAATAATCAGGATTATTTTGAGACCGACTCGATACCGAAATGGCATTTTTGTGGCTGATTATATCGTGCATCCCTAATTAATACTATCATTATCATTATGATCATTGCAAGAACAAAGGCTTCTATGCCAGTGTGCATTTGACATTCCAGGAAGAGAAAGGCTGTAGTTTCCATTAGCTTGGAATCCTCATCGATGATGTCATAGGTAGGCATGTTTCTCAACTGTCCACAGTGCACCAATGAGACGCAGAGTGATCATATGGAAATTGTGCCATGGTACACGCTGGGCAAGACCTACGCTGTAGAGAGTGTATCTACGCTGTAGAGAGTGTATCGGACTATCGGTGGAAGTAGCAGGATTTTGGTGGAACCAAAGAGATTCTATATAAAGAGGCGGAACTCCCATTAAGTCCCATAGTAACAACCAATGCCCAGTGCCTCCTCAATATTGGAGTGATTACGTAACTTCCGGTTACTTTACAAATATATTAAATAGTCATGCTGTACAAAACAAAAACTTGTTTTTATCATATTCTACTCTCATATATTTATTTACCCATTTATTTATCATATTTATGAATGGATCAAAGCTGAAATTAGTAACATATTAATTCAGAAAGTCAGGGTGCATGTGTGCTCATGCATGTATGCATGTGCATGCACGACCGTGCGTGTTTGAGGTGTTCCATAGACAAAGCGTTGCTGCCATATTGGAGTGATGGCGGCAGCGCTACTGCTCCGCCATCTAGTGGTGATTCCAAGTATTTAAGGAGTTTCACGTCTCTTTGGCGGAAGTACCGCTCAAGGAAATTATGTTGATGCTTTACAAATCTGTTTACATTCCCCGTGAATTAAGTGTTGTGATTGAGTCGAAAACTATCGTATCCGGAGGAAATACATCTGACGGATGTTCTGGCCCGACACTTCCGCCAATACACTTTCTGCCTTAAGTTGGCTTTTCTCTTCGCAGATGAGTAAGGCTGGGAACGAGGCTAGCCATCGTTTAATTTACATTAGTAAGGACCAATAATTATTGGTAGGCATGTTTCTGAACTGTCCACAGCCTAGACGGAAATTGGGCCATAATGAACCAAATGAGCATTTGTGCCTGTCGTAGACATGCGCAGAGCAAGTTCAGTCAGGGAACCTCAGTGCAGTTGCTTCCGGCCGTTAATTGGGCCGCCTCAGCATCACGCTCTCATTCACATGATTCACTCAGCCAATCACACACTCACTCCATCTTCATACCGGCTACTTTAACTTTTGCATTTCTCCTCCTGCTTCCTTTCTTGCTGCTGCTGTATCAGCGTGCTGCTGTATACAAACCTGCTGCTCACCCACCTCCACCCCAGCTACCACCTGACGTTTTGGATCTACTGTTTAGGTATGGGGGATTCAGAGTCACTATGGTCGGGACTGATGCGCTTGATCTGACTACCTAAAAAGCAGATCCAATACATCGCCAAACCATAATAAATATATTGCTCATCTTATATTCAATAAATATATATTCCATCCATTCTTGAGTTGTCCTGACTGAATAACCATAAGTTTGAAAATGGGTGAAGTGCTCTCCTAAAATGTAGCAATGTTCTGTTTACCCCATTTAGACCTGTTGTAAGCTATACTTTGTTATACCTTTCAACCCAGGAGCAACCTCTGTGTCTCTTTAGTTACTATACAGTACATGTAACTTTTTGTCTTTATTTATTTATTTTAAATAACAATTTGACAGAATCGGCCTCAGGTCTAAATGGGTTAAATTAATTACGTTTTGTTTTTGTGTTCAATGCCTCTGAGATGTAATGTAGTAGAGGTAGGCTATCAAAAAATGCTCAAGTAGTCCTAAAAAGTAAAGGTTTCTCGAAATTGTTCTTTTTTTTTTAATCTTTTTTTATCCCACGATTTTGTAACCCATTTTTCACCCCTGTGTCAATTATCTAATGTGATCCTGGGCTCTACACACCCTCCCCCAACCTATAGTCCCCATATATGGGCGACAAGGGGAGAGCAACGGACTTGAACTCATGCTTCCTTCATGCCTGAGTGTCCAAGTTGCTCCTTTACACCTGACAGGGGGGACTTTCCCTGGTTGGACGTAGAGCGCGTGGAAGGAATACGTTATTCCAACCAGTTCTTATAGGTGCAGAAACTTGAGTAGGTCAAACTTGAGTAGGTTTCCACCACTGACCTTTGGAGTGCCTGGACAGCTTGAAGATGCGGAACACTCGGACCAGGCGGATAATTCTCAGGATGGCGAAGCTCATGGCGTGCTGTCCGTTGCTGTCCCCCTGGTGCTGTGCCAGGTCCGTGCCCAGCGTGATGAAGTAAGGCAAAATGGACACAATGTCAATGCTGTTCATGATGTTCTTAAAGAAGTCTGTCTTGCTCGGACAGGCGAAGAACCGCACAATGATCTCGAAGGAGAACCAGATGATGCACACTGTCTCCACGATGAAGAAGGGGTCGTTGAACGGCGTGAAGCCGTGGTCCGGCTCCAGGGACGAGTTGCCCGACTTCGGCTGCAGGTACTCCTTCTCGTCCCTGAACTCCGGCAGCGTCTCCAGACAGAAAATGACTATGATAGATAAGACATATACATTTATTACATTGCTTGCTTGAATGCTTGATTCTGATTGGTCAGTCGCCGTGTGTTATTTCTTGATAACAGACCGCCTAATCCAACCCTCGGAGCACCTGCCGTGCCCCGCTTGATTTACTGCTGATTCCAACATGACAGCCATGTTAACATGCACACACACATTACACAATGTAATTTACAGCTAAACATTGCTCTCAAAAATGTTTTTGAAAACATTTGAGCGAGAAATAGACAAATAAACATTTGAGCCAGACCGCACCAATGCAACTAGTGTTTTGCCACACCAATGCAAATCATTGCAATGCCAACTGCCATTGGGGATAATGGTTGCAAGAAGTTGCAATGAGTTGCATTATTATTATTTTACATATTAAATCTGCTAAAGAGAAATAGCTTTCCTAAACATAATTCTAGTCTTTCATAATCATCTAACCAAAACACAATTTATGACATTTTACCACAAAGTAAATGTCTTAATTCCTCAACGTGTCACTCTTCAGCTCTCTTCCCCATTTACGCTATACTGTCCTATCAATAACCAAGGCATACAGTAGGCTACAGAAACAAATCTTTAAAAATAAATGTTTAAGAAGTATACCCAGTGAAATGGCCGAACTACAAGCTCCGATGCAACGTGTAACTCGTGAGCTTGCAGATCTGCTATTTTCACTATAGTTTGGGTCCTTGTGGGTGTGTGTGTGCAGGGGGGGGTCAAATTTCATATTTTTCTCTTTGCAGCTTAAACGTGTGGGATCCTAATCCTATAGGATCATGTCAAACATAGCTGTAAAGTAACAAAGTACATGTACTCAAGTACTGTAGGCCTACATAAGTACAATTTTGAGGTATTTTACTTTACTTCAAATTCTTTAGGCTATACTCCACTATATCTCAGAGGCAAATATTGTACTTTTACTTCACTACATTTATTTGTTTTCAGAACTTTAGTGAGGCAGCCTAACAAAAGTATTTGTATTTGTAAGTATTTGTATTTGTATTAGGCCTATTACAAAACATCAATTTAACACTTGGCTTCAGCCCTAGGCCTATACATTTTGGCCATTTGATCTACAATGCGTGTAATTGTGTGAGCTTGTATAGATCTGCTATTTTCAAAGGATTTTTAATACATGTTATACATTTGAAAAAATTGTGAAATGGGATGTTCTGCTCTATCATTGGTATTTAAGAAGCCGTGTTGATGCCAATACTTTTGTAGCATAGCCTCTTTTACTCAAGTAAATTTAGAGTTTCGGACTTTTCACTTAAACAGAGTGTTTCATTGCAGTATTGCTACTTTTTCCACCACTGAACACATATAGGCTAGCCTATACCTACCTATGGAGATGACTATGACCAGCACGGACACCACGGCAATTCCCCGCGCCGGGCTGGAGCTCTCCGGGTACTCGAACAGCAGCCAGATCTGCCGCTTGAACTCGTCGCGGGGCAGCGGCTTCTCCTCCTCCTTCACGAAGCCCTCGTCCTCGCGGAACTTCAGCATGACGTCGTCGCCCAGCTCGTAGAACTTGACCTCCTCGCTGAAGACGTCGAAGGGCACGCTTGTGGGTCGCTTGAGGCGCCCGCCGCTCTGGTAGAAGTAGAGGATGGCGTCGAAGCTCG
>NC_139699.1:23795379-23827879 GCF_964188405.1 Protomyctophum parallelum
GCTTTTTTTTATTTAGTCTTTGATGGTGTATAGTGGTCACTCGTGGTTGCCATTTTATGGTGATGATAATGATAATAATAAAATGACATCTTGTGTTTTGCTATATCTCCGCTGACTTTAATTATGACTTAATTCGCTTGACGTCCTCGAGAGCTGCAAAAAGAGAAAGAAAAAGACAAAACAAAGGACAAAATGAAAAAATGTTTTCAACATTGATGCCTCTATGTTGTTTTGGCGACAGGGCAGCTATAGTCCACTACGCATTTGATTTATTATATTATAAAGAAAAACGGAGAATACGCAATATAGGCCTATAATAATATGACATGTTATATATAATAAGGCCTATTAGTGTTATTCATATTATTATGCTATTATAGGTCTGTTATGCTGCTGAACATATAGGTCTGTTTATGCTGAACATCAGTAGGAGACGGCGCATGGAAGACAGGCAGATGATGTGTGGCAGGCTATTACGCACACAATTCATTGTGTCCAAATAACCACACATCATCCTGGCGTTTAGGCTACTTACATCTGGAAGGAAGGGGGCCCAAAGCTGTGCTGGAGGCAGGCGAGACCAGGATGCGATTCCTCCTCCTGCCTTTTCCCAAATCCCAAATCCCCGTCTTGTTTTTGGTTAATCTTAAAATCCTTCTCCGTATCCAACCACCGAACATATCAACTCTATATCCGTGTTGTGTGCATGTGTGTGTGTGTGTGTGTGTGTGTGTGTGTGTGTGTGTGTGTGTGTGTGTGTGTGTGTGTGTGTGTGTGTGTGTGTGTGTGTGTGTGTGTGTGTGTGTCTGTCTGTCTTTCAGTCTGTCTGACGCACTCCTCGAGGATGTAACACTTTTTTTGCTTTGTGTGTCGACGTTTTTGTCTTGTCTCTCAATTCAACAGGATCCGATTATCACACGCCCCCCTTTTTACCGCAAAAAAAGATGCATCGATCCTCTTCTGGCTTGCAATCATCATCAAAAAGGGAGGGGTGAAAAAGAAACCCAGGTGTGCATCGAGTGATTCGAGTTGGACGCCAGGCATCCGCTCCGCCCAGTTACAAAAAGATGCGGGGATGAATGAAAGTTGATGACACAACATGTGAGATAGCCTATCATCCCACACGGTGAATCTGGGCATCACACATCTGTCTACCGCTGCCTCTGCTTTGCTGCCCTCTCTCTCCTCCCGCGTTTCCTCTCGTTGTGCTGGAGTGAGAGCCGGCGGAGAGAGAGGAAGATAGGGTACTGCAGCGCGCAAGGCAGTGCTCGATCATCCCCCAGTGGACACAAGCGGCCACTACGCACCCTGCCTGCGTGTGTGTGTGTGTGTGTGTGTGTGTGTGTGTGTGTGTGTGTGTGTGTGTGTGTGTGTGTGTGTGTGTGTGTGTGTGTGTGTGTGTGTGTGTGTGTGTGTGTGTGCGTGCGTGCGTGCGTGCGTGCGTGCGTGCATGCGTCTGCCTGTCTGTCTGTCTGCCTGCCTGCCTATACCATGTCTGTCTGTCTGTCTGTCTGTCTGTCTGTCTGTCTGTCTGTCTGTCTGTCTGTCTGTCTGTCTGTCTGTCTGTCTGTCTGTCTGTCTGTCTGTCCTGTCTGTCTGTCTGTCTGTCTGTCTGTCTGTCTGTCTGTCTGTCTGTCTGTCTGTCTGTCTGCCTGCCTGCAGTCTGCCTGCCTGCCTGCCTGCCTGCCTGCCTGCCTGCCTGCCTGCCTGCCTGCCTGGCTGGCTGTGGCCGGCTGGCTACTGCTGCAGTCCTATATAGTTGAGAAAGCTGCATCAAAAGTCTCTTTTGTCCTTCATATATGTCACTTGGATTCGACCGTATATAGCCAAACTATACAGCAGCTAGCTGCTCCCCTTGAATAGAAAACGCAGAGAGCATGCACCTGCTGGCTGCCTGCATATGATACAGCTCTGTTCCTGATGTAACTATCTATCTAATGGTATTCCCTATATGGATGACACTAGAATTCATATACATTTTGTCATTTTGTTAAGATTGTCAACATATTTCTAGGATATGGCTACTTAAGTATTGCATTCACAATAAGGCTGCAGGGTATAAGAAAGCATTCGATATTGGATTACATTATTGAAAATCTCAATAACGATATATGACTCACGAATCAAAACATATTGCGGTATATCATTTCGTTTCATTTTAATGCCTTTCTGCTGCATACATATACCCCCGACAACGATATATCAATATCTTAGCACTACTCCATTCCCTTCACTTGCTTCCCGTCTCTTTCAGGATAGAATACAAGGTCTGCCACCTAAACCCATCAGTGTATCCACAACAATGCCCCCCCTACTTAACCTGAACCCCCAGCCTCCACCCGTTGTCTTCGACGGGTGGCTGGCGTCTCCCTTAGAGATAGGATGAGAAGTTCGGTCACACGAGAGAGACTCAGAGTAGAACCGCTGCTCCTTCGCCTGGAAAGGAGCCAGCTGAGGTGGTTCGGGCATCTGGTTAGGATGCCTCTCGGGCGCCTGGGAGGTCCTCGACGCACGTCCGACTGGGAGGAGACCCCGGGGCAGACCAAAGCGTAGTTGGAGGAAACAACATCGACTTACTGGCCTTGGAACGTCTCGGAATCACCCAGGAGGAAGTCACTAATGTTGCTCTGGATGGATGGATGGATGGATTATTATAATATGTCTGACATCTGTATGTCCGTGGCAAGGACTTGGTCTTCATGTCTGTGGAAAATGTTTCCGTTTTACACACCATTATGTTCTTATTTTAATCATAACAAGGCCCAATACTGAATGTCAGTCTCCAGGTTTTCTTCAGAATTTGTATGACACTGATTTACTATGAAGAAGGTAGGAAGTCTGCACACCGTTCTTTAAGCTCCCATGCAGTAGTTTATTATAGTATATCAGGAATCAACTTTTGAAACGTTGATTTTCTGAAATCCAATAAACTACTGGGAGCCAGTATTGTCAGATACATTTTGATATGCTTCTTTTTTCTGTATTTACAGTTTCACACTTTTATTCTTTATTAAACAGACATTTATGAAGAAGACGAGTGTTTGTGCTATCTGGTGATGCGTACACATACACATGCTCAGGTTCCAGAATAATGACACTATGGCATATTATGAGTCCAACTAGTTGTTCTCAAATGTTTTATTTGCAAGGACCCCCATACTCTAAAAGAGTACAATGGACCCTTGGGTTCATTTGGTTCCATTTGAACACTCAGAGTTACAGACCTGTTGTGGTCCTACAGGCCAACTCGTTTGAGTCATTTCAGGTGTCCGCTTGACAAAAATGTCCACCATAAGCCAACATGGCGATGACCCCTGACGACTGGCCTATATATGCATGCAAACACTGAATACAAATCATTGCAATGCACTAGACTAGCGGCTAGCCTATATGTCTTGGCCATGAAAACTATCATGAGAAAGTTAAGTATACAAATATTAATACTAACTCAATCCATCACACTAACCAGAACCACCACCAAACCCCCAACACACACACACACACACACCACCCCCCCACCCCCCCCCCCCCCCCCCCCCCTCCCATGGCTTAGCATTTTATGCAGCAACAAACTCAGTCAGCACCAGGGGGAGTTGTAAGGTCAGGGGAGGAGTACGGTAATAAGTGAGTGATAGAGTGCATGAGCCAAGGCCACAATATGGGCACAACTTGGCAGTATAGAGGGTATGCGTGTGACATCATAGTACCTGGAAGTTATGCGGGAACGCCCACTGAGTGGCAAAAAACTACTTTCTAGCCTCATTCAAACAGAAAAGTCCTGTCTGATTGCATTAAACAATGTTAAACTCACCAACATTGCAGCTGTACGAAAAGCTTGAATTATTCTCTTTCAAGGTTTTGTTTCATGAAAATCCACCATAGAAACGTTATGAGCTACTTTCTGTCAAGAAATTCCCTGCATTTGATTTTTTGTGTCAGAGTTTGGAAGTGCTTGTTTTCAATAACACAACATTTTGCTGCCTCCTGCATTATGTGACATTTAGAAACAGGTGGTACGCAGGACGGTTGAGTGATCATACGAGCGCTTCCAAACTCCAACACTCCATGCTGCTCAATGTTTTGCCACTCAGTCTAGATGAGGGGGCGTGTCCTGATGGGAAAACCATGCATGTGCATACTCTCTATGGATGCAATCCTACCTGGAGGGGAGAGAACAGATGGTGGAGGTGAACGGAACACTGTCCCCCCCGAGTGAGCTAGGTAGCATACTAGGGCCTTTACTGTTCCTAATATATGTTAACGACATGACATCAGCTTGTGACCGCAACTTGTTCCTGTTCGCAGATGACTCAGCACTGCTGGTCTCGGACAGGAACTAGCTGCAGGTTGAAAAGGCCCTCAGCTCTGAGCTCCATAGAATATGCACCTGGCTCGCTGATAAACTATATCTACACCTGGGAAAAACTGAATCAATTCTCTTCTAATAGTAATCTCAGCAAGGCTAATGACATTAGAGTGGGTGACAATGTTATCACACAAAAAGATGAAATGACCTATAGGCCTACCTAGGTTCCATCCTGGAGGCAAATCTTTCCGGTGATAAAATGGCCACCAACTAAATAAAAAAAGTCAACCAAGAACAAGATTCCTATACAGGATCTCCTCACTGGTCAACAAAAACACCTTGAAGACCCTAACAGGAGCCCTCAGGTTTCTTCGACTATGCATGCACTTCCTGGTACCACAGCACCTCTAAGGCCCTTAAAACTAGGCTTGGTCAAAATAAAAACTGGTCAGGCTACTACTTGGCCTCACTCCCCGAACCCACCTCACCCCTGCCCACTTTGACAGACTGGAATGGCTTAGGGTTGACGACAGAGTACAGCATCTTGCAATGGCTCTTCTGAGACACAGTGAGGAGTTGTGAGTAGACAGGAATGGTGCAATCTTATAATGAATATTGGTGAGGCTGCGGCACTGATGGCCTAGAAGAGCAGGGTCCCAGGTGTGTTTTTTCAAAGGGGGCCAAATTAGAAAACACAAGGGCCAACTACATCTCCTAGTCCTATACCATCATAATGTATATTAAAGTCATTGCATTTCAACAACTTTATTTAATCAATATCAAATATCAATGGTCTTTTGTCAGGTGTGCTGTGAACAAAACAGCCTTATTTAACATTACCAAATGTAATCAGATGTGCAAGGTCTTTCTATCTGTTTGGTTAACATTGATTGACACAGACTGGTTAAGTAGAGCTACAGTAAGTACTATCTCTCTTTCACGTTAACATGACAGTAAGATGGGGAGTGATGCGCATCACTCCCCATCTATCTCCCATGTGTCCTGTCATTCTAAAACTGTAGTATTCAATAAAGACAGAAAAGGCCCAAAATATCTTGAAAAAAGCCATGAGGTCTTGCCCCTAGCTATATCGCGGAGCTCTTGCCCCCTCACGACCCTCCTCGCAGCCTGAGGTCTGTAGGCAAGGGGCTCCTAAAAATCCGTACTGCGAACTACGTCACAAAGGGTGAACAGGCCTTCGCCATCCAAGCACCAAAACTCTGGAATGAGCTTCCAGAATTGTTTCGCCTCACTGACTCCCTCACACGTTATAAATCCCTATTAAAAACCCATTTGTTTCAAAAAGCATTCCTATAAATAACTATAACTAAGTTTTTGTTTTTCAATTCTTCTATTGTGAATTATTCTTGTTATTATTCCTGTGCAGCACTTTGTGGCTCATGCCTAGAAAGGTGCTATATAAATAAATAAAGTTATTATGACAGTTAAGTGTAACAGAGTGGTCCTATATTACCTATCTTTGCACATATATTGTGAACCTGATTGATTGGATTGATATTGGCACAGCATATTATTGGCACTTTAGGTATTTGCACAGCATCATTGCACAGTCAATATTTTGAATACATTTTATCTGGACATATTGAGTTGTTACCTGTCCAGATGAGCTGGGAAAGTCAGCCAACTATAGTATACTGTAGTTCCAGTTAATGTTGCACGTACAAATTCCCACTATAGGCCGAGGAAGAAATGCCACCGGTTTCACATTGGCCTGTTATAGCGCCACCAGCAGGTCGATATGTGTGTACAAATGAACTCTCTCAGGTTATGGGGGTCCTTGAAATTAAAAAGTTTGAGTACCACTGTACAGCTAGTGTATGTACGTATACACTGTATACACAAAATGGAACAGAGCTTTCATTAGTATCAGCGCCAGCGGTAACACCTGTAGGAAGTATAGGGAAGGGGACTGGAAGTAGGAAGAGTTTTTATTCTTGCATAGAGCCCATTGACTGGAGACTGAGTTGTGGGTGGAAATCTGGACACATGCTTGGGATATGCTTCAGCTCATGGCCTTTTTATGAAAAATTGTTATGCTTGGTACGTGTTTTACGTCTATATACATGCATGTACCCAGCCGAGTGGCAAAGTTTGTTTGAGCTTGCCACTACACTATAAATGAAAATACACATTATTGTGTCAATTCATACCTGTTTATGGGCTTTTACACCTGATAGAATATTTTAACCATGTCTCTAAATGTCTCAATAGAGGCAAAATACAACCACCACCATTAAATTATATTGTATTAACATACATAATTATTGTCCCGATCTCGTTTTTTTGCTCCCAATCCGATTCCGATCATTTTATTTTGAGCATCGGCCGATACCGATTTTTCCAGATCCGATAAAATATCCCAAATCACAGACAATATCCAGTCTAATATCAATTCATGATATGGATATAATATTGATACTAGGGATGTCCCGATCATGTTTTTTGGCTCCCAATCCGATTATTTGAAAATGACATGTTCGACCCTGATTTCGGATCACCCGATCCGATCGGGACAACCCTAATAATTATGAAGAAGTTACATGTACATAAAAGAAGAAGCTCATTCACTGTGCTACCCTTAGCCCCATGTGGGCTGCATGGTCTGTGTCCAGAGTCTCTCCCGGTCACCTTGAATAAATAAAGCGGCATGATGATGCAGTGCATGCAGCACAGTATACAACACACTGGTGCAGTATAGTTTCCCTAAACAACGCAAAGACTGCAAACCTCTTCATTCAGACGATTCTAAAATTAGCATCTCACAGGCAACAATAGCAATCTTTCACCCATCATTAATTCTGAGAAGCATTATACCTTATGCTGTTATTTATAGTGGGTTCATAAACTAAATAGGCCTAACATAAATGATTAATGATGCATTCAGCTCTGGCTACCGGACGAATCAACTATCCCTTCTGTTCATTAGGGAAGAAGATACACACTAACAATGATGCTTTTTTTTGTTTATTTTTTTTGTTCCCTAAATAGATGTGCCGCCTCAGAGGTCGAGGATGACACTCCGTAACAGCCTTTGTAGGCCTGTGGAGCTGCGGAGCAGGTACACAGTGGTGGAAAGTAACTATAAGTCTTACTATATATGAAGTACTGAACTCGAGTACAACTTTAGTTTTATGTACTTTTACGTAACGTGAGGATTTCCAGTTTGCATTACTTTATTAATTTACTTCTACTCTATTACATGTCAGAGACAGAATATTGTACTTTTTTTATTTTGAGTCAGGAGTCCCATGAATTATTGGGAGTAGATACTTCTCTGATGAGAAAGACACCTTTCAGACAATCCCAATAGCTGATGGTATACTGAAGAAATGGGTGATTAAGTATAAGCCTTGCTGAACCATGTGGCAGGAGCCCATTTCCTGTTTCTGTATAGCATGAGGCAGTGGTGTAAAGTAACGCTTTGTGTGCCCTTTCAACATTTTCAAAATAGTGACCCAGGGTGCCCATTGTTATTTTTGTCATTTTTTAGTTTTCTTTCCAAAAACGTCCACAGACGTCCTGGCACCACATAGTGGTAATTCATTACATTTTTTTAACAATGTATTTATTTTCCTTTTTTACACACACAACTGACAATACAAACATACAAAAAACAACAATGAACATTACAAGACAATTACTGGTATAAATAAAGCAAAACAACAATAAACACAAAAAACTAAAAACAACAACAACAGCACTACTCCTCTTCAGCTCCATCCATTAAATGTGACAATTTTTTGTTCTTTATATAACTTATAAAACGTCCCCACACCTCCTGAAACTTTTCTTGTTTGTTCTTAAGAATGTATGCAATCTTTTCCAAAGGTAAACATAAACATAATTCCTTGAACCACTGTGTAATACTTGGTTTGTCTGGCCTCTTCCAGGTCAATGCTATCATTCTCTTAGCTTGTAAAAGACATATATCGATAAACATTTGTTCATTACTCTTTATCTTGTGTCCCTCTGGGTATAGACCGAGAAGGAAGAACTTTGGTTCTGGTACAACATGTACATTTACCGTTACTCAAGTTACTGTACTTAAGTAAAAAATGAGAGGTATTTGTACTTTACTTGAGTATTTACATTTTCTACTTTGCTACATCTCAGATCCAAATATACTTTTACTCCACTGAAATTATTTGAAAACATTAGTTACTAGTTACTTCAACTCTTAACGAGCTTACACTTAAGACGGAGGGTGGAGGTTGGAGGTGAGATTTATTGCAGATGAATTGATTACAGTATGGAGCTGGGATTGAGTGAATGGACAGAGAAGTGACTGACAGTATGATAACAGAATGATAACAGAATGATGACGGTACGAGGAGGAGACAGTGGAGGAGCTTTGGCGTGGGCCCCCTGGGGACGGACCAGAGCCTCGGTTCGGATCCTGCCTGGCGGAGGCAGGGGGGGCTCTTGAGCCTGCCCCCCTGGGGCCGACCTGGTGGAGCCTGCTGCTGGGCGGTCGTCGGGGAGGTGGCGGGTACCTGAACGGAAGCACAGATGAGCGAAGGGAAGTGAGGACCGTTTATAAAGGGGTGCGGACAAGGTAACGCAGATCTGATTGGAGCAGACGGATGATGGAGCATTACAGCTCTAAGTTGAACTAACGTTAACAACTAAAACTTCAACTCTTAACGAGCTTACACTTAAGACGGAGGGTGGAGGTTGGAGGTGAGATTTATTGCAGATGAATTGATTACAGTATGGAGCTGGGATTGAGTGAATGGACAGAGAAGTGACTGACAGTATGATAACAGAATGATAACAGAATGATGACGGTACGAGGAGGAGACAGTGGAGGAGCTTTGGCGTGGGCCCCCTGGGGACGGACCAGAGCCTCGGTTCGGATCCTGCCTGGCGGAGGCAGGGGGGGCTCTTGAGCCTGCCCCCCAAAAGGAATTTAAAGAACATACCTGGAGGTCGTTTACCGCTTGGGTTGCCCTAGGGCGCCATTGGACCGCCTGGGGCCTGGAGGAGAGAGAGAGGAGCCTGCGGAGATGGGACCTTGCAGAGGCGGATGGAAAAGAGAGAGTGGGGTTAGTAGCGTAGGAGTGGACGACCTCTCGGCAGAGGGTTGCGAGAAGGAGCAGTGGCGAGAACTTTGGTTCACCTGGCGATGGTGGTGAGACAGGGAGACTCCCGGCGGAGGAGGCCCGTGTGGCCGGAGGACGGGTCGACCGTCGTTTTGGAGGAAGTGAGTGGGCGTCCTGGAGAGGGAGAACATGTTTAGAAGTGGGCAGAAGAGGAGGTACCCGCCACCCGACACATCCACCAGTCAATGTAGGTACCGCGCTGGAAGACACCATGGACTTCTGGGCATCGAGCACGGAGGCGGAGGAAGGTCTAACGTAGGAGGAGAAGGCGTTGGACGACCATCTGCCCAGGGCCCGCAGGGTCGGGACAGAGACGCCGCTGGCAGCAGCGGTGGTGGCGGCGCCGATCCTCAGAGAGTGGCTGGAGTAACGGTCAGGCGGGAGGCCACGTCTTTGGACCATGGACTTCTGGGCATCGAGCACGGAGGCGGAGGAAGGTCTAACGTAGGAGGAGAAGGCGTTGGACGACCATCTGCCCAGGGCCCGCAGGGTCGGGACAGAGACGCCGCTGGCAGCAGCGGTGGTGGCGGCTCCGATTCTCAGGGAGTGGCTGGAGTATAGCGGTCAGGAGGGAGACCACATCTTAGGAGCAGCGAGCGGAGATGGGAGGCGAACTCTCTACGACGACCTCAGACGAGCCCTCCAACGACGACTCCGGTCATCTCGGTCCTTCGTACATCTGGCCAGCTCCCTTGTGCTTCCGCACCGGTATCTTTCTTTAGTGCGTCTGCCTAGGAAGGTGTGGGACGTCCTCTCGATCGACGCCCAGCGTTGGTTCCCGCGGTGCGGCCTTGGCCGGGAGTTCTCGATGGCGGTGGCAGTGACCAGCTAGTCTCCTCACTGCTATATTCTCTGTTATACTTGGTAATGGCCCGTACGGATGCTCGTTGGTGATGTGCTCATCCTGGTTGATGTCAAGTACCACGGAGACATCCTGGTGCAGCACCCGTCCAGGGATTTCCGTGGGGCGGAAGTGTCCGGCATTCACGGCCGAGGAGGAGGACGGTCTCCGCAGTAGCAGGGAAGAAACTGGTCTTAACGTGGAGGGGGAGGAGCACGGAGGAGAGGTACCTGACCACGGTGCCGGACTAGTAGACGCCATGGATCTCTGGGCATCGAGCGAAAACTGGGCGTCGTGATGTTTGACGAACGCGGCAGACCCGAGGGGAAAGGTTTGACGAACATAGGTTCTTGGGCTATGGCTGGCGCAGTGGACGTGGAACCGAAATTATTAATAGTGATATGGCCGACTGCGGGAAACTATTCCGCTTGGAATTCCCCCCCAAAACTGAAGTGGGAGCGTAGCACGGTGGCCTGAGCTCTCCGAGCAACGGAGGCTGTGAATAGGTTATGGCTTAATCCATTTAGGCCTAAGGCGGATTCTAAAAACGCCTCTGAATCCTGACCTAAGGTTTCTGAAAAACTTCAAATATTTATAAAGCAGCATCGAAATTTTACATTTGAATACTGTACGTACTGTATGGGTTCCCGGCCTGAGGGGGTAAGATACCGATAGGGGTTCCCGCTCGGAAATGGGTTGAGGTGAGTGGTTTGAGACGTTGAGTGGGTGGTTACCTATGAGTTTAGACATTACGGCGCAGTTGAGACGTTGCGGTGCGTGGCTGTCGAGCTTAGCTGGTGCAGTGCATGGCTGCCAGAGAGTTTAGCTGTTGCAGTGCGTGGCTGCCGACTGAGTTTAGCTGTTGCAGTGCATGGCTGCCGGCTGGGTTTGGCTGCTGCAGTGCGTGGCTGCTGATGGGATTAGGCTGCGGTGGATGGCTGACGAGTTCAGCTCGGTGGGGGTCCGTGTTGAGGCCTAGCCGGGAACCTGGCCTTCCAGGCATGCGTGAACAGTGCTCGTTTCCCTGATGATCGCCGAGCAGGTAGCTGGACAGGAGGGGCACAAGCATGGAGTTAGTATGGTCGGACCGACGTGGCAGTTGGAGTGAGAGTAGAATATTAAGACTTAATTGACGGGAGAAACAATGCAGTTGACGGGTGAGTAACAGAGAAAATCTTAATTAGGTACGGCTCGGTGAGCACGGTCTCGCCATCGAGAAGGTCGACATAGGCGGACCTGAATCCTGAGAGAAGACAGACTATGCGCCCACTGCGCGTGAATGAAGTGGAAAGCGAGCTACGCTTTCTAACCATGTGTTGAACCGAGACATCAGAGACACGTACTTCCCACGGATTACAACTGGAGATTGAGAACGTGACCCGTGGCGAAAACTCCCATATCTGCTGGACGAGGTATGACAATGTGCAAACGCGGCAGCAGATTTGAGATTTGCTGTGAAAGGAGAGGAATACCAGATGGAACACGGCCGCCCTGAAGACAAGCCATTTGTATGTTTGCACTATACTAATATAAATGAACGATTTAGGGGGACAGCGGGAAGCCGATCCGCGCACTTGAGCCGATTCCTGAGCAAACGCAATGTGATAATCACACCTGTGAGAAATGAGGGGTGCTGGTGAAAAGGGGGCTAGCTCAATTAACTAGGTGGTGAAAGGTCAAGTGAACGAGCGGTGCCGGCATGAACATTAAATGCCGTGAATGATAGGAACAGAGTGGCGTAAAGAGGGACAATATGGCAAGCATTTTCCCTTCATTGACAATGTAATAATGGAGCGTTCTTGAGGGTCTAACGTCGATCAGGGGGTTAGACATGGAATGAAAACCCGGGAATAAACCACGCAAAATGTGACTTATTGAGCTGATAGTGGGAGCTCCGACCTGTGAAGCTCACGGCTTGTAGATCAGCTATTTGAACGTGTTCACACTGACACACGCACGCCTCTCTTTTCTCTCTTCTTCTCCTCTTTTTACTTTGTTTCTTTTCCTCCTCCTTCTCTTTCTCCCTTTCTCTCTTCTCTCTTTTTCTTTTTCCTACGATTACGCTCAACATCTCATCACAATCCACATGATTGAAGCATGAATCTGGAGCACTAGTAGATTGCCAGGGCATGAATGAATGGGGCACCGAGTTGCCATGTTGGAGGAGACAAGCGCCAGGTCCGCGAAAACAAGTCACGAAAACTAACTTGAATCATTATGAAAACGATCCGACAGCGTCAGATAATTTACCAACATGTAACACTGAGGGTGCTTCGAATGAACCGTGGGTTTAAACAACGGCGTCCACCTGGTAAGTGATTAAATAAAACAAGCCTGAGACGCTTATAATGAGCGGACGTGGCAACCTGACGGCACCGGACATGCTCAGAGTAGTCTAGGAGTCTAAGATACGATAGTGGTGACGCTAGTGTAGCGCCGGCCGCAGCTAGAAGAAAATGCAGGCTTTAGACTCTCTTTATAAGGATAGATGACGAGGAGTTTATCATTGGAACGCCACCGGTCGCTCCGTTTATTATTATTCCATCCAACAGCTCATCACAGCCAACACTGGCGCATCACAACACTGCGTCATCAAAGCACGCCAGCCTTCAGGCAAAAGCAAACGATCCTCGAGCCTACACTAGTGTTGACTCTCGTGGCAACAATGGAATGCGGAAGTGCTCGTTCTATCTCGGGGGAAAGTTCCGCCAAGGAACAAAAAGTTTGGAACTAGACAAAGCGTGTCGCCACTCTACACTGTGGACGAACTAAAACGCCGTGTATGATTTTAGACCTGCAGCCTGATCTATGCTACGTTCACAGGATGACCAGTAGCTTACTGCCGTGAAAGCAACGTTTAATGCATGATCGCCCAGACGCCACCTGAAGCAGTGCGAGACTGGTGGCATGAGGCATTAGCAGCAGTATACACTATACAGCATAAGCAGCCTTGTAACGGCAACGCACGACATACAAAGCACTGAGCAGCAGCAAGCAAGCAGGGTAAAAAGTGGCTAGTGCGGAGGCAGCATCGGAACGGAATCGAAATTAGGCTGTTAGCAGTTACGATAAATAGCAGTGACGAGCAATTAGAATGATACTGTATCTGATGGAGGCAGCAGGGCCTGGGACGCTGGCGAAACACCCGACGGTGTGTCCTGGGATGAAAGCTGCGGCCGTGGAGGAGTTTGTTGACTCTTGAACTTGGATGGAAATGACGAATGAAGAAGGTGAGCTGTGAGCTCTCGAACGTGTCTGTGTGCTACCTGAACGGAAGCACAGATGAGCGAAGGGAAGTGAGGACCGTTTATAAAGGGGTGCGGACAAGGTAACGCAGATCTGATTGGAGCAGACGGATGATGGAGCATTACAGCTCTAAGTTGAACTAACGTTAACAACTAAAACTTTATAAATTATTATTACATAACATAGATAGGGTTCATTAATTAATCTAAAAAGGCTCACCTGACAAAAGGACGTTGAGATAAAAATAATATTGTTTTAATTACAATGTGAAAAGGGGGACTCAAGGAACAGACACTATTCGGTCATATAACATTATTATTAACAATAATTATATTGTTTTTTTTATAAAAATGTTTAATATAGGCCTACAACACACAATTCTATAATAAATAATATAATGTGGTAGGTCCCTTCTTTATCTTTCTCACTCAGCTAAGGGGTAGGCCTAAAAAAAGTTTAAAATGGCCTCCACTATACACCACCGCTATACATAAACTGGAAGTAACGATAAGAAATTGGCAAAGTCTGCAGCCATCTTCTCCATCTATCGCCGGCGCAAACACACATTTGGTTGGTTATCTAGCCGCTAGATTCCAGTGAGCCCTCCTCTAAGGCAGCCATTGTGTCAACATCATTCTCTCACTTCTGCCTCAGGTTTGATCCCATGGGGAGAGCGAGCTCCTACACACTCTGTGACGTTAATGCAAATGGACAAGCATCCTTGTCCTCGCACAGAATTAATACGCCTCTCCACCCAGAAGAAGTCAGACATGTCACATGTAAAGAGCACAAACTACATGGAGATAGATTCACGTTTTGTCCAGATAGTCACATAATGCAGTGCAGGAAATATTCTAATGTTTTTTGCATTAATCCCTAAACTGGAGATTACAAGGACACTAATGTGTGATTGTGCCACACATAAAAAACTGAAACATGTTATGTATAAATTATCTTGACATAATAGCAGTGCTTTTTTCTAGAGCTTGTAGATCTGTTAAAGTAGAGGTTTCCACCCGACAGAGACGATATAATATATAAAATACAGTGTCTAGAATATATAGTGTAATTTTACCGGTGTTGTAAGAAGTGAGATTCTTTGGTTAAAAATCTATATTCTGATAGCAATCATAGAGCGCCGAAGACGTCACTTTCAGTAGAGGGCGTCAGTCCCCAGGTTCATGTATTTTTTTAGTTGCATTGAAATCGCCATAGGAGGATTTTTAGATTGCTTCATATAAGAACTGTGTTTGAAAAATAAACATGTCATCCCGGCCGCTTCACTCATATGGATATGAAGAATCAACTGACTGAGAGAAAACGCTAATGTTACTGCTACTGAATTAGTTACATTTTCGCTAGAAGCAGACTGTATCATATATGAGTGACTGACTGTTGCAAACGATACAGAGACACCTCCCTGACAATAACGCCGAGACAGCTTGTTTATTTTTGGACCACAACGCTTATAGTAGACGATATTAAGATCACCCCATGTTATTCTCCATAGAGAAATTACTTCCGCGAACCAGGGGAATCGAAGGTATGAGCGAGTTACGTCAGGACTTCGGTGCTCTATTGATAGCATTTTGTTCAGTAACAAGGATCTGTTATTTGAATCATGGCTATCTGATAACAAACTATCATTACACCTCTGTAAAACTGAATCCATTCTCTTAACATGAACGGCTTCACAGTTAATGTGGGTGAGAATGTTATCACAAGAAAAGTTACCTACCTGGGTTTCATCTTAGAGACAAATCTTTCCAGTGATAAAATGGCAATATAATAAAACAAAGTGAACAAAAGAACAAGATTAATGTACAGAATCTCTTCACTGGTCAGTAAGAAATTTACATTGAGGACTCTTAACAGGAGCACTCATCAAGGTTTCTTCAACTCTGCATGCACCTTATGTTACCATAGCACCAAAAAGGCTCTAAAAGCAAGGCTCCATACATCCCAAAATAAACTGGTCGGGCCTTACTCCTACAACTCACCTTACGCTGGCTCACTTTGATATTTTGGGATGGCTCAGGGTAGAGGACAGAGTACAGCAACTTGCAATGGGCCTGGTCTACGGGACCGCCCTACCAACCGTCATTAAGACCTGAGCTGATTCTACAAAATGCCTTCAAAGTCAGTACTTCTCAAACCTTTGTAATTTCACCAATGGATATATATTTGGCAGCAGACCCCCATATGAAAAAAATACAAAATAATAATAATAATAATAAAATTCAACAATAGCAGATGTGCAGTACAAGCTGAGTGCAGCATGAAGTGACTGAGCTTGTATTACTGGCGATATCTGCCATTTTTGAGAACTTGCTTTATATATAGGCTATAACCAATATCTGTGATACAGATGCTTTCCTAGTTTTAATGGGTTAATGAACGTATGGTAGTGTGTTGGGGTGAATATGTATGTGATGTGCATTTTTGCTTACTTGTGTGTGTGTGCATGTGCATGTGTGTGTGTGTGTGTGTTGTTCCATGCATTCATTTCCATGTGTCTACAGAAACTCCCAGAAGGATTACATCATCTCTTCATCGTGGCCTGGGAGTTTAGTTCCTGAAATGAAATGTGGTTGTCATGACAACGCCCCCTATGAGATGAGATACTCACTGGTTTACATCTGTAGGCCTAACAACCGTATGATGAGTGTCACGTTAGGTACAATTAATCGAAAATTGATTAATTGCCGTTAAAAAATTATCAGATTAAATTAAACAGTTAACAATTAATTAAAACAAATGTTTTGGGGCTAGTGAAATGTATGGTGTGTATGTGATATGAAATGTGAGCATAATGACAGTAAAAAATCTATATATATATCTATATATATATCTAATCTATAAAAACAGTGAAGTCGCTCTGCATTTAACAGAGACAACCACAAATTGTCACAAATACAGTGTTTACACAATAAAAATAACAAAAAATAGAAAACAAAAATAAAAAACAATTACATCTATAAAGGACGCATCATTTTATGTTTAAATAACTTTTTTTAAGAAAATCTGCTTCTGGTGTGTCTAAGATGGGGAGCATATTCCAAACTCAAGAACAGTGGAATCAGTGGAAAGAACACAATGGAATCTCATTGATAATTTGCATCCATAGATTCCCTACACATTACAAACAACGGCTTGTTGCAATAGCCAACTATTAAATAAATGTATAATCCCACAATAGGGAGATCTGTCCATAGCCATTCATGCCACCCATAGTCTGTTGGTTTAGTATCTTCCTGGAAATAAAAACGAGGCTAGTTTATTATTGACGGTAGAAAAGAAGTTGACTGAAACTGACTGAAACTGATTTATGGATGCCTGATGTGACTTAATTAGCATTGTTCAATTATTTTTATTTGTATTTTGAGATGTATTTGGCAAATCTATTATTATTGTTAACAGAGACTTTATAGAGCTATTATCAATCCCAGTCTGTAATCACCCCTTGGGTGTGACTGTGAGGTGATCACTGATCAGTGGTGATGATGTGTACCTGCACACTGTCACCACTCCTTTAAAAGAGACTTGACACTTAACTCCTCACACTGATGAAGGCTGGATAGCCGAAACGTCTGTCTGTCCATTTGTGATGTAGAGAATAAATAATGTAAAATGCATTCTTGGTGTGTGCGATCTCTACCTATTTTTACAGTGTTGTTGCAATAGCTTACATTGATTGATTGATTGATTAACTCACTAACTGAGATTATTGTCTCCACCAGCCAAAGGCATGCAGGGGGAGTATGTTTTGCTCTCCATCCGTGTGTCCGTCCGTCCCTTTTTCCGTCCGTCCGTGTACAGCTAATCTCCCGCACCGTTAACCCGGTTGACGCCAAACTTTGCACACACACTGCACACACTGCAACGACGAACCTCTGCCCCAAACTTTCCAGAGCGGCCTGTTATAGCGCCACCATGAGGCAGCTTTTCACATTTTTACCTATAACTGCACCGATCTGTGTGAAACTCCCTAGAGACCTGTATTTTTCACATCTGCCTTTTATAGCGCCACCAGAAGGCCGACTTTTGTAAAAAACTTTTTTTTATATTACTCTTCCAGTTTCTGTCCAAAAATCCCGCAAATCGTTGCACAGTATCTCTAAAGTCACATGATCAAGACGGATCTGTCCGATATGTCATATTCCATCGTAATTGGCTAACTTTGGCTTCCAAAGTTTGCAGTATTGGCCTATTTTGAACAAAAAGCCTCAAATCATGAACGCAGGGTGCAATTTTCCTACTAGGCTGAGGAATAAATCCCACCCTTTTCACATTGGCCTCCAACAGGTGGATTTTTGCAAAACACATCCAATTGCCATCAAATAGCACCCTTTTCACATTGGCCTGTTATAGCGCCACCAGGAGGCCACAATAACCTGACCTGGCCTGGTAGAGACCTGTGCCCCGAGGGGCACATTTTCTAGTCGTTGACTAAAATCCACATGAACATAATACATAGTACACAAAAAGTATATCGTGGTTTGATGCCAGGAAGTGGGATCCCTGTAAGAGGATATCTTTGGATTTAAATCGAATTCTATAAACTGTAGGTGGGGAGAGCGGGAGAGCACTTATCTGAACACTCATTCTTAATACATCCTCTCATTGGATTACCTTCTAGGTGGTTAAATGATACGGAAATTAATCACTTTCACACCCTATTTTGGGCATGTTATAGGCAACCTTAGTCAGAAATAGCAAAAGTAGCAATGCACAAGCAAAGCACACAATACTAATGTAGACTGAGTATATTTCAATAAAACTTAATTGGTTTAACCGTTTGCTGGGGACCTCCTGGAGAACCACTGTGCTATCAGATATTCTGTTCACATGCATGTTTTCCACAAACTTTCCATCTCAGTGTGGGGGAGAAAATATTTTTGGCTAGTTCATCTAATCCTTCCACTCTCCATGTCTCCTGCATCACTTTCCACATCAGACCGGCTTGGCGGCTCCTCTTTGTGTGTGTGCGCGTGTGCATGTGTGTGTGTGTGCGTGTGTATACGCGCACGCGTGTATGTTGGAGGATAACAACCTTGGGCCATTGTCCTTTGCTTATCTGTGGGGGAATTGAGAAGACCTTTTCATTTACATTTAAACAGGTAAAGAAAATGGGACCGTGTCAAGGCTGTGGAGATTAAAAGATTTATGTTGTTGCAGCTGGCCCTATTTAAGTGGTGCAATGAGGAAAAATCCTTTGGGAATTAAAGTTGTTTGCCAAGAAGAAGAGAGGAGACTTGGAAATGTACTCCTAAACCGGGCAGAGTGCTACAGGTGCATTGTAACTGTATAATGTGTATACCGTATGCTGTAGTCCCCTGTAGGCCTGTCACAATTATTACATAGTCGCCTAAACGCAATTATTATTACCGACACAAGCCTACAATAGCGATGCAATGAAATTTGAGTTTGTTTGTGTGTGTTGACTCACCCCTCCGCAAGGCAAAACAGACTCTGTCGAGGCTTTGAAGCACAAGGGTTGTAATGACCCCTCATGGCCTCATTCCTGGCCTTGGTGTATGTGCGTGCGTGCGCGTTTGACACATGTGACCCCATCTGCAAGGGTCAATAGGTCGTGCTACAGACAGACATTCCGTGCTCAGAAAGACAGACAGACAGACATACACACACGCCTGTTCTTGGGGGCGGCTAGCACTGCTCAAAAATATAATAGCTAAGTATTCTGCAAGATGTTAACCCCTTAAACCCCATCAATTGTTGAGTGGAGTCCCTCATGGCTTCTGTTTTGGCTCTAGATTGAATGTCTTTGCTTAAAATAGCTGATCAACAAGCTGTTAACGTTTCCCCACAATATGGATGCTGGGGTTTCATGTGTTTTAAAATAGCCGTTTAAAGGAATTATAATATTATATTTCTTGCAATAGAGTGATCTCTCTCAGCTCCTATTTTTGCATTGGATTTTTTCCTCCTAAGGAACCCTATAAGGCTATCTGCCTTTTTGTGTGTAATAATGTATTAACATATACTGCAGATATGTAGATGTATATGAAACTGGTTTAAAACAGAACGTGTCACAGTGCATTGTTTTGTGAGCTTGTAGATCGGCAAATCTTAACCCATTGATGCCATGAGGCCGAATCTGGAAACGCCTTCTAGGGCCTGACCTAAGGTTTCTGAAAACCTTCAAATTTTGATTAATTATTTTTTTAAATAGTTATGTTGCTACATGTATAGCAATAGCTGATGAGACACAGAGAGCGCGCCGGCATCAAGGGTAGAACAACGTATAGGTTGCACCAGGCATCAATGGGTTAAGGTAAGACATTAGTGTAGCAGAGCGAAAGTAATCTTTCCAGTGATAATGTTATACTTGACATACAGTAATATGACAATGTACACAGGAATAGCTTGTTGCTGGAAAATGTAGCATATACCGTACAGTGTACGCACACACACACTCTCACACACACACACACACACACACACACACACACACACACACACACACACACACACAGCAACAGCATACTATAGCGTTTTGATCCGTAAAAGCAGTCTACAGAAACTATACATAGCAGCAGTACGTATAGCTACTATTTTTAGCAGATCTGAGAGACTGCCAGTCCATGGGGGATGATGCATGCAACAGAACAGAAGGATTTGTGTTAGTGTTCCAAGAAAGGACGTCCGTCAGAACGAAGGATAGATACGTACGCTAACGCTGCTGCTCCTTCACTCACTGCCATCTTTGTATGACATTCCTTCACATGTTCCTATTCTACGAACACAACACACTTACAGTATTAATTATGATGGCGTCAGTGCATGCTAATGAGTTCAAGTCCGTTTCTCTCCCCAGGTTGGCGGAGGGTGTGTAGAGCCCAGGATCACATTAGATAATTGACACAAACGTAAAATGAAACCAAATGGACTTGTAACTGTTAAAGATCTATAAGGTTACCAACTAATTTAGCTGGGGACCACCTGGAACCCTCAATGACCACCCAGACCACTGGTTGAAAACCACTGCATTATAATTAAGACACTGTCCATGTTAGGGACTCAATGAGCATAAGCAGATAGAAGAATCATATTTAATCATATTTAAACGGGTCTACTGACAATGACTGGGCCCTTATGAACTAATTAGACATCCACAGCCATACTATAATACCTTGTAGATACTCAATACAGACTGTTGAGGGAGCTGTTTTTCCTTTATTTCTTTGACGATGGGTTCTCAGATTGGTTGTCTTGTGACTATGCTATGTGAAGTGCAAACTACCCCCCCTTGTGGTACAGCTGCGGTACTGCACACGGCTGAGGATGCAGCCAGTTGTCATGGCAGCAGTGCTGGCAGCAGGGATGCTGAGGAGAGTGGAGCTGCATCTGCATCTGTACTATGCAGAACAGACGCCTTGGGACCATCAACTTATAGATAACCTTATAGATAGGCAGTGTTGGAAATAGTACTCAAATGTTTTACTTAAGTAAAAGTATCAATACTGCACAGTAAAAATACAAGTAAAAGTCCGGAATTCAAAAGGTATTGGCATGAAAATGTCCTTAAAGGTACCGAAAAGTGAAAGTACTCATTATGCAGAATGTCCCATTTCAGGCATTCAAATATAAAGGCCCATTTCAGGCATTCAAATATAAAGGAAGTGGAAGTATGATGCTATATGTATACAATATATTGACACCTTTGTACCTTGTCCTTGTAGCCGTTGTACACAAACACACTTCCGTCACTCATTTCTTTATGAAAAGAAATCTGCTGATCATTGCAAGTAATTTGCATATTTTGGACATTTTTATTTGCACATGATTGATAAGGCAATAAAATATTTCACTTTAATTTCATAAAGAGGACAATGGGTCCCTGACTGGGCTGAAACCTTGTCCAAATTTGGAGTCATACGTCATACATTTATAGCCATTTCAAACATGATATATGATAGTACTTGTCAGTTTGCACTGAAATTCGTACATTGAGATTGTTGGATTTGTTTTTAATTGACTTCGTATTTTTACGGGCATCTAATACGGATTCCTCCTGAGCATCTCCCAGGGAGGAGCTCACTGCACGTCTGAGAAGACCAAGGACGAGATGGGGGGATTTATATCTCTCAGAAGAAGAAATGTAACACACATCCTCCATCATTGGTGCTGAGCCTAACTGTTAGAACAGACAGCAGGGGCTCGCAATTCACTTTAAGATGCTCCAAAAAACGTTAAGCAGCACAGCAGCAGGTAAAAACTAGAAAATTTGCAATTTAAAAAAATTGCAGAGTGTGGTTGCCGCAGTGGCTTACATATGCCCCTCCCACTAATATTGTTAGCCAATTTCAAGTCACACCTTAGATCATGTGTAAGTAATTCGGAGGGGATTTAACCCCCAAAATTCATGTTTTCGCGACAAACGGTTACATTTATCGCATTTGCGGCGCCCCCTATGGATTTTAGAAATTGGTTGATTGAACCACCCCGGACATGTGATTCAAATTTGGGATGGATTGGACATTCCGTTCGTGATTTATGGCATTTTTTGTGATATAGGCCCCTTCTACTAACTTCGGAAGACGATTACGGCCGAACGATACGCACTACCAAAATTCTGCAGTTGGTGTTTTAATCGGATAGGTCCAGAGATCATGTGTGCCAATTTCTGTGATATTTGGACAAAATCTGTAGGAGGAAAAGCATATAATTTAAAAAGGCGGAAAATCTATCATGACGCAAATGGGCGTGGCCTATATGGGGAGATGCGTCATGACCCAAGGAATCCAGGGATTTTTTTTATTTTATTTTACGACCTACGGTTCAAGAGTTATAAGCCAAAAGGTAAAGTGGGCTGTTATAGCGCCACCATGAGGCCGACCTATAAAATTATAATTTTAATTCATTTTAGTGATAATTATGAATTTATCCTCCAAGTTTTGTAACTATAGTCCTCACAGTCTCAGAGGAAAAAAATACTTGAATGTGAATTTTTGCATTTTCCCATTCATGTCAATGGGAAATTTTAATTCACTAATAAATTCATATCAATTAAACTATACAACATTTCTCTTAACAAAATACAAGCACACGATTCCCGATTTTTCCGGTCAATTTGACATTATGGCTCAAGTGCGTACAGTCAAAACTGTGGGAGGTATAATGCGGCAAACTAAAGACTACTCCAGTGAAATAAAAAGAAAAATAATAAAGTGTTACAATTACTAGAGTCTGGTTGCAACCACACTAATAATACGACGTTATGACCATGTGGTCTTTGTCAAGTATAAATGAGATGACGGGAAATAACGTCATCTTATACACATGCAGTGTGGACAAATTGAGAGATCAACCCCATCTCGTCATCCGGGGTGTTACTGATAATTATAGGCCTACATGATTATTCCTTCATTAACAAACAAATGATTTGATTTTAAATCTCCACAATGACCCGGGATCATCCAGTAGGAAGCTGCTAATGTAAGGGAAGTCGATTTCAGCTAAGCGTTGAAGATGGATGGATGGAACTTTTGCTTTATTGTGACTTTTTCTTGTATGATGTAAAACACAAAACATATACAGTATATATATATATATATATATACCAACATCACTGTCAAGAAGACTCCTTGTAACTCCATATTTCAACTTCCTATGTTTTTGATTAGTTTGGAAATTAATCATACAATCGTGAGGCATTGTGAGCTTGTAGATCGGATATTTTCACACTTTTAAAATCCTAACACATCATACAATAGATCAAACTTTTAGCTCGGAAACCAAAAGAGAAATGTGTTGTCTCCCGGGGACCCAAACTAGTGAAAAGAGACGATCTACAAGATTACAACACGTCTCACACAGCACGCTGTGAGCTTCTAGATCTGCTATTTTCAGTTGTGTATTTATTCTCCCTAATTTATGGATTTTTTTAAATAATTCATTCATGAAATTCTGATGAAAACCTGTTTTAATTAGTAATTCATTCATCAAGATTTTCATCTTTTGAAATAATTAAGAACAAATAATTGATATTTATTGACCCACAAATGGGCCACGACCCAAACAGTGCAGTATTTACTGATGTCACAGGCTGGTCACATGATGTTAGTCCCATATCCACATTGAAGCCACGTCCTTCCCATAGAGCTCAAGATCCATAATAATATTATCCCATTTTCCACTTAGACTCCCATTTCTAAAATAAATAAAAATACTCAAAATATTAACATTTAATTTTAAGAAAGTTTATTTTACACAAGAACTGGGCACAATGTTTTACCTTAAAAGGTAGGATAAGTTATATTTGTTAAAATAAGTGTCATATAGCTTTATATTCTGATAGTAGTACAGCAACAAGAGTCTCCATATCTCTCTAGTTCTTTCTTAAACAGGAAATGCATTTCCACGATGGCCGAGATACTAATTTTATCCAATCAGGAGAGATAACCAATACAGGATAAACAAGTGAAGTGATGACAAAGAAATGAGCAGACATTACAACTGGAACACTATAAAAATGAAGCTGATAAATGGGCACACTCTCCTGATTGATGGAAGATTTGCCACCTACCTATCTTTATATAAAAGCTGGAGAGTCAGGCAAACCACTGTTACCGGACAAACACTCTATAGCAATTATTTAACCAACGATATCACATACCCCTAACTCTGTAGGCCTACAGGCACATAATCATAAATGTCAGAAAACAATAAAAACAAAACAGAAAAGGCATACTATGGTCCGACAGAGCATTGGTTCGAAGGAGCATTGGTCCGAGGTGCGTTGGGGGTCGGGAGAGGGTTGGGGTTAGGTTTAGGTGTGCTGCCCCGGGGGAGGTTAGGGTGAGGGTTTGAGGTAGGTTGTCGTTCAGACCAATGCTCCGCCGGACCAAACACATGAACCCGACAACAAGGTCTTGAAGCCAGGAGATCTCATAGCCTATAGACAATACATTATATATTTCAAAGAACTGAAACAAAATGTTTTAAGAAAATACAAAACCCTGCATTTTCTTCCCATCCGAAAGGACCTTAACATGTGAATTTGTTACGAATGATCTCTCCCCCCTCCACCTCCACCTGCTCGTAAAGCCACTTGCGGTCGCAGCGGCACTCAACGCCACACTTGCGCGAGCCGCAATCGGGGCAGGGGTAGAAGCAGCCCATACAGTCCACGTCCAGACAGTCACACAGGTCCTTACCGCTGGTGATCAGCCGGCCCTTTGTGTCATACACTTTGCTCTTGTTTGCGATGGTCTGTCTGCATGTAGTGAAAGGGAAAATAGTGTATTTAGCTTAAACTAGGATTACAAATTGAAGTTGCCGATTGTCACACAAATAATTGTGTTTTGTGCATTGAACAGTGGAACGTTACAATTTCTATTTTTTGTTTGCGTTCTAGGCTTCGTAATCACAAATTGCACAGGGCAGATATGACAAATAACTTAAATATGCAAAGAAAGGACTGACACAATCTTTTTTTTTTTTTTTTTTTCAAAACATTTACAAAATAGCGGAAATAGAACTTTGATCTTCAAGCTTACAACACACCACGGCGAAATATATAATCAACCCTTGGCACAAAAAGGTCAGAGAGCCACTGGTTTAAATAATCCCATCCCAACCCAGAGACTCACCTGTCATTGGGGATCTTTGCTCCCCGTCCTCCACCTCGGCCCCCCTGAGGCAAAAACATTCAAACACGTTGTGGTGAGGTTTAGTCGTAAACAGTCTGCAACTCTGCAACCTTTTTTTTGTTTTTTTTAGAGATTTGTTTTTCTTTAGCTTTTCTGCCTTTATTGATAGTATCAAGTGACGATAGACAGTAAAGAGGGAGAGATAGAAGGGGGGAGACATGCAGCAAAGGTCGTCAGGAACGGGACTCGAACACGTGATGCGCCGTCAGGCCAAAGCCTATATGTGGCATGCGCCTGGACCACTTGGCCAGCAGGCTGCCAGGCTCCCCAACTCTGCAACCTTCATCCAAAGAATTTCAACAGGGGTCTTCATTGTTTCTCAGGCCAAGGATCCCTTAGCTAAGAGAGATGAAGGAGAGACATCCCCAGTGGTGTAGTCTACCGTTAAACGCTATATGTAGTATGCCGTTCCAAAGTTTAGGGAGGAAAAAAAGAAAACGAATGTCTGCTAAACATTTCATGCATTGACCACACGCAAATATGGGAAATGCCCATAGATCTGAAGTCCCGTTAGTCCGAACACGCTGATTGGAGAATATTATATTCTCTGTTCATATACAAATCCCTTAATTTTCATTTTAACATGTTGCTCTCACAATGTTCCTAAACTCCATAATGCTCGCTTTGGAGAGGCACAGCTGTGTGCATAACACACGAAGTGCACACTCCCCTGCTTTCCCCAAGGTCTCGACACTGCTATATCTTGCTACATTCATCAATGGGCCAGTCAACGCAACTGGTTTCAACCAGTTGTTGCCCAGTATCTCAGAACTTGTCATGTCAGGACACGCCCTCTCTGCTGATTCTGCGCCTTTATATACTCACGAATGTCCATTTTGTCTTCATGTCTGTTCGACCTCTCTTTACATTCAGAGAGAGATCTCAAAATGTCATCACTTGTGCACATTTTAATTACTTTATAATAAATTGAACACCACAGACCAGACTTGTCAGCTTTGACTCTATTTCTCATCTTGTGCTTGAAACCTCTGCGAACAATGCATAAAGGTTGGCGAACATGCACTGCTCCCATGCTTGCGGTTACGTTTAGGTTAGGGTTAGAGATGGGGATAGTAATTTCGGAACAATGAACCTTCTGACTAATGACACGGCACCGCAAATATAGCCTATACGTGCAGCCTATGTGGCGCAAGGAATAATTATGGTATACTGTACTGAAAACCCTAGGCTACAGCACTGAACACCCCCACTACATATTGTTTTATGTTAATGTGCATTTTCAGATATTTAATTACTTAAATTAAAACACCAAAGGTAAACTTGACCTTTGGCTCGGTACTTGGTCTGCTCTTTTTTCCATGTACACCAAACCCCCTGTTGAAGACCCCCTCCCCATTCACACACAGATGGTGGAGGTAGTCATGCAATGCACCAATGTGCTCTTCGGGAGCAGTTAGTGGTTCAGTGCCTTGCTCAAAGACGTGAGCGGGAGCTGGGGATCGAACCGGAAACCTTTCCGTTACAAAATGACTGCTCTAAGCCACTCTTAAAACATCAAGCTGCATTTTGACATCCTGACTTTCAAGCTCAAAGTACTTGTATTGTTATAATAATCATCCTGTTAGAACGGCTTGTTCAATTCAAAGTTGTAGAACTTAAGCTAGTAGTCTTTTTTCTTTTTAGCTTAATTAAAAGTGCATATAAAGTAAATTTATTGTCTAATTACTAATTATCTTTTCATGGGAATACTTACAAAATATATATATATGTTTTTCTTAGTGAAAAGTAATCAAATACCAAGTGAAAAACAGTTTCCAGTCGGCTACAGAGGTGTGTGTGGATTGACCAATGTCCAACAGTGTGGGATACTGGGCAATCATTAATCAATCTCGTTATTATTAATAACTCACCCTCACCCCCCCTCGTTTCTCCCTGCGTTGTCCCGCAGCCTCACGCGCCTTGTCTTTGTCCGCTTGTGTCCCAAATTTGCTGGGAGGGTTGGCATCCTTGGGTGCAACACCTCGTTTCCGGAGTTCAATGTGAGTCTGTCAAAGAGGTAACATGATAGCATGACTACACACACAAGCATAGCCAATAAATAAACAGTACTCACTATGAAGTGTGTGAGTGTATGTGTGCACTGGTTCTTAACCCATTAAGACGTAGGCCTGTCACAATTACCGTGCTACATAATCGCAATTATGAGGTAATCGCAATTAATTTTGCACAATCGTTTCCACGTTGAAATAGTTCATCTACAAGCTGTGTTGTAAGCTTGTATATGAACTATTTGAGCTAATTTGTAATTTGTTTGGAAAGAAAAATGTGTGGGGTGTAGGTTGGATAGCAAGGATGTAAGACGTGTCCTTGTACAGCTCTGCTTGAATGTGACTTAAAACCTGTTTATTTGCACCATTTAGCATCCGTGGTCGATATCAATGTATGCATTTGGCCGCAGATTCGACCATCTGAAAAAATGTTGTGCCAGGGACTCCCAGAAGAGGAGTTTTGTGTTCAAAATTCTAAATTATTCAAATGGGGTTAATGTGGGGCCAGGGACCCCCAGGGGTCGTCGATGGTTTGAGAAACACTAATCGAGTACATTCTGATTGATTGATTACATTATCAACAGTTAAATACAAGGTCTGCTAAGTGGATTTAAAACCCAAGAAAGCTTAACCCATTTTGGGCGGGAACCCCTTTTGGTGTTTTAACTAAGCATTATGTTATACTTTAGCTATTGTCTTTAGCTATTATCTACAAGCTCATAGCACGCCACCGAGTGTCACGCTACGAGCTTGTGGGTCAGCTATTTTTGACTTTTTTTAAATTTGGACGTCAGGCTAAAAGGGTTAATGGCTAGTTTCCTTTGGGGCCCTTCATATTTAATTCACCGGCAGCAACAAACCTTTGATGAATCATTCCAGGAGAATATAGTGGGCACCGCATCCTCCTTCAGAAACTGTTTTCCGTTGTAGTCTCGGAAGCAGTCGGAACGGAAATGCTCAGAACACAGGCAAGTGTTGGTGGTCGGGACCAGGTCCTTCATGCCCAGACTATTCACCCATTGGGTGGAAAGTTGAGGTTTGCTGAGGGGGAACCTGGGTGGAAGAGAAGCGAGTAAGCGACCAGTGTCAAAGACACGGTGAAATGGCTTTTTTGGGCATTATATTTTTGAAGATTCAGTCTGAAACGGCAGGATGTGTGTTTCTGAACCAATCAGTGTCACATCCCTTTAGGCCATGGGACATTAGCATCCATGATTTGTTTAGTGAGAGACTGAGGCAGACAGCAATAGCTCACCGTGTGCTAACGTGGCTTATTTCTAACCTATAATGTTTTCAGATACATATTTTAGTCACCTCTTCACCAAAAACTGGACTATATAGGCCTAAAGCTCGCAGAAGAGAAGAGAACCAGCAACCGGAGTGCACTCATATCACATTTCTCTGTACCGTAACCTGATTTTGATTGATTGAATACTTTATTAGCAGTTTGGACAAAAAAAAGGCACATGAAGGTACACTTCAATACAAGGTCTGCTATGATGAATTTAAACCCATGAAAGCCTATGGCTTGTTTCCATTGGGGTCCTTATCATACTATAATTCAGTCAATGTCTGTCTGTGTGTGTGTGTGTGTGTGTGTGTGTGTGTGTGTGTGTGTGTGTGTGTGTGTGTGTGTGTGTGTGTGTGTCAGAAACACTGCCGTATCTCCTCATTGCCTGCACCAATCGCTCCCACTTTTCAGGCATTGACCATAATAATATGGAGGTCTTAACGAAGCCCTTTCTTCGATTTGACACATTAATGATTAATAATGAATTTATTAGTGAATTAACCTCACACACCTCCGCCCCTTAGCGACACCTGCATCACAGGCCACCGTTCTCACCGTTACCCCACTGGCATGCTTCCTCTAGCTACCGCCGCAACACAACAAAGAGTGCCCTATACAATTTGGTGCCGCGTGTGTGTGTGTGTGTGCTGCATCCTTTGGCCGTCTTCTCCTACCAAAACACACCGTTTGCACACATCTCACCATGCACAACACCAACAGCTAGCCTGTCCACACCTCAACCACTACTTTGCATTCATATTCATGTCATATTTACAGTACAATACCCATTTATATGAAATAATAATCCAACTGCAACAACTCATCTCCCTGCAAATCACGTGTCACCAGTGAAATGCATGTTGGGACGGACACAGATTAATACTGGGACACAGTTTCCGGCGCAACATTCCCCTTGCATTCTCCAACGCACTTCCCCTTTTTCACACCGCCCCCAGGCAGGCATCAGACCTATGCATCAGACCCACACGAGGAAAACAACTCAGTCCCATAGTACAGCTATTCTTGCGTCAGTCGACATAACTTTCTTCTTTGGGGAAGCATCGTGGCCGGGTTGCGTGGCACAGGCACCTGAAAGCTCCGACAGTTGGACGGAGGCATGTTAACGTGAACACACACATACACACACACACACACACACACACACACACACACACACACTGTGTCGAGACCACACTGTCCGCCCCCTCCTCAACCACCTCCTTCGCCGTGCCACACATGGGCTACATCCACGCTCAAAGCCTGGACACTGACGACAGGTTACAGCCCTGCGCGCACCCAGCGTGGCTGCGTGACACACTGAACAGCACGATCACAACGGAATGCTTATCTGTCGGGGTCTCGGGGTGGCCAAATGGAGACGTTTGGGGAAGACAGATCCCGTGCCGTCGGAACAACACAATGACAAAATACATACAGACAGATGCAATGCTTTGAAGCCCAAAAAGCCAACCTCCGTGTTCACCGGTTAATAGCTTATATCTCCATGGGCAGCAGACGGTGAGCGGTTAGGGAACGTCTACAAAGTGCAACACCGAACTTGAAAATATTCAATAACTTCCATTTATAGGCTGAATATCACCACCATATTTCCATCACACATCAATGGTGTACTTATGATTGTACTACAGCATTTAATTAGCCTATACTTTTGTGCCCAACCCAACTTCCCAAGACCATCTGTAAACAATTCCCCCCTATCAGTAATGTGATCTATTACATCGCACACTGAACATGATTTGCTGTTCATATATTCAGAACAGGTAAGGACTAGTGTACTCAATTCATTGAAACATAATGATGGATATTGATTCTAAAAGTTTCTGGGATTTCCTGGGATTTTCACTCATTTTTCTGGGATTTTTCTGGGAGTTTCTGGGATTTTCACTCATTCAATTCACATGAGATTATTATAATACAAAACTAAATGTAGAGCAGAATAATCTCATGTACGATTATCGTGAAATTAAGATCATGTAATTGAAACCAAAACATCTTTTCACATCACAGAATCTTCTTAACCCGTTTAGACAAAAGCTACAATCCGTAACTTTTATGTCCTCTACCACTCAGTCAAGATGCAATTTCTACTTGTCCAGGTAGACACTAGACAGTGGCCCCTTTACTACCAGGGCTGAGCCAGAGCTCCAAAATGAACTCATTTAAATGTAAATGTATATTTAAATGTGCAATTTCAGAAAACTTGTAATGCAATAAATCATTGTCTTCGTGTAAGTAAGCAACCTCTGTTAGTTTCATGGTGATAAATATTTAAAAAATCATGTATAGCCTACTATACTACTACTACTATATATAACCTGTAGGTGAAAATAACAAAATGTGTGATACATTTGAAAAAGCTACTCTTTGGATGTATTAATTTACTTATATTGACCAATATTGATATTGATCCTATAAACAATTTGGTATGGTTTGGCCACTCAATTCATAATAACGTTCCAATTTTGGAGCTCTGGCTCATGTAGAAAACGGGCCAGTGTGATTATAAGCTTCAGGCAGTACTGACCAGGGTTAACCTTTTACTCAACATCCTGCATAATATGTGCCATTTCAAATCAGGTGATGATATAGTCAGACAACGTGTAAACCAGCAAAGAAAGGAGAAATTTGCACTGTTGTCATAACGTAGTGGATTTTCATGAAACCAGAGACAGTCATATAATAGCCGCACCTTGCAACACTAGATTTCTTTGTATATAAGGGATGAATCTAGAGTTGCAATACCCTCCATTGACAGCCCATTCATCCAAATTGAATTTCCAATCTGCTTGTATTAAACAACGTTAAACTTACTCACTAACATTGCAGCTGTAGGGCAAGATTGAATTATCCTCTTTCAATCTGCAAAGCGTTTGTTTCATAAAAATCCAACATAGACATGTTATGAGCTACTTTCTGCTAAGAAATTCCGTGCCGTGATATTTGGAGTTTGGAAGCACTCATTTTTATTAACTGGTCGTGCTGCTGCCTCCTGCATTATGTGAAAATGTATTTTTGGACATTTTTATGAAACAAACACTTTGCAGATTGAAAGAGGATAATTCAAGCTTGCCCTACAGCTGCAATGTTGGTGAGATTAGCGTTGTTTAATACAAGCAGATATGAAATTCGATTTGGATCAATAGGCTATCAATTCATCCCATTATAAAAAATCTAGTGTTGCAAATTGCAGCTAAGCCAGTCAGTGGAGAATACAACGTTTATGGATCAACACCTAAGTTACTTGCGGCTAACGTTACATTACAGTTACCTTCTTAGCAAGGCAGATGGCTTCTTGGTTAGAGCCTTCTACACCACACCCCCTTCAAGCCCACCAAAGCGATCAGATATTCGATTCTGAGCCATTAAAACAGATTTAGTGATCGAGCTTGCAGATCAGCTATTTTCAATGAAAAGATTTAACTTAAAAAAGCTTATTAAAGGGGGGATGTCACTAACCTGACGCTGCCAGATCCAAGAAGCTTGCTACACAAATTTGTTTCACAGCTTATTGGGATCTGGGATCGCGGAAGCAAATTCGATGACGGGGCTGTTCCTTTTTTTCAAGATACTTGATAGATGATTGGATGGGACCGTCTGTCTATCACCGTGTGGGCGTGCAAACACAACCAATCATATTGACGTGTCTATATAGCTTCACATCCGGTTTCGCACATATCCCGCCCTTAGCTCACGCTGATTGGTTCGGTACGGAACGGATTTGTGTCCCAGATGAGTGCTGTGTTGGGGAACATGGCTACCCAATACCGCCCCATCTGGCAGCGTCAGGTTAGGATGTCACGGCCCGAGATTAACGTTGCTGATAAGGAACATCACGTGGTCTGAATGAAAACGATTTCAAACGGCACGTGACTATATCTCAGGCTCTGACGTGACCTAGCATCTATTAAAGCTGAGTGGCTAGCGCACTAAAGGCTACTAGTTTTGAGGTAACTTTCTGCGTCATACTAGGTGAAAGTATCATATAAAA
>NC_139699.1:23830379-23970379 GCF_964188405.1 Protomyctophum parallelum
TAACGTGTTTATGGCCTGTCTGCGCTCTTTGACGACATTTTTTCGTGTGAGGGTTTCTGAATATGTGAAGTATAAGTACCCATGCATACCGCTGCGAATATCTCCTGTGGCGCGGAAGCCGTTAAGTATTTTTAATCTATGTTTGACCGATTTGGAAGCTTGGATTAATCTCTTCCTTCCTTGTTTATTGACACCTCATTGTACCACCTATCTGGCTAGCTAGTGGCGCTATAGCTATGACAGAGCAGATCAGAGGCAGGGACGTAGCCGGCACAAGCCAACCGCACACCGGGAGGCGGTACAATAAATGGTAAACAAACAAGAAGAAATAAAGCGACCAAATCGGTCAAACAAAGATAAAAAATACTTAACGGCTTCCGCGCCACAGGAGATATTCGCAAGGGTATGTATAGGTACTTAAAGTTCACGAATTCAGAATAACTCAAACTAAAAAAGGCTGTCAAACGCTGCAGATACGATCTTAGAGAGAATATTTATGTCCGCGTTCCAGAATTCCCATACGAAAATATAGTTATGAACAGGGAGTCAGGGACCCTACATAAAACTCATCCAAATTTCAGAAAAGCTTTATGGAGGGTTCCGAGAGGGGCTACAGTTGTTGTAGCCTTGAAAGTGGGGCAGTAGCTGTCAAAATCACCTTTCCATTCTGTGTGTGCGTGTGTTCATAATATTCATAATATCCCCGATTTTGCGAGATAAAGCTCTCTTTCTAATAGCTGTACGTATGTTGAGCGTAAGCCTCGTCTTTCCATTAGTTTTCCATTCAATCTTTAGTCGGCAAATGAGTAATTTACTAATTTTACAAACGCAAAGCGTGTACACTTGTAAGTCTTGTACACCGTTCAGCTCTGGTTCAGTAATTCAGTTTGCCCCACAACGCGGCGAGGGGGCGGATATCAGAGATCTATGACGAGTCGTTGCTGGAAACTATATGTTTTTTCCCCTTTTTACCTCCTCCATGATGATTTATGTTCATGTCTCTAAGGGCGCGTTCGGAAATAACGCACTGTGCAATGCAAACTAATAGGCGAGTGCGCTCCCGGTGCGCATTTCCGAACGCACCATAAATGGTAGCCCTCCAAGCAGAACCCAATGGTACTGAAGTTTCTGACATTTTGTTCGACCCAGTCCATGGGGTCCTGTTGCACCACTACCATGCCACCTGGTACACAGCCATTCTTAAACATAAACAACATGTTTAGCGCCTGGCCGCGCTCTGTGACGATATTTTTTCGTGTGAGCGTTTCTGAATATGTTTAGTATAAGTACCCATACATGCCGCTGCGAATATCTCCTGTGGCGCGGAAGCCGTTAAGTATTTTTAATATATGTTTGCCCGAATTGGAAGCTTGGATTCTTCTCTTCCTTCCTTGTTTATTGACACCTCATTGTACCGCCTATCTGGCTAGCTAGTGGCGCTATAGCTATGACAGAGCAGATCAGAGGCAGGGACGTAGCCGCACAAGCCAACCGCACACCGGGAGGCGGTACAATAAACGGTAAACAAACAAGAAGAAATAAAGCGACCAAATCGGTCAAACAAAGATTAAAAATACTTAACGGCTTCCGCGCCACAGGAGATATTCGCAAGGGTATGTATAGGTACTTAAAGTTCACGAATTCAGAATAACTCAAACTAAAAAAGGCTGTCAAACGCTGCAGATACGATCTTAGAGAGAATATTTATGTCCGCGTTCCAGAATTCCCATACGAAAATATAGTTATGAACAGGGAGTCAGGGACCCTACATAAAACTCATCCAAATTTCAGAAAAGCTTTATGGAGGGTTCCGAGAGGGGCTACAGTTGTTGTAGCCTTGAAAGTGGGGCAGTAGCTGTCAAAATCACCTTTCCATTCTGTGTGTGCGTGTGTTCATAATATTCATAATATCCCCGATTTTGCGAGATAAAGCTCTCTTTCTAATAGCTGTACGTATGTTGAGCGTAAGCCTCGTCTTTCCATTAGTTTTCCATTCAATCTTTAGTCGGCAAATGAGTAATTTACTAATTTTACAAACGCAAAGCGTGTACACTTGTAAGTCTTGTACACCGTTCAGCTCTGGTTCAGTAATTCAGTTTGCCCCACAACGCGGCGACGGATATCAGAGATCTATGACGAGTCGTTGCTGGAAACTATATGTTTTTTCCCCTTTTTACCTCCTCCATGATGATTTATGTTCATGTCTCTAAGGGCGCGTTCGTAAATAACGCACTGTGCAATGCAAACTAATAGGCGAGTGCGCTCCCGGTGCGCATTTCCGAACGCACCATAAATGGTATCCCTCCAAGCAGAACCCAATGGTACTGAAGTTTCTGACATTTTGTTCGACCCAGTCCATGGGGTCCTGTTGCACCACTACCATGCCACCTGGTACACAGACATTCTTAAACATAAACAACATGTTTAGCGCCTGGCCGCACTCTGTGACGATATTTTTTCGTGTGAGCGTTTCTGAATATGTTTAGTATAAGTACCCATACATGCCGCTGCGAATATCTCCTGTGGCGCGGAAGCCGTTAAGTATTTTTAATATATGTTTGCCCGAATTGGAAGCTTGGATTCTTCTCTTCCTTCCTTGTTTATTGACACCTCATTGTACCGCCTATCTGGCTAGCTAGTGGCGCTATAGCTATGACAGAGCAGATCAGAGGCAGGGACGTAGCCGCACAAGCCAACCGCACACCGGGAGGCGGTACGAAAAGTACGAAAGTACGAAAGGGGCTACATAAATGGTATGATGAATTGAACATGGTGGACCCTATTGTAAACGTGTAAAAATTGTAATGCTTTATGGTGTCGTCCACAGTTAACAGTTTTGTATTGAGTTGTGCTTGAAATGTACTGTAATCCAAACTGTTAATACATACTTCAATCAATCAATCAGATCGGTTAAAATAGATGTTTGATTCATTAAAATAAGTCCCAGGTATTAATTTAAGCCATTGCAGCGGTTCTATCGTCCATGTATTTATTTCACACTCCAGATAAAAACTCACCTGTAGAATCTGATCTCAGAACCCTTGACGAACTTGTTGGAGCATCCATATGCTGCACAGATCACAGGCATGGTGGGTTTTATTACTTTAACTCTTCAAAATAGCCTTTAAACAAAAAACTGACGGACTGAGAAAGAAGAGCCAGCAAAACATGGAGGCGTCGTTGTGTTGTGTTGTATTCATCAGCATGGTGCAGCAGCAGTTTCCGGTGAGGATACTGATTAGACTGCCCTCTAGCGGCACGTAATGCACATGGCCATGATTTAATTTTGGAGAATAATTGTGCTATAACTGTGTGGTTGGTTATTATCAAACTGTTTAATTTAAATAATAACTGTCTCTGAATATTGTACAGATGGAACTGGAAATGGTCTACAGGCCCTGTCTCTTTATCCTGAATTTATCCTGATTTTTGGGAAATCAAATACAAGATAGGCCTATTATCTTGTCCGTTAAGATAATAATTATCTCGTAGTACAAGATAATATCTCGTACGGACAAGATAATATCTTGTACGTACGAGATAATAATTATCTCGTACGAAGATATATATATATATATATATATATATATATATATTTAATGCATGGCCATTCCTATGATCGGTACATCATCTGCTATGGGCATTAATTTTGCTTCCATGTCCATCCTTATCTTTCCGTTTGGCGCTTTAATCATAGAAGAGCTCAACTTGGGTGTTTCCAATAAATGGACATCAATGCTTTGATTGTTCTTAATGTTTCTCAAACGAGCCTTTTTCCTGCAGGTGTGTGTGTGTGTGTGTGTGTGTGTGTGTGTGTGTGTGTGTGTGTGTGTGTGTGTGTGTGTGTGTGTGTGTGTGTGTGTGTGAGAGAGATAGACGCAACTTGTCCTGTTGTAGCGCCACCATGAGGCTGATTTCGATTTGAAAACTGCCAAGTGGCATTTCTTCCTCAGCCTATAGTGGGAATAGGCATGCACGGCTTGGGAAGCCGTGGATATGCACGGCTTGGGATACGCTGCCAATATTGGTCTCCGCCAATTAGGACTCCTACTTCCACTGCATGATGGGTACATCTTTTGATTGATTGATTGAAATATTTATTAACAGTTTGTAGAATTTACAGTACATTTTAAGCACAAACTCAATACAAAGACTGTCAACTGTGAGTGGACGACCCAATTAAGCATTACACTTGTTTACAACAGGGTCCACATTGTTCAATTCATCAAAACATTTAAAGACATACAAACATTTAGAGACATACAAATAGACATTTCTATGTAGCTAAGTTCATCATATGGGAAGCAAAAAAGGGAAAAGATGCAATATACAGTGAGGGAAAATGGGGTGGGGGGGTGGGGGGGATTCAGATTTTACAGAGGCCAGTTTCGAATTGCAGCCATCCGTAGGTGCCCTTTGAGAGCGGTTTTGAAGGAGTCAAGGGATTCACATGTCTTAATGACTGTTGGTAGGGCGTTCCACATTTTGGTGGCATAGGAGCGAAAAGAATTTAGTCCCTTGTTTGTGCCGAATCTGGGTTGTACATGGTTTGTTGCACTCCCTCTGGTGTTGTGGGTGTGGACTTCGTTTACATTAAGGAAGTATTTAGACAGGTACATGGGTATCTTGGTGGTGTATCGAATCTTGTGGACCAGACCCATTGCAAGATGCTGTACTCTGTCGTCGACCCTAAGCCATCCCAGCCAGTCAAAGTGGGCAGGGGTGAGGTGGGTTCGGGGGGTGAGGCCAAGTAGGAGCCTGACCAGTTTGTTTTGGGAGGTCTGGAGCCTTGTTTTAAGGGCCTTTGAGGTGCTGTGGTACCAAGAGGTGGATGCATAGTCAAAGAAACCTTGTACGAGGGCTCCTGTTAAGGTCTTCAAGGTGTTTTTGCTGACCAGTGAGGAGATCCTGTAAAGGAATCTTGTTCTTTGATTGACTTTTTTGATTACGTTGGTGGCCATCTTATCACCGGAAAGATTGGCCTCCAGGATGGAACCTAGGTAGGTAATTTGATCTTTTCGTGTGATAATATTGTCACCCACTCTAACCAAGAAGCCATCTGCCTTGCTGAGATTACTATTTGATCCGAAGAGGATGGATTCAGTTTTTCCCAGGTGTAAGGATAGTTTGTTATCAGCGAGCCAGGTGCAGATTCTACCGAGTTCAGAGCTGAGGGTCTTTTCAACCTGCAGTTTGTTCCTGTCCGAGACCAGCAGTGCTGAGTCATCTGCGAACAGGAACAAGCTGCAGTCACAAGCTGAAGTCATGTCGTTAACATATATTAGGAACAGTAAAGGCCCTAGTATGCTTCCTTGTGGGACGCCACAGCTCACTGGGAGGGGAGGGGACAGTGTTCCGTTCACCTCCACCATCTGTTCTCTCCCCTCCAGGTAGGATTGCATCCAGCTCACTGATGTGCTATCAAAACCAATAGCTTTAAGCTTGTTAACCAGTATAGAGTGGTTCACGGTGTCAAAAGCCTTTTGGAGGTCCAGCATGACCATGCCGCAGTATTTTCCAGCGTCCACCTCGTGTTTGATGTGGTCGCTCAAATAGAGGAGGCATGTGTCAGTGGAGTGGGATGTTCTGAAACCAGATTGGAACTCGTACAGCAATTTATTAGTGGCAAGATACTTTTCAACCTGTTCATAGACTATTTTTTCCATCACTTTCGAGATGGAGCTTAGAATAGAAATAGGGCGGTAGTTGCCGGGTTCTAATTTACTCCCTTTTTTGTACAAGGGGGTTACTTTGGCCAGTTTAAAATCTTGGGGGACCTGTCCCTGTTTGATGAGAGGTTAACTATGTGGGTGATGACTGGAGCTATGGAAAAGGCTGAGTCTCTGAGAAATTTGGAGGGGATATTGTCATGGCCAGTGGCCTTGTGGGGTTGGAGGGCACTCAGTTTTTTAAGTACCTCCTCGGTTGTTACCATTGCCATTTTGAAATCATCTTTACAAACACCAAGGTTTTTGTAGAAGGCTTTGATGTGCTCTACACCAAAACGCCCAGAGTGGGAGGGCAGTTTGCTAACCAGCTTTGTTGCAATGTTTGTAAAGAAGATGTTCAGGTGGTTGGCTACATCAAGCTTGTCAGTGATGAGGGTGTTATTCGATTTGATGTTTATGTTAGTAAACCTGGTTTTTAGTTTCTGACCACAGCCTAGTTGGTTGTTTAGTAACTTCCAGAGTTCCCGAGGATTGTTTTTGATTTCCTCGGGTTTATCATTGATAAAGTTACATTTGGCAGATTTGGTCATGGCAATTACACCGTTTCTTAGCTTGTTACACTGGGTTTTTAGGTTGCACAGTTTGGTCTGGAGATTACTGTCGAAGCGCTTGGCTAGCATGGACTTGCATTTAAGAAGTTCAGAGCATTTGTTGTCTCTGGCTTTCATTGCAGTCAGTATGTCCGAATTCATCCATGGCTCCGAGCGGGTTTTGACCCTGATGGTTCTCAAAGGAGCCATGATGTTTAGTACTGATGTAAATTTGGTTTTAAAGCCAAGCCATGCTTCTTCGACTAGTGAGCTCCTGAGCACATCGGACCAATCCAGACTCTCCAGTTCTAGGTTAAAGGCCTCACTAGAGTAGGTTTTGAGGTCCCTAGATATGACTGTTTTGTGAGTCAAACTTTGTGACAGTCAAATCTGCTATGGGCATTCCTTTAATTTGCTTCCAAGTCCCTCCTTATCTTTCTGTTTGGCGCTTTAATCATAGAAGAGCTCAACTTGGGTGTTTCCAATAAATGGACATCAATACTTTGCTTGTTCTTAATAGGCTATTTCTCAGACGAGCCTTCACTTTCCTGCAGGTAATTCTCTGGGGTGTTTTGGAACCAAACATACATATTCAACGTTTCTTTACCTTTTACTGCAGTGGCAGGTTAAGTGCTCTGGAAATATCCTCTTTAATGAAACTGCGGGTGCTACCCCCATCTAATAGGCACCTGGCTATACTTGGCTTTGCGTTGGTGCATCTATCCAAATGGTAGCTGTCTGCAGTAATACTGTACTATTGTCAGAGTTGCTTGCTACACTAACTGCATCTGCAACACTGTGGTCAGCCTGTCTGTCGTTGCCGTGGTCGGCGCGTCTATCATGCGCTGTATTATTGTATATTGACTGGCTGTTTGATTGCAAACTGTTTTGTGATGTCTGCGCCCGCACTCTTCACAGTGAATGCCCTGCGTTCTACAATTACGCGCGACATGCAAAACACCTGCCTTCTTTCCTCAGTGTTTCTCTTCTTAGTTCAACAGTCAGTTCAGTACAGTTCTTGGATTTGTGATTACCATTACAGAATATGCATTTTGAATCATCTCTGAAACTCGCAGCATGGAATGCAGCTGTCGAGGCAGCGCCGCCGCTGTAGGTTTTCCTTTTTTCCGTTCATCCGTTCCGTTCCCAGTTGCGCTATGAGCGCTCTCTTGATTCTCTCTCTGCAGGGGAGTCATGCGTTCCTTGCGTAAGATTGGCCGTTCTCTCACGGCTCTCCACTTCTTTTTGTACAAATGACATTAGGTTTTTTATACACTGAACGTATTGTTCTTTCCATCACCATCCTCATCACCGCCAGTTTGACGAGTGAAAAATACGAAAAGTATACGTACAGGTATTACCTGTCCTGTACGTATACTTTTCGTATTTTTCAAAAACATATTTTTTTGGGGAAATTGTATTATTTAGGCTTTAGTAGGCTAATGAATAGTAGGCTAAGTGGTTTCCAAGATCAACAGTGGGGGCAGCAATGCGCCAACGGGCCTCCAAGCAGAGCCATTAAAAGTTATTCTCCTTCGCACGACGGTGTCGCGCATACAAAACCGCCGATCTGCAAGTTCACCAAACCAAAGCGTCACTTCCGCGCGAGGCGTTGTGGGCTTGTAGATCGGTTATTTTCTACGCGCGACACCGTCGTGTGACGAAGGCTTGAGCCGGAAACACAGTGAAGTCAACAGTTTCCAGTCAGTGTTGCCATGTCCATATATCTGGCCATGTCTGCTTGGTTTTGTGCTTTGATTGATTGATTGATTGATTGATTGATTGATTGATTGATTTATCAGTTTGCATAAAAAGCACAGGAAAGTACACAGTACAGACGAGTTCAACACAAGGCTTGCTTCCTAAAACTAAATGTCGTTTAAACCAGAAGGACCCCGTCGACCCCAAATTAATATTTATTTGTCCACGGACCCCCATCTAAAACATTTAGTGCCAGGGAACCCAGCATCAGATCTGTGTTGTTAAAAATAGCTTATACCAATGACAAAATGTTTTTTCAACCGCCCCGGGCCCCAGTCATGATGTGTGATCTTCGGGGCTTGTTTTTTTAGGTTGCTTATTTTCAGCCCGCAATCTGGCAACACTGGTCACATGATGATGCCAATGTTGGCTAGTTAGCTTGCTATGCTAGTCACTAGCCGCCGCTGGACCGGACGGGCGGACGCTACGATCGTGTTCGTCAACAAACTGGACGTCAAAAGTCGCCAACCAGCCCCTAATAGGTGAGTGACATAACTAAACAGCGTTCTGTCGTTGGTTTGCGTTTTACAAAGTGCGTGAGCTAACAATGTTAGCTTGTCAGTTCAGTATTGAAGAGAGAGAGAGAGAGAGAGAGAGAGAGAGAGAGAGAGAGAGAGAGAGAGACTTGTGTGTGTGTGTGTGTGTGTCATGCTAAAATGCTAACAAACGTCAGTTGCTGCTGGCCTTGCTGCTGGCCTACATAATAATACTAATTATTACTATTAATGATGACAATAATAATAATGATGCGTAACTGTATAATGTATTAATTTAACGTCGTTGTGTCATTTTACGCTCACTTGTCTGTGTATCAAACACGTCTAGCTGGTTGTAACACCGTACACGTTAATAACAGTTGACACATTGGGGACGGAGTGTGTGAGCATGTGAATAAAGTGTGTAAACAGTAATGCAAGAACATTACTGTTGGCTATGGTTGGAAACAACTGTTTCCCTATGTGTTTGTTTCATTTGATTCAGTGCTATTTGCTTTTGTAAGTTACTTGTTTTGTACTGGCTAGGTTTTAATGTCTGAATTTTGTATAACATCCCAACAAAGCAAAAAAGAAACAAAAAACAGCAACATTTTGCTCGATGTTGTACATGTATTTATTAATTTACTGCATTTACGTCTAAACTATGCTAATACATAAAAAATATATTTTAACCAATCTGTATGATTGCGTGCGTTGTTAATAACTAAGTGCATCGGTATGGTGGTAGAGTGTGTTAATACAATAACTGCATCTGTAGGGTATGTTAATACAATATAACTGCATCTGTATGGTAGCGTGTGTAAATACAATAGAACTGATGTTGTGTGAAGTCTGTGATGTTAGGCTAAACCTTTGTAGAATTGCAGTTAAACAGTAAAATGCTCAGTACAGAGTTGGTTAAATTTCAGTACGCCGTCAGAGTTAGTGTGGTGGTGTTTATACTTAGGAAGGTTATGGATCAGTAAACATGGATTATGTCACCGTTACTCACTGGTGGGTCCAGAGACTGTTACTGTCAACTCTGACAACAGTTGTACAAATAGAACCAAATGGAGCCGTAGAGAGAGAGATACACTGTCAGAGTTAACTGAACACTGAGGATTATACAGTGTAGAATGGATTGGGGGTACTAGAGATGACGACTACTAGTACTACTACAATAATAATAAAGGATTCATGAGTGACTGCATGTCGTCCCTGTCTGGTGGAAACCGGAAACCTCATATGCCCAAAACTATTACTTTTCAGGATTCAAGTAAAAAAAAAAAAACTGCAAATGTAGCTCAATTTCGAGCTTGAGGATCTGCTACTTTTGATGTTTTTGTGTGAAGCTGTTGTATGATCAATGGGAATTTTTACTCAAGTCGTGAGTCGTGACCCATGAAAATTGGTCTGTGACACAAAAATGGGTTCCAACTTTCGAACCAGTGGGAACCAGTGGTTTTTATATGACCAGAGAGGATTGCGAAACAACGAGGACTCTTCTGGCCCTGCTAGTGTCAACTTAACTTGACCAGGGGGATGTCACTCATTCCATGACACAGTCACATGACCTTGCTTTTGTTTTGTGATTGTGTTTCTGGGAACTTTGGTTTTTATTCAGAACAAAAAGACAATATGGTGTGTTTAGGACTATTGATTTTCTTTAGCTATTATTCTATTACTTTTTTTGATGAATCAAATGATCTTGAAGCATGTTTCTTTTTTGTATTGTTTTAAATTTTGTAATATGTCAACAAATCAACACGAAACATTGTAATTGATTTTCCTTTGTAAATCAAAACAAAGTCAACTAGATCGATTAGTTTGATTAACCACTTGTCTTAAGTCATATGTTATACTTGGTTGTACAATGCTGTCAACAATAGTGGCACGTTTTGATGTTGTAGATCGACTGTTTTTACTCTCTTTGAGAAAAAGTGGTATTTTATACTGTATGATACCATATGATGACAAAAGCTTGACTCATGGATTCACACACTGTTGATGCTGAATACAGCATTATAGGAAAGTTACATCCGGTGAATGTGTGAGATTGTAAGAAATGCACACTTCCCAGTCTCCACCCATTAATTCCTAATGACTAGATGCTTTCTGCATTGGGGGAATTTACGGTATATCTATTTCAGTGGTGGAAAGTAATTAAGGATATTTACTTAAGTACTGTACTTTAGTACAATTTTTAGATGTATTTACTTTACTTGAGTAATTCCTATTTCCAATACTTTTACTTCTACTCCACTACATCTCAGAGTCAAATATTGTACTCTTTTACTCCACTACAATTATGTGAAAACGTATTTACTAGTTACTTTGTAGATTTAGATTATTATTACAAAACATACATTAACCACTTCAGCCCTATACATTTTGGCCATTTGAAAATAGCCGATCTACAAGCTCACAATGCGTCGCAAAGAGATCAGCTATGTAGATCAGCTGTTTTCAAAATATTGTTATATATGTGAAAACTTGAAATGGGACATTCTGAAGTTCTATGAGTACTTTTACTTTTTGTAATTTAAGTACATTTTGATGCCAATCAAATACTTTTTCACTTTTACTCGAGCACAATTTTAATTTTGGACCATTGCTTGTAACAGAGTATCTCCACAGTACATTGCAGCATTGATACTTTTACTTAAGTAAAAATTTGTACTTTTTCCACCACTGATCTATTTAAACTTAAAGTCAGTATCACGCGGCACGTCTGCTTATTTAACCATTATCTTGAACCCTAGCTAACCTATTCTCGGGTGAACATTTGGAAAAAATGATAGATATAGAGAATTATGTATATTTTTTACAGAGCAAGTATAAAATGTGCCTAATGCCCAAACCACACCAATCTGTCGAGATGCATCATCAAAATGGTTTTAGCGTTCGTCCTGGTGGTGTGATATGTCCTGTTGCATGTCGACGCAAGTCAACACAAGTGATTCAATTCAATGGTTGCTTGCAACTACCGGTACATGCGTCTACTCTCAACCGTTTTGTTGCAAGGAGTTTCATAGCGACCGATTGGTGTGGTTTGGGCTTTATAATGGATAGTTTGCACTGGCAGCCCTTATGTGACTATAGCCTGTCATATGAAGGCCTTTTTTATGTTGGATTAATTTTCAGCTGTATGAAGCGGCTCCCCGGACAAAGGTAGTTCACTGATAAGCTGTACAGAACATTGGACTTGGATAGAAAAGGACAGTGTAGGGTTACTTTAGGTCATCATAGGCAGAACCAGCCCAGAGTTAAACAAAAATAATAACTCAATGAATCAAATTGCTGAATTGAGTGAATTCAACTCTCACCATTGTGGAATATTGGCTGTTGAAAGGAGGTGATGAGAGTTGAATTCACTCAATTCAGTATTAATACTTATCCTGTACAGTGTACACACAGACACACATTTGTGAAATGTGTTTGGCTGTTTGAGTTTGAAGGGATATTGATTTTATAGCTTCCTCTCAGTGTGAATAAAAAGGCCTCTTTTGAACCTGGACTCTGTGACCCCCCCCATCGGACAGTTTAGAAGACAGCAGAGGCCAGTGATGTGGACAGCTGTGCTCAACATGTCCCTGATTGGTGGAAGGGCTGTTTGGGGCTCTGCCACAGAACATTCACTGACTATCCTGACATCTTGGTTGATTAAGATTCATGATGTTTGTGTCTTTTTGACATTGAACATATAAACACAAATTACATTTGTTTGACTTTTGTTAGCAAAAAGTGTATAAGAATGAACTGACAATGACCACCAGTACCAATGCTCAAAATGTATAGCCAAAGCAGGCCAAATAATTACTAATACTTGACTTTTAGATAGAAATAGCTGATCTACTAGCTCACAGCGTGTTGCAGTCTGGCACGTTTGAGATTATAGATCTGATATGACTCCACTGATCGTCTGGTAGCATAGGTAAAACACATCGCATAGAGGTAAAACTGTAGATCATAATTCTAAGTTATTTCACTGTGGAGACGGGGGTGTTTCACCCAGTAGAGTGTTGTGGGTGTTTGTGTAAAAAGGTCTGCTTAGACACCCTAAATTAATGTATGAATGTGTCTACGCGCAAATTTGTAAAGAGCTCAATTTGTAGTCCCTTCTATTGGGCTTGTTTTCATAGACTTATTTCTCTCGCAATACCTGGCAATACTGTGCAGCACCATGGAAGCCTGGTGGGGATTTCAGAGCCGTGCAAACGACCGATGGTAACCTCTTGTGTTCCCTTTTTTCTTTCCCCCCCCTCCCTTCATGTCCCCTCCCCCTCACCCCCCTCTTTCTGCTCCGTCTCTGGTTCTTCTCTTGTCTCCCACAGGACAACTGTTCCTCTCCTCTTGTTCTCTTCTTGCTCTCTTCAAGATGGTAGTGCCTCCCTCCTAAACGTCCTCTGTCCACTATACTTTGTGCCGTTTCCTCCATTGTGTCTGGGCATCATCATCTCCTCCAAGGCCCATGGGCCATACAGTCCTGCTGTCAGCATGATGAGGAGGAGGATGTTGAATCAGTGAGTCTGTGGTCTCTCATATGGACACAATGAATAGACCATAAGAATACAATACTTCAGAGGTAAGTTCAAACGCACATACAGTAGTAGACACTAGGGCTGAAACTCCATCTTGCCGATTAGTCAAGCTATTTTTTAATTTATTATTTATACTAAAAGTACATCAGTGAATCAAAATTCTTTACCACTCTATTTTTCATCGTTGCTGTCGGGCAGAAACCTATGGTTTTGTAACGTTTTGTGTTTTCGTAAATGTATGCCTTACTTCAGGGGTTCTCAACGCGTGGGTCGCGACCTCCCGGGAGGGTTCGCGACCCACCCATTTTCCAACTGAATGGTTGGAAAATGGAAATGAAGAGTTTACATATAGTACACATAGTACATGCATACACCTTCCCTAATGATTATATCTGGTTTCAGTATTTATTTATGGTGCATTGTCTCTATTATTAAGGTTATTGTAGCAGTCAATTTATATTGGGGGTCGGGAGGGGGCGGGGCGGGGTTCCTGAGACGTTGCCAAAGCATTTTCGGGGGTCCCCGGACAAAAACGTTGAGAACCCCTGCCCTACTTGATCATACTACAGCGTCACACAAAAGTATAAAACGCTGCAGATGTACATGCATCGAAACGTGGAGCGAAGCAGACAATGCATTTTAACTTTTGCTTTTCGAATTTGAATCCTGAAACGTAACAGTCTTGGACATTTCCAACCGACAGAGACGATATTCTGTCATGGAAAATCTATTCAGCCAGACTCTGTATAGCCTACAGAGACAATACATTTCTTTAAATTAAATTAAGCTACACAATTACTACAGTTACTACAAAGGGAAAGTTTTACCCCAAGTTTTTATTTATTTTTTAGATTATAAATATGGCCGCAAAAAGAATAACATGGATCGCCCATTTCAGTTTGACCTACATTATCATTTTGTAAAACAGGTTAAAGTGTTGTTGTGTGCACTGTGCAGTCAGTGCAGCGTTCTAGGCCTACTGAGTTGGGGTTCTTTGTGGGACCGCAAGGGAGAGAGAAGTACTCTAAGCTGTAGCTTCATGCAATCTGAAGAGAGATGGCTCTGAAATCTGAATTGTGCAGCAACATGTTTGAAGATGAGGCTGTGTTGATACGATACAGTATCTCAATTTTAAATATTTTTCTGTCTTCTAAATCCTGACAGTTTTCTGAGATACCCATGTTTCCATATCAGTGGTGCTCAATATTTCATGTAGAAGACCCCAAAAATTATATGTACCGTAATTGGCCGCCAACCCCCATCTGAATATATGTAGTTCCAGGGACCTCCCAGAAGCAAAGATTTTAGTTAAAAACTTTGGCTCTGAAAGAATATATTCAAAGATTTCCACCACATTTTCACGATTAAAAAAAAATAGCAGACATACAATGCTCGTAGAAAAAATAGCCTAAAAGCTCATAGCGCGGCACCGAGTGCCGCGCTATGAGCTTTTAGGCTATTTTTCAATATAACATAATGCTTAAAACACTAGAAGGGGTTCCCGCACAAAATGGGTTAACATCAACATACACTGCTGCAGTGCATTACAACTGTATTGCCTAATATACAAAAATAATATACGGTTTTCACATGGCAGCTGCTATATGAAAACAAGGGCTCTTCAGAGTACGTAGTAAAAACCTCATCACTAATTTTACTGTAACCAATTGGACCTGCTTCATGATGTGAAATATGACCCTTTTGGGTTTCCATAGCAGATGTACACAGGCTACAACGAGCTCATCATGCATCACATTGTGACATGTTGTGAGCATGTGCATTGGCTTAAGTCACAGTTGATTTGACTGAATTTTACCTGGTATTTGGGATTCTATGGAACTTACCTTGTTAAGTAGCATTCCTCAGGGGTCCCACGAGGCCTTTAACTGGTATGCACCTTCAATTATGACTGATCAGGGGGTTGCCTGATGGTCCCCAGCAAAATGTTAATATAGCATCAAAATCAATCTAACCACCCTCTATACGTATTTGAAAATAGCTCATGTGAGCTTGTTGGATCTGCTGTCAAAAAATGTTAATAAATGTGGATGTATTTTAATAACTCAAGTCCTGGCCAAATAACGATCCTGAAAATAACAGACAAAACGTTTTAATGCTCTTTGCCATGCCGCTTAAATAAAGGCTTTTTTACTTGACTGTTGCAGAGTGCCTTGGACCTCTTTTGCTTTTCCCTGAAAATAACAGTTTGGGAAATGTGAGGTTTTCACTCGGTTCCACCCGACAGACGATATATATACTAGGTAAAATCTGATATAACACAAATTGTTTCCCGGTTTTAATGGATTAAAAAATATTAATTTATTTAGCCTATTGAGCAGCCCGAGTCAGCCGCATTCACAGAATTTTGAAGTGGCTGCAATCTAAGGATATTTGTTTCTGTTTGAAGCCATGTGTGGATGATGAGTAATGTTTGGGAATGTTGTACCAGGAAGATATGACGTTTTCAAAAGGTTACACTCACACAAGGGTGTCACTTGCCAAAAAGAACAGATCTACAACGGATCCCATTCAGGCTATTCTAGTCCCCTCACCCTTCTAGCCCCTCTGCCCTCAGGGATTCCCCGTTTGAAAATGGATGTTTTTCCTCAGTTATGGGAGTGTCTGTCTGTGTGATCAAATCGGTGTATTTCAAAGCCAAGCTCATTATACTCATACCCCTAACTCATTGTGCATTTTGCATTAGTGCATTGTATCTGGTCATCCTCAACACTAGGGGTCACAGAGCGCATGTTCAGGTCTGATAAGTCCCGGAAAAGATGCGCTGTGATTGGCCAGTAATGACTTAAGTGGCAGCGTGACGTAGCGTGCCTTCCACACTTCCAACATACTTCCGCCCCTCCTTTGACACACATGGCTCCAACGAACTGCAGCGGACAATGAGGCATCTATTTTTTTTTATATCTATGTCTGAGCCGGTAGTAGGCTACTGTCATCGCATTGTCATGTTTTCAAGTTTGTTGTGGCGAATAAATCCCATAGTGTGGGATCGTATCTTGGCAACACTGAACACTGGTGGGGAAAACTTGGAATTCCCTTCTCGCGTACCGGTGGTAGATGTCCCGTGGACCGGCATTAGTCCTCGGACCGGTGGTTAGGAACCTCTGCTCTACACCCATGAAAAGCTTCTCCACCAGCCCTTGAACATTATGTAGTATGAGACAGTCAATGATGTTAAAAAGATTTTTGTGTTATGATAAAGATTAAATTTCATGCACTGACGACTAACTTATTTACATCAATGAGTCGATTAAAAAACATTGTTCAATTAACTATTGCAGCCCTTGTAAATTGTCCACCAGCTACCAGTTCTGACTTAATCTCATGAGTCTCACAACCTCTTTCTACTGACATTTGACCACATTTTAGGAGTGACATTGTACATTTTTGTAGATTTCCTTTATAACCGTCTGGCATACAGTAACCCAGAATTGTGCACGTATGTATATCCACACCAGTTTCCTCTTTCCTGAAAGAAAGTCCACATATGTGACACATGACCAATTTCATTTCTGCTTTTTAACCCATTCGCTTTATCTTGGCCATGCCTCTTTGCTACACATAATGTACCAAGACTCAATGTAGTTAACACTGTGTGGTGTATTAATACTATGTATTGTATATGGTATATTTTAATATGAACTCGTATGTTCCTGTGCAGGTTTAGGTTGATTTCGTAATGACAAGCTGCTGTGCAGAAGATGTCCACATTGACTGTGACTGATATCCCAGATGTTGGTCCTGGTAAGAATCATCTACTTCCTTATTATTAACCCATTTAGACCAGAGGCTGATTAAAAATAAAATAAAAAGGCTTCCAAATCCTCAGCAAAACCTCTGTTTCTATGTCAGTGGTGCTCAACCTTTTTCATGTCAAGGCCCCCCGGAATTAACTGTATTTGGCCGCGGACCCCAATCTGAAAATATGTTGTTCCAGGGACCCCCCCAGAAGCAAAGCTGGCCGTGTTAGTTTGAGACAAAATTTGAGTTAAAAACATTCGCTCTGAAAGAATATATATTCAAAGATTTGCGCCACATTTTCAAGATAATTTTTTTAGCAGATCCAGGGGGCACGGTGGCACAGTCGGTAGTGCTGTCACCTTACAGCTAGAAGGTCCTGGGTTCGATTCCTGCTGGGGACGCTGGGGGCGTGTTCTCTCCTCCGCGTCATCTGTGCCCATACCCGAGGCGTGTGGAGTTTGCATGTTCTCCCCGTGTCCCCTAGGGTAGGTAGTGGTACCCTCACAAAAAACATGCAGTACCGGTAATCCTGGTCTCTAAACTACCTCCCCCTGGCCAGCCGGGGCGCCTGATGGAAGGGAAAGGAACTGGTTGGAATAACTTGTTCCTTCCACACGCTACGTCCGGCCGGGGAAACTCTCCCCTGTCGGGTGAAAAGAAGCAGCTTGGACCTCATGCATAGAAGGAAGCATGAGGTCAGTTCCTCTGCCCAGGTTGGCAGAGGAAGTGTAGCGCCCAGGATTACATTAGATAATTGACACTGGGTGAAAAAATGGGTTGGAAATTCGTGGGATAAAAATTATAAAAATCATACCCGTGGTGGGGGGGGGGGGGAGACCCACAGGAACGCGGCCAGGGGGCCGGGCCGGTGCATGCCGGAACCGGCCCTGTGTCCGAAACAGTTGAGAAATGACAGAGTTACCGTGTGGCGGTCCCTCTACTGTACTGTACTGTACTGGCACACCCGAAAGAATCATATATACAGTTAATATGTGTTTGTGTGTGCGTTAGGTTGCACACAGGTGGTGAAAAACAACCATGCTGTTTTCGTGCTCATACCCAGACACCCACCCAGCCAGCCAGCCAGCCACCCACCCACCCACTCCGTAAGGGAGTGGTTGCACCACTCAAAAATAGCAGACCTACAAGCTTGTAGAATGGGTTAAGACCTGAGGCCAATTCTACAAATGCCTTCTAAACCTGTATTATATACCTGTATGTACCAGACACCAGGATCTAAATGTCTCTCAGAGCAGGAGACCACCTCCAGCCACTGCAGAGATAAATTATATTGTTTATTTAAACGTCTTTTTTTTATATGCGAGATGGAGGGCATAATATTATAAATGCCTTTGTTGCTATTTAGAATAACTGTGTTGATATGCAGTTTTTTTTGTTTTAGGCATGAGTTAGATTTTTAGTGCAAGTCTTCAATATGTATTTACTATTTTCATATCGTACACCAGTATATAATTAATTAGTGTGGTTGTGTGGTAGTCTGAAGACTCTCCTCTTCCATGGAAGAATATTGCGCACCGAGAGTAAACACGTTTAAGATGAAAAAGTGGTCAAACTAGCAATGAAGTAGTAAACTAGCAATACAACCTTCCAGAAAACCCTAATGATCTCGGATATATTATAAAAAGGAAAGGTTAAAAACTTAAGTAAAATTTAGAAAACTGGTTGGCTGTATTGCTAAATTGTTAATAAAACACAGCGCTAGTGTGCGGGGGCTCATGCAGTTTCACAAATTGCAGATTGGGACATGGCCTAACAATTGTTTTGCAGTGAGACTTTATTTTGCTTTAATCCATGACCTCGGCCTGTAGCACTTGCCCTAGCCTTGACCTAGTCTCTCTGTATCTGCTCTGGAAGAGAAACTCTCAAGAGTTAAAGATCTATAATGGTCCATTTGGTTACCAACTCTCCATCATTTAGCTGGGGACCACCTGGAACTTAAGGACCACTGGTGGTCCCCGGACCACTGGTTGAGAGCCACTGTGATAAATGCATAAACTGTAAAATTGTTGTCCCAGATGACAGCAAGGTGTTTGACGGGGCCTCAGGGCTGCAGCTGGACTGCCTCGGCGTCGAGGAGAGCGGCAGAGGAGCGGACGTGAGGCACAGCGTTCTCCTGTCGTTGGACGTCCTGCCCCGACCCCAGGCCGATGACTTCTCTGCAGCAGCAGCCGCCGTCGCCCACCACACCATGCCTGAGATGAGCAGCCCACTGCCTGTAGAGGCCACGGACATCAAGCTGGACCCGGCGTCATGTGACATGCCTCACAACACAGGTGTGTGTGTGTGTGTGTGTGTGTGTGTGTGTGTGTGTCATCACCTGTTGCGTTGAAACCTTATGTCTAAATGTATTTATTTTCAGGAAATATGGGGGTGAAAGGTATAACAATGTATATGTGTTCTAGGTCTACTTTTCATATGTTAAATATTTATAAAACCCACATAACTAACAGGCATTCATTTAAGGGGGAAAAAAGTGAAATGAAATATGGATATACAGAGTTTCGTCCTAACTGGTTTCAAGTGGAGTTTGAAGGGCATCTTCTAACCTGGATGGGGGCAAATTGCACGTGTGACATTCAGGCTGTACAGTACCTCTTGTGAACCAGACACCAGGATCTAAAACTCTCAATGGAAGAGCAGGAGACCACCTCCAGCCACTGCAGACATAACTTATATTGTTGCTGTCAGGCAGAAACCTCTTATCTTCATATTTTTTGTTTTTTCTTTGTAAATTAATGAGCATCGAAAGTAGCAGATGCGCAAGCTTGAAACAACATTCTTGGACATATGAGGTTTCCACCTGACAGAGACAATATTATTTTCTAAAATAATGTTTTGGTCATTAAATACGTTACAGTTTTAGGTTCCAGTGTTACAAATTACAATTGCGAAGCTCATTGTGTAAAAATGCTGCAGCAGTGATCATTGCCGTCGGCCATAGTTAAAAATAACTTCACTTCTCTTTTTCAGCCAGCAAGCTCTGCAGCTACTGGCCTTGTTAGTATGAGACAGCCGAACAGCTCTGCAGCTACTGGCCTTGTTAGTATGAGACAGCTACTGGCCTTGTTAGTATGAGACAGCTACTGGCCTTGTTAGTATGAGACAAGCTCTGCAGCTACTGGCCTTGTTAGTATGAGACAGCTACTGGCCTTGTTAGTATGAGACAGCTACTGGCCTTGTTAGTATGAGACAAGCTCTGCAGCTACAGGCCTTGTTAGTATGAGACAAGCTCTGCAGCTACAGGCCTTGTTAGTATGAGACAAGCTCTGCAGCTACTGGCCTTGTTAGTTTGAGACAGTATGAGACAAGCTCTGCAGCTACTGGCCTTGTTAGTTTGAGACAAGCTCTGCAGCTACTGGCCTTGTTAGTATGAGACAGTATGAGACAAGCTCTGCAGCTACTGGCCTTGTTAGTATGAGACAAGCTCTGCAGCTACTGGCCTTGTTAGTATGAAACTAGCCTGACCTAAGCAGAGACATTTCTGGTCTAGAGGGGCGGGTCGCGCCTCAGAAATGCGCGCACCCTGATTGGATCTCATCGATCTGTCCGTCACCCCCGGCCCCTCCTCTCCCCCCTAGTGCAGCGCTACGTCACATAATTTAGAGCGACGCCCACCCGGAAGGGTTGACTCCCACTTTTAGACTGGTTCAGCCCACGGCTTTTTCCAGGCTTTCATCTTTCGCGCAGACGAAATGAAAGCCTGGGTATCGAGGCTAGTATGAAACAAGCTCTGCAGCTACTGGCCTTGTTAGTATGAGACAAGCTCTGCAGCTACTGGCCTTGTTAGTATGAGACAGCCAAACAGGAAAAGCAAACGAACACTTTTATTTTGTCGAGAAGCCAAATGTACCCTAGCCTCCTTATTCTGAGGTTTTATTTCGGCAAGAGATATAGGGCCCTATATTGTGTGTCTTAAGTACCAGGTTTTATGACTTAAATGTGTGTTCTCAGCCATTTAATCACTAACCAATCAATACTGTGTAAACTTGACCTTTGGCCCTGTACACCAAACCTCTCCGCCTGGCTATTTTCAGCTAGTGCTCACCCCAAAATAGGGATGCGAGGGTTAAAAGAAATCCCATGTCCAAGGTTCTATGACCAGGGGTGCACATAACCTTTTTGGGCTAGTTCTCAGAGGAACGTCTGTACTCTAGGGGTCCCGGACCCCCTGTTGAAGACCCCTGCGTCAGAGGGTATATTCCCATACCATTTGGTTGAAGTATGTAGCTTGTAAAAGTAGTCGTTGGAAGCCATTTAGACTCGGGACCCGAGGAAGCTGTGGGGTGAAATGTGGTCTTGCGTGGCCAGACTGTTGCCTCTCCCAAATTTCGAATGCATACAATCTGGAGAACGGAAGCTCTGATCATGAGTAAGTGATAAACCAGAAGTGAAGCCTCCTCCCCACTTCCGTTTCGTCATAGCAGTTGCACAAATGTATCCTAATATAAATCAAAATCATCTAAGCATATATAGCTTGCTGCTTGTAATTTAGATATTTTTGAGTGGTGCAACCACTCCAAGGAACAGCTTTGTCCCTATGTCCCAACCTATGTGACTATGTCCTTGTGTCCCGATGTTTAGAGTACCAATAGAGGGTGCTGTTGCACCACTCACTTCAGACTGGTCTGATTTTTGAGTGGTGCCACCACTCCAAAGAACAGCGATGTCACTATGGGACTATGTTCATGAGTACCTGTAGGGGAAAAAGTGGCGCTGTTGTGCCAGAAACGGAGAGAGAGAGATCATGTTAGAACCAATAGGAACTGAAATTGGAACGATACAGAGAAGAATTGGAACGATACAAATTGGAACGATACAGAGAACCAATAGGAACTGAAATTGGAACGATACAAATTGGAACGACACAGCGAACCAATAGAGGGGAGTTGCACCACTCAGTTCACACAGGTGTGATTTTAAATATATTTTAGAAAAAGGAAAGCAGCTTCCTTCCTCAGATTTTGCGAGGTGCCGTTCCAGACTCGATATAGCATTTGGAGATTGTGGAATAGTTGTCTAGCTACGCGAGACATGGGGAAATGTCATTTTCACAACACACAGTTCAACTTTGTCTCGACATGCCGTTCAACTTTGTCTCGACATACCGTTCAACTTTGTCTCATTTCTATATGTGACAGATGGTCAGCCGGTGAAGAGGAAGAAGGGGCCTGCCCCCAAGATGCTGGGCAACGAGGTGTGCAGCGTGTGCGGCGACAAGGCCTCGGGCTTCCACTACAATGTGCTGAGCTGCGAGGGCTGCAAGGGCTTCTTCCGACGCAGCGTCATCAAGAGCGCACAGTACTCCTGCAAGAACAACGGCCGCTGTGAGATGGACATGTACATGCGACGCAAGTGCCAGCAGTGCCGTCTGCGCAAGTGCAGAGAGGCGGGCATGCTGGAGCAGTGTGAGTGATCATTATCCAGTCGTCTTACCAACGTGCACCGAGATCTTACTGTACTGTACAGAGATGTACAGAGAAAAGAAAATGAGAGGGGCAGAGGCTGAAATGTCAGTCTGGCAAATGAATGGTTGTCAAAGGGAAATTAGCAGTTGCAGTTATTAAAGGGACATTTCACAGTTGGAAGAAACTGCAGTCACTCAATGTTAGTATTTGTAGTAGATAACAGTAGCACAATTTGAAATTTGCGCTCTATGGCCAGAAAAATAATGAAGTCTGTGTGTTTGACTAGGCATCATCAGACATTTGAAATAGTAAAATATCTAAAAACGCATATTAAACTCACTCAGTGCCTCCCCTTTAACACACACAAACTCCCAGGAAAGTGTTTCTTGTGTCCTAAACATAAGGCGTGAAGTGGTTCTTTAAGTCAGTTTTCTCGTGTAATGTAGTAAGCATAAGCATTTGCAAGTATCAGCAATTGTGTGATTTATCAAATTCAGTTAAGAAATTGTGAAATGGCAAGAGAAGGGGGGGGGGGGGTGGCTACATTGTGAACTCAATTAAGTGTAATCAAGCTTCGGAGGTACGATATACAGCATGGATTTCTACACAGAGCATTTCTTTCAACATTAATGCTGCACTCAATTTCAGAAGAGTAAGGAAAAGGCAACATTTGTAATGCTGCCTTGGGGTATGGCATGGAGAGGGGCCATTTGCATGGGGCTTGATCCATCTTTCATGTCTGTGTGCAACATGCCTTCTGTGGGCACATCTTTTTGACTTTTAAGTAGATCCTGGACTGAAAGGACAGCAGTGAAGTCTGTATTATTATTAATAGTGTGGTTGCTATAGGCAAAACTATTGTTTTCGGTCCGAGAATGTCTTTGCCGGCAAAGTGAACCAGCTTTTTGTTAACTTTTTTCTGGTTCACACACTATCCTAAAAGATTGATATTTCCATTGGAAAATGGTAAAATAGGTCTTATATTCAGCAAAATAGAAATTGTAAGACGGAATTCAGTTCCCAGTGGATTCCTCGTGACTTGCGTCAGTGCAACCACACCTTCCTAGATGTTATTATTAATACTATTATTGAATAATGTGTTGTGGCGGGCTGCAGGCGTCCTCTCAGAGGAGCAGATCAGAGTGAAGAAGCTGAAGAAGGCCCAGGAGGACGAGGTGGCCCACACCTCGGCCTCCGTGTCCCCCACGCCCCCTCCGGAGCTAGTCTCTCTGGCTCCACAGCAGCAGGACATGATCGAGAAGCTGGTGTCCATGCAGAAGCAATGCAACAAGAGGTCCTTCATCGACCGCCCAAAAGTCACAGTGAGTGTTCACTGTGAGAGAAATCAGCCGAACCAGGTCTATGAAAAGATTAGAAGTGACTACACAGGGCCTGGTCCATTAGCCTGGTTAATAAACCAGACCAAATCAGCCGTTGGCAAAAATAAATTGCCTGCCGGCGGATTTCGGTCTGGAGAGGCTCAATTGTACGCCCATTTCCTACACCAGAGAATGTGGGCGGCCAATCGGGACACGGTATGCAATATGGGCGGGCTTTGGTACAGTGACTTTCAATGCTTGAGACCTTTGACTGACAGTAGCTCTGACCAATTGCGTCAAAGAGAAAATGTTTCCCTGGAAATGAAATCCAAGCTGAGCCTCCCCAGACTAATATCCCGCGGTCCGTGCAATATTAGTCTGGTTTATTAACCAGGCTACTGGTCCATGGCTCAGTGGTCCAGGCACCTTGGCTTGGTAATCCAGTCTTGCAGTGTGATGCATGTTCGACTCCCGATCCCAACGGCCTTTACTGCATGTCATCTCTCCCATCTCTCTCCCCATTTCCTGTCAGCCTACTGCAGGGGTCAGCAACCTAAGATGTTGAAAGAGCCATTTCCAACCAAAAATAAATTCAAAATCTATCTGGAGCCGCAAAGAAAATTACGCATTATAATGCAGCTTGCCAAGCTTTATTATCTCCCGGGTTGCAACGAAACTAGCAGAATTTAGCATGCTTTCCCTGGAAATGTCTTTCAACGTTACTTTTTTTGTTGTTTGATAGCTTCTCACTGCAGATTAAACATACAGGCAGTCAATCTGCATTGGCTGTGAAGGCAAAAGCCTCTGTCCACGAACTGTTAAATCCTCTGTTTTTCGTCGGCTATCTTTATTTCTCTCCCTGTAGAAGCCATAGCGTAGCAGGCAGCAGCCTCACACACCCACCGGTTTGTTTTATAATAGACACCTGGCTGGCACGGCACTGAGTGTGTCGCATGCTATGACGCAAATTTTAGTTTAGTTAAGTTTTCCAATTTTGTAAAAATGTGTAGAATAAATATTAAGAATGCTTGTCACGTTTGGCCTCCTACAGAAACCATAAGTGAAAAATAATGTATTGCTACTTTTAATGCTACAGGGAGCCACTAGGGGTGTGCTCTAGAGCCGCCTGTTGCAGACCCCTGGCCTACTGTCTGTCCCTCCATAAAAAACAGTGAACTGAGTGGTGCAACTCCCCTCTCCCCCCCTTATCTCTCTCTCTCTCACTCACTCACTCACTCACTCACTCACTCACTCACTCACACATATATATAGGCAACAGTACAGCACTATCTCTCTCTGTTTCTGGCACAACAGTGCCCCTACTGGTACTAATAGTCATACTCGTGCTCATTAACGTCACATAGGTGGGTGAACCAACACATTGACGGACATTGCTGTTCCTTGGAGTGGTTGCACCACTCAAAAATATAAAATAAAGGTGGAGGCCACAAAAAAAGAAGTGACTACACAGGCCACGCAAGCACTTGAAACCTATATTGGCTATTTGAAAATTTGCGTTAGAAAACGAGCCCAAAAAAGTGCAACCCGCAACTACCAATATTTACAAGCAACATTACAGAAGAAAAATAGTTTATCGCTTATAATATAACATGGCAACACTGCCAATACAGGTGCATCTAAAAAGTGATTTTGTTGTTTGTTTTAATCTTACTAACAGCCGTGGCCACAAAGTCAGGACCCACAGAACAGAGAGGTGCGTCAACAACGCTTCGCCCACTTCACTGAGCTGGCCATCATGTCAGTCCAGGAGATAGTGGACTTTGCCAAGCAGCTGCCTGGCTTCCTGGAGCTCACCAGAGAGGACCAGATCGCTCTACTCAAGACTTCCACTATTGAAGTAAGATAATATGGTCTCTGTCGGGTGGAAACTTGTGCTTGTGGATCTGCTACTTCTGTTGCTTTTGTCTGACGCTGTAGTATGATAAAGTAGGACGTTAATTTACAGGAAAGAAAAAACACAAACGTAGAATATCGATATAAGAAGTTTCTGCCCGGCAGCAATGATACGGTCGCTGCCATGCAGAAACCTTGTATCCATAGAATTCACATTATGAGCTTATTTTCTGAGAACAATTTACACATTTTTTACACACAGTGGAAACAGAAAATCACACCCGTGTGAAGTGAGTGGTGCAACTCCATGTGGGGGTCCCCGGAACTTCCAGACCCAGGGGGGCAGGCCAATTCCAGCGAGCCGTCCCATGTCCGAAACGGTTGAGAAATGACAGAGTTACTGTGTGTGGGGGGGTCCCTCTACTGTACTGTACTGGCACACCCGAAATCATCATATATACAGTTAATATGTGCGTTTGTGTGTGTGTTAGGTTGCGCACAGGTGGTGAAAAACAGCCATGCTGTTTTCGTGCTCAGACCCAGGCACCCACCCAGCCAGCCAGGCAGCCACACACATAGCTCCGTAAGGGAGTGGTTGCACCACTCAAAAATAATGTGCATCTGAGCCTGTCTTGCACTTGCTATTTTAAATGAATACCGGACTTCTCGCCTCGGCGAGTGGACTTCATCTTTGGCGAGTGGCCTTCCCCTTTGATCGAGAAGTCTTCACTTTCCGGGGTTGTCCGAGACCACTCGCCCCGGAAAGTGAAGTCTTCTCGCCAAAAGGGGAAGTCCACTCGACCGAAAGTGAAGCCCCAAGATGGTCCGTTGCTGCCCTCTAAAGGCCCGAAATAATTATATATATTATATATCAATCCTGTATCTAAAACAAGTACATATCGGGCTATATATATCGATGTGATCTGCGTTATTATGACCTCATGGCAGGTACATTCCAAAGCAACTAATAATAACCACGTTATGGTGACAATGTTAAAATGTTTACATTAAATTAATCCAAGCTGTCTTCTTCTGCTATTGTAAACAGAAAGCATTTCATTTCGTTCATTTCGGTCCTCTACTATAGGATCTCCCCTACGGACCATACTCTATGGCACGGACCCACCAGTCACTCGAACGAGTCGTTCAATCATTGGCCGAGCCAGGCCGATCGTCCTTCCAGGCTATGGGATTTTCTTTGGGAGGGATGGGGTCTAATCTCCTCTTGTGCGGTTGAGAGTAGCCATTTTTTCCCCTGCGGTCTATGGTAGTAGCAGACTAGCACTGTCAATTAGCATTGGACATTTGCGCTCGTTAAGCTAAATACAGTATTAAAAAATTATGAATTATGATCGAAAATCTCAGTTACAATTAAACTGAATGGAGGTGTTTTTTTTTAAGGGTAACTTCCGTTTTGGCAGAGTCAGACGATCCGCGATGTCAACACCAGTCACTCCTCCCAGTCACCCCCAGGCATGATGCCTTCTACCCGGGCATAATTTCCTCTTTACATCCCCTGTCTTCTGGGACCACCAGAGCTCCAATAGCTATAGCAATTATCACAATTTAAATAAATAAGCATATTGAAACTATTTCACATTAACAATGTTGGTAAAACTAAGATATTTGAGGGGAAATATATAATTTATATCCACAAATAAAATATTATCATTGATTAACTCCATTTCTCTACCCTCCATCCCTTTAGTTTCCATGGTTATTGAGCCCCTCCTATATTTAATCTATACTAACCAATCATGGTAATATGAAGTGTATGCTATTAATGCTATTAGTATAAAGAAGGAGCCTAATCTATTTTCATGTTTTTATAGCATTAAATACTATACTTTTTTTTTGGTATGTATTAGCCTGTTTATTTTCCAGCCGGGCGATTCCCCGGTATTTGCATTTTGAACGGATCGTTCACGGAAGTGACCGGATCGGTTTCGTTCACCAAAAAGAACTAGTTCTTTTGATTCGTTCGTTCATGACCGACTCATCTCTACACGATAGCGCACTGAGCCCACTGTCCCTGTGAGCACATCTAAGCGTCAGGAGCGTGAAGTTGAAGCTGAAGTTTTCTTCTTCGTGGGGTTTTTAGACAGCTGGTGGATGGAAAATAAGCTCCACCTCCGCGCCCGACGGACGCGACGGACAGACTCAAATGGACGCGACGGACAGACTCAAATGGAAGCCGCGCACAAGCGTGAAAATGAAGCGCGTCACCCGGCAGTGATAGACACTAGCCAATGGAACAGATGCAGCCTGCAGCCCATCCACTCGGCGGGGTTTTACTTGTAGTTTTCTTCTTTCACGCTGTCAAACGCCCCCTGGGAGGGAATTGTGAAGCCATGTCAAGGGATACAGGAAGATATCTGGGCAGTGGGCAGCTCGAACTGCTCGAAGTAACATTATGTCCAAATTGTTAACAAAACATTGAAAAATCGTCTGAAGAAATAAAGTAAAGCATTGGTTCTCATGTTTGCTTCAGATCACCCCTGTAATCTTTTCATCCATGGCACCCCTGGCTGAATTACATTGTCATTTACTGTAACCCTGATCCATGACATTGAAAATAACTTTATATTTATAAAATAGCCCGTTCTCTTCAGCCTCCACAGCCCTTCTCATCAACATCATCCTCTCCGTGGTGGTCTAGTGGTTAGGGTGCGGCCCTCTCACCGCCGCGGCCCGGGTTCGATTCCCGGTCAGGGAACACTGTTTTATGATGAATTCCTGTTCTGTTCTTTAACTATATAGAAGTGTCTATTTGTACGTCTTTAATGTTTTGATGAATTGAACAATGTGGACCCTGTTGTAAACAAGTGTAATGCTTAATTGGGTCGTCCACTCACAGTTAACAGTCTTTGTATTGAGTTTGTGCTTGAAATGTATTGTAATTCTGCAAACTGTTAATAAATATTTAAATCAATCAATCAAAAATCTCCTTCTCCTTCTCACCGCCGGGTGACACACGCTTGTCGGCAGCTTACATCTGACGCGGAGGAGAGCGTCAGATGTAAGTTGGCCGTCGCGCAAGTCGTCGGCGAAAACAAAACTAGTTTTAAAACTCCTCGGCGGGGAGGCGAACCCCGGTTCCCAGTTCCAAAGGCACGTACGTTAACCAGTCATGACTCGATAGCCAAGTAGCAACCCAGCAACATATAGCCTACACTAGAATGCGCCTTTGTCTGTGTCAACCTCTTGTCACTCAAACGTCCCTCTCACGCCCACTTCGCTAACGAAGAAATAGAGGACTACAGGCGTTTAAATAGGCTTCCGTGTGCGTCTCCTCTAGGAACCGCCCAAAGCCCCGGAAGGATTTAAAGTGAGACCTGACGCGACGTCCAACTGACGCCTTCACGCCTGACAGTGTATTCACACCCTGAGCAATGCAAACTAATAGGAGAGTGTGCTCCGGTGTGGTATTTCCGAACGCGCCCGATATGTGGCAACCCTGGTTTGTTTTGGTTTGCGCACGGATGTTATTTTTGTTGCTTTAGCACAGTAGCTAGCAAAGGCTGCAGTTGCTGAAAGTGAAGAAAACACTAGCCAAAAAGTGAAGACTTGTCGCCAAAAGGGGAAGTCATCTCGCCCCGGGCCGAATGGCCTTCTGCTTGGGCCGAGTGGACTTGACTTTTTGGGGAGTCGCCAAGACCACTCGCCCAGACCACTCGCCAAGGGCGAGTGGTCTTGCTACCTTTAAAATTAGGGATGTCCCGACTTTTTTTGTTTCCAATCCGATCCCGATACCCCAATTTCTGTGTTAGCTGATACCGATATCAAATACCGATACCAGAGAATAATATTTATAATGATACAAAAAGAAAAACGATCTAATTTTGTTGTGTTTATAGCTATCTAGCTAATGCTATATATCTCTTGTTTATAGCAGACAACTCACTCATGTCACTCACTCGAAAGCAAACTCCACATGCCCCCACTAACATTTTATTTACCTGCCATAGTGTCAACCCCTTACCCCTGTGTCGGATCGGTGGTTAGATTGGATACAGTGTCGGGACATCTCTATTTTAAATGTCAACATTGTTGAGCGTACTTAATTTCTCCCCACGAAATGGTGGAAATATTCTGGATGCATGCAACTATATAGATGCTTACTATATAGATTTCATATTTCAATCCCAGATGTTTTTGTCCACACAGATAATGTTGCTTGAGACATCTCGGCGATACAACCCAGCCATTGAGAGCATCACTTTCCTGAAAGACTTCAGCTACAACAAGGAGGACTTCGCCAAAGCAGGTGTGTAAGCTCATAGATCTGCTATTTTGGTGAAAATGTTTGAAATCATCTGCATAGTGACTGAGGACGCTCTTATCATCATACATCGGATTCATCATACATACACCAATCAAATCATCACATTCCATGCTACAAACACGTGCTCAAACACACTCTACACACAAAGCTGTGCATAGGAGGGGCTAGCGCCCCTCAAAAAGTAGTTTAATGGCGCTTGTAGATCAGTGAAGCTCCCTCTGGTGTTGTGCCCGTGGGCGTTTGTCACTCTTTTGAAGTAGTTTGACAGATCCCTTGAGTATCTTGAAAAAAACCTGTTCTGCAGTATACTGTCCTCTACCCTGTAGCTCATTTATAATGATCAAAGACAGTTTTATTGAAGGAAGGAACTTAATGGATTCCTGTTGAACCTAGATGGACTGATAATGATAAATGTTAGAAGTTTGTCAAATGGTAGCATGAAAAGGTTTTAAACGGGAACGTACCTCTTCACCAAAGTCATTAAAAATGGAAGCTCTCTGTCAATCAAACCTGTGCACATATCCACATCTTCTCCTGTGAAGCTAAACAATGCATTCAAACAAGCCACTAGTCTTGTCTGCATTAATTTGACATGGCTTTTATGAACGTTTTTTATAACTTTGTATACAAGTAGCATATCTCTGCTGTCAGGGAGAAACCACCTACAGTGCAAAATGTTCATTTTTCAGGAAATGGAGAAAACCTAATATTTTTTTGTGGTGCAACCACATCCTTAATAATGAAACTGTCAGGATGTAATAGACATTTTTAGAATCTGATCTCAGGTCAGAATGGGTTAAGTGACTGTGTGTGTGTGTGGGTGGGTGGGTGGGTGGGTGGGTGGGTGGGTGGCAAAAAAAACAGCATGGTTGTTTTTCACCACCTGTGCGCAACCTAACACACGCACATATTAACTGTATATATGGTGATTTCGGGTGTGACAGTACAGTGACAGTACAGTGGAGGGACCCCCACACGGTAACTCTGTCATTTCTCAACCGTTTCGGATACGGGGCGGCTCGCCGGAATCGGGCCGGTGCGTTCCTGTGGGTCTGGAACCCCCCCCCCCGGAGTTGCATCACTTACTTCACACGGGTGTGATTTTTAAAACAATGCAATACCGCATCATCAAAGTTGGTATTGTGACTTTATATAATTGGTCAATTACTTGTGAGTGGGAGAGTGTGGTGGAGTTAGCTGCTTTAGCAGACAGTGTGAGGGTCCAATGGAGTTAATAGGTCTTGTCCGAAGTGCTTTTTAATACTTTCATTGGTTTACGGGGGCAACAACAGAGAGCTCCAGACTTCCCTCTCCAGGGCAACATTAGTGACTTCCTCCTGGGGATCCCGAGACTTTCCAAGGCCAGTGAGTCCATGTGTTTCCTCCAACTGCGCCTTGTTCTGCCCCGGGGTCTCCTCCCAGTGGGACATGCCTCGAGGACCTCCCTAGAGAGACGTCCGAGAGGCATCCTAACCAGATGCCCGAATCACCTAAGCTGGCTACTTTCCAGGCGGATTGATTCATGTAAAAAATAAATAAGTTAAAATAAAAAGTGAAGTTAGTTTCCTCCCGACAGCGACATGTAATATTTTGATACTTTTGCCATTTGTCATATTCTGACAATAGCCGTTCTTGTGAGCTTCCCTATATTTTCGTTCCCCTATATGTTGACACTGTCCATATGACTGGAATAAAAATTAAGCTTCACTCTGCTGAGTGCTCCTAAACTCCAGGCGAGGGTTATTTATTTGCGTCTTCACATTTCCTTCCTGAAACGAACACGGGGCCTCTTCCTTCAGCTCTACTTCTCTCTTCATTTCAGGGCTTCAGTTTGAATTCATCAACCCCATCTTTGAGTTCTCCAAGGGAATGAACGACCTCCACCTGGACGAGGCTGAATATGCGCTGCTCATCGCTATTAACATCTTCTCTGCAGGTCAGAGCTCATAGTGAAATCCTCAATAATGTCAATAATGTCGTCTGTCAGGTGGAATGTTCGAAACTGTTACTTTTCAGGATCCAAATCCAAGAATAGCAAAAGTAGTAGATTGAGCCAATCGGTGCAAAGTCCCTATTTATTGACATCACAATGATTAAAAAAATAAAATACCATTCAATGAGTTTTTCATCTTATTAAAATCTCATACATGCTGAGTTGGTGGTGCCCGGAATTGAACCCACAACCCTGTGGTTCAAAGACGAGTGCTCTACTCAATAGAGCTGGGAATAGCTGTGCTAACAAATGGAACAAATTACATTGATGTTTCATTTTAGTATTCTTTATTTTCCGTATGGTATCACTTAAAGCAGTCTTAAATTCTTAAACTTGAAGCATATATAAAGTAACCTTGAAACCTTCGTTGACCCTGGATCCCCCAGGGGACTGTCTTTTTTCCCCTCTACATCACAAGTTCACAATGCAACACGACTCATTGTGAGTTTGTAGGTTAATATTTTGCAGTGATGTGACATCACTGACGAGTCCTTGGGCATGTGACGGATTTAACTTGTCTCCGCTGTTGAGAAAAAACCCAGCTCAGCTGCTGTTTATAACATTGTGCAGTGTGGGTCTGCTGATTAAAAAAGATTACCCACCCGTGTTTCATTGCGTCCCACCCGTTAACTTATAAAAAATATATTTTCCACCCGTTCCCACCCGTCAAACTCGGGTACCACCCACGAGATATCCGCTGGTATCCGAGCCGTTGCAGGACTCTGGGGTAGAGTTGACCGGTAGAGCAGCCGGATGGGAACCGTGACGTTCCCAGTTCGATCCCGGGCTCCCCAGTGTCTGTGGCGAAGTGTCCTTGAGCAAGACTCTGAACCCCCTAATTGCTCCCGATGTGCATGGTTTCCTCTGCCATCAGTGTATGAATGTGAATGGGTGAATGTAAATCTATAAAGCGCCTTGGATAAAAGCAATATATAGATGCACCATTTACCATTTATTTATTCCTTTTTATGTGTTCATTTCAGATCGTCCCAATGTGCAGGATCACGATTTGGTGGAGCGGCTCCAACAGCCGTACGTTGATGCCCTTCGATCTTACATCATGATCAAGAGACCCAACGTACGTACTGTCCCCCTCTAGAGGCTCGTCACAGTTATTACATCACCTAATCGCAAATATTCGACATAATTAACATCATTGTTTCCATGTTGAAAAGTAGGTAAATTCACGCTATTGTTTTGTAGTGTACCAGTTGACAATGTGCCCAAGGCACTCCAATGGGCGACTGTATTCATAGAGAAAATAACCGATCTACAAGCTCACAACACAAGCATGTAGATGCAGAACGTTATGACACACCCAGGGCAAGACATTTCCTGCTTGGGAACTGATAACAGAACTGATAACAGACCTACTTCATCCAATTTATAATTTAGCCATTTAGCAGCCATTCATTATCCAGAGCCACTTACAGTAAGCAAGGTAAACGCATACTGTATAAATATATGCAGAGAGACAGTGTAGTGCATCAGTAATCTATGATCAGAGGTAATCCAAGAACCTAGCATCACAGTCTAAACAATATATTAAAAACACTATATATATGCTGTACATTGTAACTACTCATCTGCATTTCTTCACCTTTAATTGACTGATACTACTTCTGTTAAGCTGTGTTTTTGTCCTTATTGATTGGTTCCTTCAGGATCACCTGATGTTCCCTCGCATGCTGATGAAGCTGGTGAGCCTGCGGACACTCAGCAGTGTCCACTCGGAGCAGGTGTTTGCGCTGCGTCTGCAGGACAAGAAGCTCCCCCCGTTGCTGTCCGAAATCTGGGACGTTCACGAATGACTATAGGTGCACCCCGAGTTCGACCCCACAACTGTGTAGCCTCACAAAGCCCCGGGACAGACAGACAGACAGAGAGATGCAGCATCCTCTGAGCAGTTCATCATAAAGCCCCCGGAAGGACGGACATAACGCAGCATCTTCTGAGCAGTTCCAACAAGACTGAACATTGAAGTGAAAGAGTAGGAAACGACAGGCTTCCTGTCTTGCTCTTTTTATGATCAAGGACTGATTGGTTCTAAAGTTTGGAGATCTTTTTTTTTTTTTTTGTCACTTTCATTTTTATTTTATTTAATTTTTTGAAATTGCTGCTGATGAATGCTTTTCGAGATGACAGGAGTTTTGGCACACGTGGACAAACGGCTCTAACTCATCCTGAAGTGTTGATGATGCTTTGGACTGATTTCGGGTGAGATTAACACCATCGTCATCATCAGGGCTCACAAGCCAGTGTTTAACTCCATGAATTAACACCTACTCATTAACCTTTTGAACCCTGGCGTCCATATTCTGACAGGTGGGGGGGGGGGGGTTAGACAATGTTTAAGCTCCGAAGATATTTGGAGGGGGGGGGGGGAATACTAATGACCCTAGTATAGAGCCCTGAGGAACCCCTGTCGTCTAAGTATATAGGGTTTAAGTGGTTAAAAATCCACCTCTACTGCAGTTCTGTACTCTTAACAATGCTTCTGGCTGTGACGTAACACTGTTTAATTGAAGTAGTTTATGCAGTTCTTGGCTATTGAGTAGGTAACAGCTGGTGATGAACAGACTACTGACTGATCTGAAGCAATGTCTTGTTGGTGTTGCGATTTGTGTTGGTGTGGTAGGGTTGTGATAAGGCAGCAGTTGGCTTGTGTTCCTTTTGGAGAAGATAAAGGGTTAGACATGCAACGCAGAGCAATACAATACACACATTTTGTATATATGTTGTCAATTACTTGAGTTTATTCTTCCAAATACACAGGGGACCTTTTCAGGTCGTTTCTACCTGCCCTTAATTCTTCAAAAATATTGATTTTATTTTCACAAGAAAAGAAGAAGAAAAAAAAAACATTATTTAGCGCACACATGAAATATCAATAAGATTGCACAATCATTTATCAATGCACACGGAACTGGTAGTCTGTGAGATATGGTGGCAATGTGACTGACATACTGAGACTGAGATGTGATTGGCCCGTCATTGGGACACAGACTGAGTTGTGATTGACCGGTCATTGGGACACAGACTGAGTTGTGATTGGCCCGTCATTGGGACACAGACTGAGTTGTGATTGGCCTGGGACAGATAATGGTGAAGGCGGAGTTAAAGGGACACTTTGCTGATTCATAACCTGAAGCATATACAGTGTGTGTGTGTGTGTATATATATATATATATATATATATATATATATATATATATATATGAAAAATAACACAAACGCAGCAAATTAAAAATGCATCGATGATGCAACATCACCCCTCAAACGCACCGAGTCTACCGAACTAGAAGTGTGAATGAATAACAAGAAAAGTGTGGATACACCGACAGTTTCAAGAGTCTTGCATAAGTACAGTGTGCTGATTTATTGACCCACATGATGTCGCAGGTAGCCTAAAAAGTTTATACAGAATAAATATACAAAGTTTATACGGAATAAATATACAACGTTTATACGGGCTAAATAAAGTCTATATATGCCTCACAGGATTGAGTCACAGCATTTATGAAGACTGCCATCATAGCGGTCCCCTTGTTGTTTCGAATTTGCCCTACAGGTGTCCTTCAGCCAGTCCCCAAAGAGCTCATTTTTCTGGTCCTATCCGGGTACCTAGCTGGTCTCTATTCGCTGTTCTAGGACTCTCCAAAACCGGGATCAGCATCGTAACCCAAAGATCTGGCATCGGATGGGTTCTACATAAATCATGTCGAAATAGAATCAAATAGCACAATAGATTAAGAATCGGCACATTGTCCCTTAATTGTCACCAGAGCACTGAGTTCTAGGCAACGATGACAGCCATTGCTGTGACATGGCACTTAACGGTACTGTAAGTTATATTTTTTCTGATGGAAACAGTTTTGTTATGTTAATTCTGATGGGTGTCGTTGCTATAGTATTTATTCAGTAACGGGTGTCTCACTATCTCTCTATAGCTCTTTAAATAGTAAGCCTTGCCGAGCCATGAGGTCCATAGGGCAGGAGCCTATCTCCTGTTTATTTTCTTTAAAAAAAAATTTTGTGGCTTTCGCCTTTATTTTATATATTTTTATGTAGGGACAGACAGTAGGCTGACAGGAAATGGGGGGAGAGAGATGGGTGCAGTAAAGGCCGTCGGGATCGGGAGTCAACCCGCGGCACACTGTCATACTGGATTACCAGCCAAGGTGCCTGGACCGCTGCGCTATCTTTTTGTAGTGTGAGGCAGCTTTATGTACAAGTATACCCCCCCCCAGACATGATGTACAAGTATACCCCGGACGCTAGTACGTCGCAGGGACTTACCCCCAATTCAACCCTTGAATACTGAGTGAAATGCAGGGAGGCAATGGGTCCCGTTTTTCTTTGGTATATGACCCAGCCGGGGATCGAACCCCGACCTCCCATTCCTCAGGGCGGACACTCTTAACCACAAGGCCGCTGAGCTGGTGGCCTTGTGGTTAGTGTCCGCCATGAGGCCTCGTCGGTCTAACTCTTTAGTAAACAGAAAATACATTTTCAGGTGGCTTACACATTCATCCAATCAACAGAAGGAACCCCACAACGATCATTGATCAGCTTCTGTTTCAGTTACAGTTTTGTTCTCTCTCCTTTGTTTGATCACTGACAATTTCACTTCCTGTATGGGCAATTCTCTGTCCTGATTGGATAGAATTTGTATCCCAAACTGGAAAGGTTAAATAAAGAGCTGGAGAGGGAAGGAGAGCCATTTTGCTGAACAAATAAATACTCTATCGCAATGATTACTATCAGAATATAGAGCACCTATTTTAATAAAAAATAAATGTAAATCACTTACAGCACCTTTAACTATGTCTAAGCAGACTTGGCGAGTTTTCTCTGTAAAGCAATGTCATATAGTGCACAGTGAGTGCAATGCCTAAATTATGCTCTGTCCATGCAATGGTGTCGCGGACCAAACATAGCCAATCATAGGTTAGCTATGTTCAGTCTGCCACACCATTGTACCAAGAAATATAAATCAGGCATTAACACTCGGTGGTTATTTTACTCTTCTGATTAGAAGGTAGTGAAGTTATTTTCATATTGGACTTTCAGATTGTGTGTATTGGGGGATATATAAAGGTTCTTTTTTGTACACAATGGAGGATTGTGAGAAGTCCTCAACCATTTCATCTCAGTTTAGATTTTTTTTTGATGATACTGTTTGTGTGTATTAGGCCTATAGCCTCAATGCAATTGTAAACTAAATCAAAAGGCTTAATTGCCAGTGTAAAACTAACTTTGTTATGGTCTCATCATGCAATCTGTCTGGACTGAGTATATTATGAGCATACAAGGTGAAACCTTTTCGTATAAGTTTTTGTTGGAAGAGATGTATAGTTTTCCACAGTTTCACCTGTGCAGTGTAAACATGAAACATAATGGCTGATAAAACGACATCATTGGGGATTTCCCTGGCATTCTCTGTATTGTGTAAAGATGTCTCTGTCTAGGTTAACTACTTGAACCCTAGTGTACCTATTCTGGTCGTGTCATAACAGGCAAACATTCTGCGAAAATGGCCCAAACTCGGCTATTTTCCTCAAATATATTTTTGAAAGGACCCTATAGGCATAAGCCTATAGGGCTTACTATTTACTATTTTGAAAAACATTTAAAAGGCCAATGTAGATTGGCTATTTTCACTACTTTAAAATGTTTTCTCAAAATGGTAAAAATAATGCCTAAAAAGTTTAGGCACAAGATTGGGCCCTTTGTTGTATAGAGGGAGGGTGCCAAAGATAGAGCCCTGGGGTTCGCCTGTACATGTTAATAAGTGGTTAATCTAATCAACAGAAACACTGAACAGACTACAGTATGGAAATGCTGATGTGTTGGCTCATTAGCTGTCTGAAGGCATTCCCACAGCAAGATTTGCATTCCTAATTATATAACTAATTATTCCAGTCGTCATGGCTTCTCACCTGTGTCCCTTCAGTGTGAAGTTAGGTCAGATCAAGTTATTGTGGTTAGTTTTATTTGTCCACTTAATTACCAGATGGTGAATGAATAATTCAGACATGCAAGATAGCATCGCCTGATCAAATGATTTGAAAAAGCAGAGGGGTCTAATTTTGATTTCATTTAAATTATGTAAAGTATGTAATCTTCCAAAAAAGCACTTGTTTTTTTATTCTCTGTGATCAAATGATTACAATAATATACATCAGTTTGAGATTGTCTAGGATGCTTCCATTTTGTGTATCAGTAGCTGTAGCAATACAACGCACCAGACTCCTCTCATTTTTGAACTGTACTATTGTTGTGGTGACAAACTGGTGGCCACATAATGATGCCTGTGTAGGTGTTCAGTCCCATATGAACATTATTCTATCTATTAACCTCAGTATCTGAACACTTTCCAGGCGATCTTCATAATCTAAATTTGTCAAGTGAAACATTTTGTAGTTATAACAAAGACTGACACACAAAGAGAACAAAAAAATACGTGTTTGTGCATGAAGGCAGCACACATGAACGTGCACTCAACTGGTCCCGCCTGCATGAAGTTGAATTTTGCCCAAACAGGCCCATAATTCTGAGGCAACAGTGATGGGAAACAGTGTTACCAGATTTAGCAAGAAAAATAAGCAACCAGGTCTATGAAAATAAGCCCCAAAGAAGCGTCTAGGCTACATGAACCATTTAAACTTTTCATACATCGGTGATTTGAAAATAAGTCGAGAAATGTAGTCAAAAAGGTTTTAACTATCAATACTTTACAAGCAACTACAGAAAAACAAGCCAGACATGGCAACACTGATGTGGACATTCTCCTGCCCACAACACAAATATTGTTTGTTGGCACTACAGGTTACAATTCTTTGGGGGCCCTTAACTTATTTGTTGAAATTTGGGATCCTACGATCCTAATTGAATAACTATTCAAAGTAGATACTCACTGGCAGTTTGTTTTTTTCCCCTGGTGGGCAGCTATTAGATTACTCATTAGAGCAAGCAGGCCCAAGTTTAATTCAGTCTGTTCGATTGGCGCATAGGTGAATAGGGGACTTGACATGAGTTTTATTGAGCATGTGACTGGCTTCAGACTGTCTGCACAACATGGCTTTCCAAAGTCAATGTTGAAATAGGAGAAGGCAAAAGTAGAGCATGGACATTATAATGAACATTTTTGCACCAGGGTTTTATGTGTTTCTTAGTCAGTGTCCAGTGATGTCATATACTGTACACATTACCTTTAATCTCCCTAGTAGGGCTGGTTATTATACCCATATGAGTCTGGATATTGTAATATAAATATTCCAAGTGTTGTCTTTTCCGTGGGTTTTAATCACTTGAGTATGAAATACCATTACAAAAAATATTTTGATATGTTTGAAAAATGAAAGCATTTATAACAACAATATTACTGTCACAATATTGATTGTCACACACATTGTGATATTTTATTTTGTAGAAATTAATACCAGCACTCACGTTGTATCCTAAAGGATTCTTGTTTTAATATTGTATTTTGCCCATATCGCAGAGCCTTATACCCCCTAGTTTTGAAATCGGCCCTAACTTTTAATCAGTCTCTGCCAGGTGGAAACCACCTATATCCAAAGCTGTCCAATTGACAAATGCAAAAACAATTCCAACTATTTTCAAGTATTTCAAAAAATCTAATACATTTCCGTAAAAACAAAAAGTAGTGAAAAAACAGATACAAGCTCACAACAAAGGTCTAATTTATCTTTTGGGTCTTTCGCTAAAAGGTTTGGGAACCACTAGCTGCTAACTCTTGAACATTTTCATAGCAAACATCCCATGCTGAAATTAATTTCTGGTATAAGGTCCTGCTACAATTGACCATAATAAGTTGAAGTTATGTTGCCCCTCAATGTCTCATTGCTAATCTATTCATTTGCCTGCAAGTAATAAACTTGATACTAGCACATGATCACACAATATTTCCTGATGCAATATTTGGCTATAAAGCAGGTAGCTCAAATTGGACTGGCATCTGTAAACGGAACTGGGCAATCCAAAAAATGAGATTAAATGGTTCTAAATACATCACTGGAAATGTCATTAAAAACATTTTTCTGATATTTTTAGACTGTGTTACAGTATTTCACCACCTTCCATCTCCAAATTAGTAATTTACAGGTTTACTTAGCTATTTCTGTCTGTTTTATTGGAACATGCTTTGTTACAGTTTTTAATTAACATTAGTTTTTTCAGGTTCTAATCCTAAAGTGGAAATAAAACGTCTGGATTTCTGAGGCTAAAGTAACTCAATTAATGATTTTATAGTTGGTGGATGTGCAAATATTGACTAGAATCTTAATAAGGGAGTGAAACGTTCAAACTTTACGAGGGGGATGTTAAAATTATGTGAAAGTTTTGTTTCTTTCTTTTTTGAACCTCTGTTCCAAAGTCTCCAGTTACATCAAAAGAAACCTGTGTTAAGGGTCATTCCTTAAGTAGTAGCAGTAACTTTTAATGGACTGGTGAACAATTGGGTTTTGTGCTTGTGGGGTTGAGGTCTCACATCACTACTTAAACACTGTTAGGGCCAATGTGTCTTTTTTTGAGCTGCCAGCGCTTTTCCGCCATACATTTCTAAAGACTGTCTGCCGTGCATTTCTCTGGTAAAGACATGCTCCTGTTGCCAGTGCTGCACATTTCAGCGCTCTCACCATCCGTTGTTTTGTGGGTAGAAAATAGTTCACATTTTGGAGAGAGGAGTTGCTCCAAATCCATCAATGTCACTTTGTGAATGCAGATGGGTGGACAAGCGTTTAACTCTGGATGTCATATCCAAAGTTTAAGATATGGTTTATGTGGACACTGGACACGTCCCCCAAAATGCTCTGCCATAAGACAATGCCTTGTGACCGAAAACAACAGCTCTACAAGCACACAACGCATTGCATCTGTAAGGCGTTGTATCCTTGTAGATCAAATATTTTTGGCATTCGACACCGTCGTGTGTAAATACATCGTGCTTATTGAGGCTTATATTTGGGTGAACACAACATAACCACAAAATGGCTCCTAGAGGAGGCTGCTCATAGTCATAACATCAGTCACACTTTCACTGAACACAAGAATTTGCCCCCTCCCTTTGAGTAGCCTAACTTGTCGAAGGAATGTTTGGATTAATATATTATCACATGAATGACATGTTAAAGGAGGTTGCACACTGGACGCGTTTTTCGGAAAACCGATTGAAAAACGCAGCTAAAAATCCGAAAAACGCGCTCTGTGTGAACTTTAGTGTCAGAACGAATCATCAGTAACTTCACAGCAAATAATAGTTAGATCTTAAGTCTATTTGTGTTTTTTGTTGTTGTTTGTAATACATACCGTATACAATGTTAACACTATAGACATCACAGTTGATTGTACCTGTATATAAAGTGACATCTTGGATTCCATTTAATTCCTGTCTGTCTTCAGGGTGATGCTGTAAACAATGTTGATATAGAAATGCAAACCTATTTTAATACTTGTAATGCCTTATGACCTGCTTTGTATGTATAAATTAAAACGGACACTGTTAGTCCAATGATTGATTTGAGATCAGAATCATCTCATTTTCCCGTCAACTTTTTTCAAGTAGTTGATTTGAGATCAGAATCACTAATTTTCCCATCAACCTTTATTCAAGTGGTACATTTGTTGAACGCCAAAGCATCAATAAAGTTAACTTGCTGTTATATATTCATATTCCAGATGCAGGGACGTCTTAAAAGGCCCTATCCTGCTTTTGTTTATAGGCTATGTGGTTAAGAGCTTGAATTGTAGATAGTGTTGGGGAAGTTACTTTGAAAGCGTAGCTTGTAAAGCTACAAGTAGCTCACCATGGCAGTAGCTTGATCAAGCTACATAGCTACCCCTGGATAAATGTAGCTTGTAAAGCTACAGCTACATAGGAAAAAGTTTATTTTTCAGCGTTAAATTGAGAATGTACAGGTGTATATGAAACAAAATATAATATCCTACAAAAAAGTCACATGCCACGATGCCAGCTGAAATATGCCTCTCAACTGAGTTTTATTTTAAAAAAGAAAAAAAAGACTACAAAGACTTACACAAATAAAAGAGGATCTGTTGAGGATACTGTGTGTTACATGGCATTTGATCGTCAATGTTAACACATCTTAACTGTAAAAAAAAAGAGACCCTTGTATAATGAGATAACTACACCTACATATTAACTAAACAACTGTTACATGATGACATTTGATCGTCAACATTTGAAGACCCCTGTTCTAGACAGATTTTACTTGTTCTAGACAGATTTTACTTTTGTGCTGACCTCATCACATTTAATAATAATAATAATAAACTTTATTTATATAGCACCTTTCATACATAAATGTAGCTCAAAGTGCTTTACAGGGCAGAAAAGATAATAAAAACAAAAGCAAAACAAAACAGCATTAAAACAGGCATGCAGTTAAAATACAATAGCGCAGTGTCAAATCAGGAGAAGGCAGTGGTACAAAGATAAGAACAGATAAAGCAAGGCAACGACATTAAAAGAAACAAGCAGTAATAAAATACAGTGAGAACATGAATAATACAAAATAAATAAAAGATCACTCAAAAGCAATGTTGTAGAGGTGGGTCTTGAGCTGAGCTTTAAAAATGTCTACAGAGGCTGCCTGACGAAGGTACAGTGGGAGCTTGTTCCATGCCGACGGCCCGTAGAAGCAAAAAGCTGCTTCCCCGTATTTTTTAGTTGCCATTTTTTTAGGCAAAGCGAGCAGGCCAGCAGTGGAAGACCTTAGGGGCCGGTTTGGGACATATTTAGGCAGGCAGTCATGTAGGTAGGAAGGTGCGAGACCATTGAGAGCTTTATAGACAAGTAAAATAATTTTAAAATCAATCCTAAAAACAACCGGAAGCCAGTGCAGTGATGCCAAAACTGGGGTAATATGTTCTCTCATCTTAGTTCTAGTTAAAACTCTAGCTGCTGCATTTTGGACAAGTTGTAGTCTGTCAGTTGTTTTCTTAGGCAGTCCTGAAAAGAGTTCATTGCAGTAGTCAAGCCGAGAAAAAACAAAGGCGTGGATTAGCGTTTTAGCATCGTCCAAGGACAAATAGGCTCTGATTCGTGCAATATTTCTAAGGTGAAAAAAGGCAATCTTGGTAACATGATTAATGTGTGAATTAAAATTCAATTCATTTGTGATGACGGCTATGGCCGTTTTTAGGCCAAGGAGGGTTTTTCGTGCGAAACAAATGCTTGCAATGGATTCAGAATGTAGGATGGAAGGAGTGGGACGAAGGCTGTACGTCCTCCTGGTGGGGGCTCGTCACTGGCACGTGAGTTAGTATAGGATACAACAACAGTGACACTGACAGCACATACTAGTGTATGGGGAGGAATCTTTTGGCATAATAAAGACTACATTGTGGAGAAAGAAAATAAAATGTCTAATTTAGAAGTTTCCTACCTCATCGTAAATAAAAATATAGTTCTGTTTCCTTCTATTGTTTAAAATATTACTAACGTAAACAAAGTATATAATTTGCCTATCCTGTTGTCCTATAAGTCCTAAGTCAGTGTAAAAAAAATATGTTTACTGTACCACTACAATTTATGTTTTGGTTTTAGGGGCTAACCATGGTTGACAATTGACAATGCATGGCCAGCTTTGAGTGTTTGCGTAAACACAAACATTGAAGACGAAGGTGAGGACGCAAATTGTGATCGGCCAGAATGAGATGATGTTGATGTATGATGATGTACGATCATAAGAGCACCCCTCACTTCACACGGGTGTAATTATACTCGGATCGGTACTCTGTATGTATTGACAAATACGCAAGTTTTGCGTATTGGAATCAGTATCAGGAAGGACAAATTGTATCCCTACTTCTACTTGTAGCCTATAGGCCTACATCTACAGTGGTTGAGGTGGTCTCCCTGCCTACTCTGTCTTCCTTAGACCCGGGGGTCACCAATCGCCATCTGTGTCCTGAAGCTACAGGGGGGGGGGGGGGGGGGTGTCAGCTCACAGATGGGGCTAGTGTCGGGTAGAATGCCTGCTGGTCAACAACTTAGTTCTGCCTGAAGCTCAATAACTGCCCTGGACAAATACTACATCTCTTATTGGTCCAGACCCAGGTTTATATCCCAGCTGGGATGGATTGCAATGGATTCATCACCTAATATTTAGGTCTTATTATGGCTTTAATTATATACAAATATAGCAAGAAGGCCTTCAATACAACATTTGGTTTCTGATTAGGATATTATTGTTTCATTGGAATCTTCACAAGCATATATAGCCTAGTAGTAGGCCTACGTGTGTCAATAACACCAATCTTTTTGTATTAACTGCAGCACTGCACTGTGCATGTGTTTCTCCAATCTATCACACAATAGGCCTACATCAATAATCAATAATAATAATTAAAATAAATAAATAAATAAATATATATATATATATATAATATATATAAAATGTGTATGATTTAGTATGATTTGAATATTTCTCACTTGACTGGTCATTCACGATGCGGAACTCCTTCTGAAACGCACGAGCACACACCCATCTGAGGAGGATGTTACTAGTGAGGAAGGGAGTGGGAGAGACACCCGTTCAATGACACACAGTACACACGCACTCACAACCAGGACCAACATAAGCCCATGCTGATGCTTGTGCTATATATATATATATCTGTATGAATTATTACCGTATTCATTAATTGATGTATCATCAGAGGATGACATTTCCACACCACCACAGCAGTCAGCGGTAGAGAGACTGAGAGACATCATCAGCCAGCAAGGGCAGCCATAGGCAGGCAGTCCGTCCGTCATCATCATCTGAGTCTTCTGAGAGCCGCCAGGCAGCAGCTAAACCACTGACAGGTTGGTACATTATAAATATAAACATCATCTGTTCTTCACTATGTGTTCTTTACAGTTCAACACGCCGCTGCACAGCAGCAGCGAGCTGTTGTGTGTTGAGTGCACGCGGACAACTAGCAACGACAGGCGGATAAATGGTCGTTTTTGAACGTGGAATTGAAAGAAGGAACTGGCTGTAATTGTCCTTCTATTAGCAGCTAGCTTACCATGCTAGCTAATCCACCCACCGTGACGTACCAGTAGTACTGTTGTAGGCAGGGATGCGTTCCATCTGCCCCGGCTTACAAGACCTGTTTTCGGTCGGAACAACCAAGTGTCGACGACGGTGCTCATGTCGAACTTGTGCAGTTTAAGAAGAATAATGTTTATTGGTCGGAAATGCGTAGGCCTTTTTTGTACAGTCCTAAAAATGTTATTGTTTTTTTGCGGGGGACATGAATACGTTTACGTTATTTTTGTCGCTTGTTAAGACTCGTACGTGCTGACATAGCTAGGTTTAGGGTAACCTCGATCGCGTCACCAGCTTGGGTTTAGGGTATCAGTTGTGAAGTCACTGGTTTGGTTATGAATGATCACACATCATAAAATAAGATGATCATAAACCAGACCAGACTGCACACAGCCATCATCAGCTCCTCCTAGCAGCAGCAGCAGAAAGACATTGTACAAAATTGTTTTGTTGCATGCTCATGCTGTTTACACTGTCACTTTATATCAATGGAACCCCATAGTTATACCCTATAGCAGCCAATGTAATGTAGCTAGCATCACATCTCTCCATAATATGGAGAGAGAACTGCTTATATTATAAGCAGTTATTGGTACAAACGAAACGATGCTTGTATAAATGAGCAGGATTCGTACTCTTTAATGCCCAGTAATGCTAATTTGATTGAATTTCATGGTGTCTCAACTTGGGTTACAGACCTATAGGTGTCATCATCCATTAGGCATTGCATCATGGTGTCACCTTGTAGTAGTAGGCCTAGAATGACTAGCCTTGTATCAGGAAGACTGACACAAAAGGATATCACAGAAAAGGTCATGGGGACTGTGGAACTATTCTATTCATCAACATAGCATAAAAAAGTGCACATAGATTTATTTGACAGAGTCTGACATATATGCAAATATGTCAGCCCCTTTAAAATAAACATCTGACAGTCTCTTAATCCAAGGCTATTGAATGACAAGACCTGGCATTGAAAATGGTGTCTTGTTCACACTAGTCCTTACCCGTTGTGAGATATTTGCCCCCCATTGTGGCCGTGAAGGGTACTGCGCCCGGGTGCGTTTGTAATTGACTAATAAATAAATTCATAATCATTAATGTGTCAAATCGAAAAAAGGGCTTCGTTACGCCCTCCATATTCATATGGTCAATGCCTGTGTGAAAAGTGGGAGTGATTGGTGCAGGCAGTAAGGAGTTACGGCACTGTTTCTGACACACAGACACACACACACACACGGACAGACATTCGGTTAATTATAGTATGATGATGACTTAAAATTCTACATTTTGCCTATAATGTCAATTTTCTGATTTTGGCTTTATCCAGTTTGGATTATTTTCAAGTCATATAGTGTGTACTTCAAAGATGCAATTTAGAACTTATTTTATGATGTTAATTAAAATGTATATTGGTATTCTGGTAGATAGGGGTGGGCGATGTGGAAATATATACCATCACAATTATTTTTCAAGCCGTATCCTGATTCATGATATTATCAGGATTCTTTTTCATGTTGGTTTTTATGGTCCTTTTTCAAGTTAATTAACAGTACAACCACCTACAAGGTAACAAAACTAAAAGAAAAAGGAGTAACAGACTATTTAGACCAAAATACTTATTATCTTTGGCGAATGAAAGCGTCATTCTACAGAAGTATAAATTTAGGTATATAACTGCAAATCATAGAATGTGCATTCACTGTATCACAATATATATGATATCTCTGAAAAGGCATATCGTCGTCTTGACGATATTTATCACCAATTCGCCCACCCCTAATGATAGTTGAACTAAAACATAATTAATAGTAAACCTAGAGTTCTCAGTCGCCACAACTGATCTTCAGTCATTTGTTTTCCATAGATGGCAGTATGTCTATTGTCTTCTATGGAAATAGGTTATCAATATCTACTGTACAAGCTTAAAACACGTTTCACTGAGACGTGTTGTATGCTTGTAGATAGCCTATTATCGGTAATTTGTTTTTTTTAAGTGGTTAACTAGCAATAGAATGCACATTCGATCTTCCAGAAAATCCTGATGATGTCAGATATTGGCATCTGGTATTTGGTTTTAAAATTCAAAATGACTGCCAGGGCTGGTATGGCTGCAATTTCAGCTGGTTGTACCAAAACATCATAATTCTACATATGCCAGCACTAAGCACTTTCATTTGGATAATGCATGGGGAAAGAAACCATGAACACATTTCAGCCTAAAGCATTCCTCATTCATTATCACACAAGGAAGGTTTCAGACAACGTGTGCACGCCACTGTGCTTTATCTGATCTAGTCTCTGAATAAAAGTCCCTGAAAGACACTTCCGTAAATTCTGGCTTTGATTCTTTAGCTGATAATAAATTATTCTGAGCCACGTGGCAACCGGTAATTTGTTGATTTACTTGTCTTGAGTAATCAGTCAAATAATCTTCGTTTTAGTTTGAGTAGATGACGATGTTAGGACACATTCTCATCATAAGGTGTGTGTCACATTTGACCAAGTGTCAGAGTTGGGATGGGACAATCGACGCCTTGGGTGTGAGGCAATAGCCGAGCGAGTGCCTGTGGCGACTGGTGCGAAGCCTGCTTCTGATGACTCGGCGCTGTCCGATTTTGTGTCTTATCGGTGTAGTTTAAAAGCTACAGTAGTGTTTCTGTACACATTTTTAAATGGAAGCATGCAGTATCTAGAAAGAAAATATAGTGGATCATATATTTTTGCCAGGTGAAGCCTGGCCTATTTTCGCTCGGGTTGGCTTTGAGGACCTAGTCCTGATTGGCTGCCCCGAGTCTGAACCCATCCTCTGAAATGCCGCATGAGCCAATGGGAGTGCCTTTAGGCCCTGAAAGACCGCAACGCAAACTACCCTCTCTAGATAGTAACCACCGTAATCTGAAGACTCACCTCTTCAGACTCCACCTTAGCCCGTAGCACTTGACCTGGCCTTAACCACCATGCAGTCTTATGCAAAGGTTAAAATGCATGTTATTTAGACAGATGCTAGGTTAATTTGTTGACCTGGCACCCTATAGTTTCTATAGTTCCAATATACATAATATTATTGTATTGATATATTGTTTAGACTGATGCTGCTAGTTTACCTATGGTCCTAGATTTTAATATTACTGAGGTGCTACACTGTCTCCCTGCATTTGGTGCATGTGTTTACCTTGCTTACTCTATGTCACTCTGGAACATTTTCTGTAGTCTGCTGTTCTCTGTACATTGTGACTGGGAAGAAGGTGTTATGCATGTACTGTACTGTAGGGTAGGACTAGGAGACCTCAGTATGAATCATATCTCTCCCATCTGTGCTTGCATAACCAGCCTGTAGACCACCCTTGCCACATTCAGCTGTTGCGTTAACCTGGCTGTCACTATTTAGCCTGTGTGAAATGTATTCAATTTTAAACAGCCCTCCCCTTAACCCCTATTATAACATTGGGTTAATCTCAGCTAATCTCATTCACCCACGAACCATTTTGTGTATTAATTATTTATTTCCCTTCCTATTATTTTTTACAGTAACAGAGTACACCTTTATTTTTGATGGACTGGCCTGTGTTTGCCCTCTAGTTCTGTGTGGATTTGATTTGCCGCTTCAGAAAATGGCCTAATTGCTGCTTCCAGGAAGCTTTGATGTTGTCAGAGTTGTCTCTGAATTTCTGGTCGGTGGATCTCATGGTTTTGCACGTTAAGTGGTCTCCAGACCAGAGCTGTGTATATAACAGACTTAAGATAAAGGAAAAGGAAGGCATCATTCTGTGTAGCTCTCCAAAACAAGGTTTAACACAACAGTGCAACACTGCCACATTTATTTCGCCACCTTTTCTCCCCTTGCCAGGCTTTTTTAGTTCATGTTACCCTTCACTGTGTTCATGGAAAAAATATCCATTTGGACATGCCGTTCCCGAGTTGTTGTTTGACGCCTTGCTAAAAATACAGCGGGGAGAAACACCTGAGATAAAGCCATTTCCGTGAAAATAATAGATGGGGAAAATAATAGGGATGCACCGAAATGGAAATTCATGGCCGAAACCGAATATAGGAAACAGTTGGCCGAAAACCGAATATCCGAATATGATTATAATAATATGATTTATTTTAATTTGGTCTTATTATTTATTTTAGGAGGTATTAAAAAAAGTCTTTAAATTGTCACTTTAAAAATGTGCAGTCCAGATACTATACAGTAGACACACACATACTGTATGTTGGACTGAGTGAGAAAACAGTGTTGCACATTAAGGTAATCATCTGGGGACCCAGATGGGGGTCCTGGCCCACAGGTTGAGAACCACTGGGCTAAACCATCAATGCAAATTATTGTCTTACACCATTCAGAAAACAAGCACACACAGTGTATTTGTGAAGTTATTGATTCCAGCCACATGCTCCACTAAGTGAGACAATACACACACAAAAAGGATGCCTTGATTAGTCCCATAGGGGACATTCAGGTCAGTATTCAGGGGTTAGTCTAGGGACATGTACACAAATACTGGGCGTGCTGGTGGTAAAAAGCTGTGGCCATGCACTACCCATGCAGCTACGGCCGCCCACATTTTACACAATACTTAATTGTTTGCCTATTGATTTTTTAAATTAAGATAGAGCCTCTATGTAAAAGTCTTATTACTCCTATACAGAATAATGATGGGCTTGAGAAGCTATCCTGAAAACAAGAAATAATTTTGAATCAAATGGCCTCATACTACTGTAATTAATTATGTGAAGGTGGGTGTATGCCATAAGATGTACTTACATTGTTATGGCCTGGTATTTATTAAATAATCAGTGGTATTTATTAAATGATCAGTACAATTTACAATTTAGGCATTTAGCAGACGCTCTTAATCCAGAGCGATTTACATTTAAGCAAGAACAAAAGCATGGGAATACATCACATAAAAGCATTTATCATGAAACATGCGTAAGCTAAGAAAGTAACAGTGGAATATCTATATAATTAAACTATACATATACTATACATATAAACTATACATATTTACTACTATGCTATACATATGTACTATGGCGTGCTATGACTATATACAATACAATTATAGTGCTGTCTACATAACATGCTATAAGTCTGTGTCAAATGCTATCTAAGCCAACAGAAATGCTATCTAAGGGGTTAGGGTAAGTGCTATGGGCCATGATCGAGTCTGAAAAGGTGGGTTTTCAGGCTACGGCGGAAGATTGGGAGTGATGCTGCAGTTCTGACTGCAATGGGAAGTGCATTCCACAGTTTTGGAGCCTGTTTTGCCGCCGGCATTAATTAATCTATCTATCGTGCATTGCCAAGGTTTTATCGCGCACAACCCTTATTTTGAAGAGCCAAATATCCGTAACCGGATGTTACAATGACAAAATTATGTGTGATGTCTTGACCGGTTGTTGTTCTCTCTGTCGGTGGTGGAAAAACCTGACCGTGAGTATCGCAGCGCTTGCTGTCGGCCGTTGAAAAACCTTTGTTTCACCAGAAACTACATTCATTGCGCCGATTTGGAGATACAGGCCATTGAAAGCAGCACATATAGTGGTTGCACGCGCATCTTCAAAATGGCCGCGGACACTGTCCTGCTGTCCATGCTAATGAGCGGCAGCTAACGATTCGATCGGATCAAAACATGGATCAAAGAATATAAACCCTGGAAAACGTAGGCTACGGTTCTGGCAGGCTAAAATATTAATTTAATCATAGCCGGTTACTACGGTTCTGGCGGGCTGCGTCTTTAAAACTCCTTCAGCGCCACCTGGTGGTCACCAGTTTAGGCTCTGAGTGCCCATTATAAAGAAAGAAATAATTTGTAATTCTATTATGCATGTAATGTGCATGTACCCCATTTTAGAGGAATTTTCAAAATATGGATGAAAATAAATAAAAATATATTTTTTAAGATTTGTTTTTGAAAATCAAGACGTCACAATACACAACTCATAACCAAATAGCCTAATAGGCATAGGCATACTGTATTATACAGGGAACCGCCACAACCATGCTTAGAAAAGAGTGTGTGGGGTGATCCAGTAGCTGGTTTCTGGTTAGGGTGCATAGCATATCACATGGGCTCAAATTCCTCACAGTCAGTCCCTGTTTAGATTTCTGGCCGGCCAGACCATTTTCTGTATGTCACTCGTTTTGCTCTCTCTGTGTTTCCTGTCTCTCTCGCTTAATTAAGTCTAAAAAAGAATGTGTTTTGATGCCAGTTTTGATGCATGAGGGTTGTGCAATATATATCAACATTAAAATCGATATTGGTCATGTCTCATGTGTTGTCATACGAGACTAGGCTACTATTGTCAGAGATATTGTTGGACAAGTGTTGCCTTGTCAGATTTTTTTCAAGCCTTAGTTAAAAAATGTCAAAAATAGATGTACACGTGCTCTGTGCTTGTAGATCTTATTCTTCTGTTCTAAATCCTAAGAGTTAACAAAAAATGTTTTTATGTTGCTAGCTGAATTCCCTGTTTTAATGGTGTGTGTGTGTGTGTGTGTGTGTGTGTGTGTGTGTGTGTGTGTGTGTATTCAGGTACCTGCCACGATGATTGACACAGGCCGGCATTTGTCGTGCACACCTACCCTTACCCTGTTGTCGTGATTGACCCAGTGAGGGACGCATGTACTGTATGTCCTAGATGCCCGTCGTGACATCAACACATACAGCATCGATCCAAGATGGAGAAAAAGAAACCGTGCCCTCGTCTTCTGGACTACCTTGTGGTAGTAGGAGCCAGGTAAGAGCTTCGGTTGGCCCTGGGCCATGGTGGGCTGACATTTAGCTTATTCTGAATCCGTGTTGATTTCATTGACTTAAGGTCGCATTCTCACCTCTACTTCGGTAATACAATACAATACAACTTTATTTGTATAGCACCTTTCATGACATGAAATGCAGCTCAAAGTGCTTTACAGAACAATGGAGAATAAAAGAAAAGCAAGGCAACGACATTAAAAAACAAGCACTAATGCAGTACAGTGAGGACATGAAAAAAATAAATATATATATCAATTAAAGGCAATGTTGTAGAAGTGGGTCTTGAGCTGAGCTTTAAAAATGTCTACAGAGGCTGCCTGACAAAGGTACAGTGGGAGCTTTTTCCATGCCGACGGCCCGTAGAAGCAAAAAGCTGCTTCCCCGTATTTTTAGTTGCCATTTCTTTGGGCAAAGCGAGCAGGCCGGCGGTGGAAGACCTTAGGGGGCGGTTTGGGACATATTTAGGCAGGCAGTCATGTAGGTAGGAAGGTGCGAGACCATTGAGAGCTTTATAGACAAGTAAAATAATTTTTAAATCAATCCTAAAAACAACCGGAAGCCAGTGCAGTGATGCCAAAACGTAATATGTTCTCTCATCTTAGTTCTAGTTAAAACTCTGGCTGCTGCATTTTGGACAAGTTGTAATCTGTCAGTTGTTTTCTTAGGCAGTCCTGAAAAAAGTGCATTTCAGTAATCAAGCCGAGAAAAAACAAAGGCGTGGATTAGCGTTTTTGCATCGTCCAAGGACAAATAGGCTCTGATTCGTGCAATATTTCTAAGGTGAAAAAAGCAATCTTGGTGACATGATTAATGTGTGAATTAAAGTTCAATTCACAATCAATAATAACCCCCAGGTTCTTTACTGTACTGTTAGTTTCTACAGTTAGGTTGCCAAGTCTGCTTATTATTGATTCTTTCTGCTCACTAGAACCGATTATGAGAACTTCTGTCTTATCCTCATTTAGCTTGAGAAAGTTCTCACTCATCCAACATTTGATGCTAGACAGGCAGGTCAACAGCGGGTCTAAAGCACAGGGATCATCTGGAGCCACAGAAAGATATAGTTGGGTATCATCAGCATAGAAATGAAAATTGACTCCGTGATTGGTAATGAGTTCGCCCAATGGCAGTATGTACAAGGAGAAAAGCAGAGGGCCAAGAATCGAGCCCTGTGGAATACCAGAACTGATGTCATGTTTGTCTGAGTCAAACTCGGCTAGATTGACAAAGTAACTTCTGTTTGATAGGTAGGAGGAAAACCAGGACAGGGCCGTACCAGACAGGCCTATCCGGCCTATCAGGCCAGCCGTTAGATCTAGAAGTAAGAGAACTGATACATGTTTCTTGTCAGCAGACACCCTAAGATCATTCATTACTTTTACAAGTGCTGTTTCTGTGCTGTGACCTTTCCTAAAGCCAGATTGGAATTTATTGTGGACATTATTGTTCTGTAGAAACGCATCCAATTGATGGAAGATGCATTTTTCTAAAACCTTGCCCAGAAAGGGTAGATTTGAAATGGGTCGATAGTTACCCAAAACAGCGGGATCAAGATTGTGTTTCTTGAGTAGGGGCCTAACTACAGCAGTCTTCAGTGAGTCTGGGAAGACGCCTGATTGTAGAGAGCTGTTTACAATTTTTAGGATATCTCCAATCACACTGTCTAAGACCTCTTTGAGAAAGGTGGTGGGAATTGTATCCAATGAACAGGAGGATGATGTCATCTGTGATATGGTTTTGGTGGTTCTCCATCTCCATCTTCTCCGTCTTCATCCGCCACATTGACATTGTTTGCTTCATTTATTTTATTTGATGCGGATTGCATTCACACTTGAATTCACAGTGAATCGAAGTCAGGAGCGTTTGGAAGCGAAGCGAAACCCCTGTTTTTTGGCGAACTAAAATGCGATTGTTTGATCCGCACCAGGATTCGAATGAGCCTTCACACCTGCCAAACGAAGCGCACCTTCCGACAATACGCAGCAGGATTAGTTTTAATCGCAGTAAAGCATTCTGGTGTGAAGACGACGTAAAACTATGATTTAAATGAACACTGCAGATTTTACAGTCTAGATTGGGAAGGGGAAAAAATATATCAAATGGTGGTCTGTAGCCTGATGCATACCATATTTGGGGTCCTCTAAAATGTTTGCTTATTTTCTTGACCAAAATGTAATTTCGACAGCAAAATTTTACCTAGTATCCTGCAGTTTCAATGTACAGCCAGGTTATAATATATATTTTAGAGTATATTGTTTAGGCTGATGATAGGGTCTCAGTTTGCCTGGCTGTGATCCTAGATTAATGAGGCACTACACTATCCCTCTGCATCGATGTATGTGCTTACCCTGTAACCCTGCTTGTAATTGGTTGAGAATCTCTGGTAGTAGTGGTTTGAAGCTGTGACTGATTTGTATCGGTAAAGGAAGTGTCCTTCAGGTACCTTTAATCAGCACAGGTAAATCACCATCATGTATCAGTGTCACTTCCATGTTAGCATAGGACTATGCAACTTTTTATTTTATTTTATTTGATGCTGCCACAATATTTTGTGTATGGTGCTCGCAACATTTATATATGTACATGTTATTTCTTTGATATGTTCCGTATGGGTGTGTCACATATACTGTCATTTTGTTTGATTTACTATATACCCTGAGTCTTGAATAAACAAAACAGTGGGAAAAAAAAATGAAAAAATGTTTCGGTCCAAGCCTCCCTCATCATGATGATAATCATTATGATTATTATCTGAAGGATTATGCACCTGAAGGACACTTCCGTGAGAGCTGAAATTCTAGCCGTGACATGCACCCGGTAACATTCATTCTATTTTGATGTGTAACCTGCCCAGACCACATATTTGTGGCCATTAAGTAAACCCACATGTGCTGCTGGGGATTATGTGCTTTATTGCCCAAGGGTAGTAATGTAATGGTAGTTGTTGTAGAGATTATGTCTTGTTAGCAAACATGTCTTGACGTATGCAGAGAAATGTGTGGCCGGCCACTCCTACCGGCTTTCCCTGGCCCTTAAAAAGTCGTCAATAATCTGAATTCCGGGCCTTATTACGGCTTAAAAGGTATATATTTTTAGGGGGAAAGCATTTATTGATTACGCTAACGAAACACCAACATGATGGAACCAATAACCACTAGTAAGCTCAACCTAAATTGCCCAAATTTATTTACTTTGCGAAAAGATTCTGGACTGAAAAGAAAAGAAAAACATGGAAACGATTATCAAAACAATTGCGATCATCTCAAATAATTACGATTAGGCGATGATGTACTAACCGTGATAGGCCTACCTACTGTATGTCCCCATTGTAACTGTGACAGGCCTATATCTACCTATGTCCCCATTGTAACCGTGACAGGCCTATATCTACCTATGTCCCCATTGTAACTGTGACAGGCCTATATCTACCTATGTCCCCATTGTAACTGTGACAGGCCTATATCTACCTATGTCCCCATTGTAACTGTGACAGGCCTATATCTACCTATGTCCCCATTGTAACCATGACAGGCCTATATCTACCTATGTCCCCATTGTAACCGTGACAGGCCTATATCTACCTATGTCCCCATTGTAACTGTGACAGGCCTATATCTACCTATGTCCCCATTGTAACCGTGACAGGCCTATATCTACCTATGTCCCCATTGTAAACATGACAGGCCTATATCTACCTATGTCCCCATTGTAAACATGACAGGCCTATATCTACCTATGTCCCCATTGTAACCATGACAGGCCTATATCTACCTATGTCCCCATTGTAACCGTGACAGGCCTATATCTATACCTATGTCCCCATTGTAACCATGACAGGCCTATATCTACCTATGTTCCCATTGAAACCGTGACAGGCCTATATCTACCTATGTCCCCATTGTAACCGTGACAGGCCTATATCTATCTATGTCACCATTGTAAATGACAGGCCTATATCTACCTATGTTCCCATTGAAACCGTGACAGGCCTATATCTACCTATGTCACCATTGTAAATGACAGGCCTATATCTACCTATGTTCCCATTGAAACCGTGACAGGCCTATATCTACCTATGTTCCCATTGTAACCATGACAGGCCTATATCTATACCTATGTTCCCATTGTAACCGTGACAGGCCTATATCTACCTATGTCCCCATTGTAACCATGACAGGCCTATATCTATACCTATGTTCCCATTGTAACCGTGACAGGCCTATATCTACCTATGTCCCCATTGTAACCGTGACAGGCCTATATCTATACCTATGTTCCCAGGCAACCCAGCAGTGACACCGTGGCCCAGACTCCCCAGCTGCTGCGCCGCTACCCTCTGGAGGACCACCAGGACTTCCCCCTCCCCCCGGACGTGGTGTTCTTCTGCCAGCCAGAGGGCTGCCTCAGCGTCCGCCAGCGGAGGGTCAGCCTCCGCGACGACGCTTCCTTCGTGTTCACACTGACCGACAAGGACTCGGGCATCACCCGCTATGGCATCTGCGTCAACTTCTACCGCTCCTTCCAGCGCGGCGGCAGCGGGCACCACCGCAGTCGGGATAAGAACGCCTCCGGTGACACGGCCACCGCGCAGGCCGCGGAAACTGCCAGCGAGGGGTCGTCGGACGGCGGTTTGCCCGCTTCGGCCTTGGCCCCACCCGCGGGTGGAGCCGACCCCGCGGCAGCAGCACAACCGCCCGCCTCGGGAACGGAGACCGGAGGAGGAGGGCCGCAGAGTGGCGAGATGGGCGCTGGCAGGTCTCCGCATCACAAACGGAACGCCGCCAAGCTGGCGAATAGGAACCGCAACAGCACGTTGACGTCGCTGTGCTTCCTCAGCCACTACCCGTTCTTCTCCACCTTCAGGGAGTGTCTGTACATCCTCAAACGGCTGGTGGACGCCTGCAGTCAGAGGCTGGTCCAGCGGGCGGGGCTCCCCCGTGCCGCCCAGAGGTAAGGACCCGTGTTTCATCTTCAATATATTATCTGTTCCAGCGGTTGTGAAAAGGGTGTGCCTGCCGAGGCACACTGACTGGTCTGTTGTGAGAAAGGTCCAGCTGTGCTCTGTGCTGTGAGACAGGTCCAGCTGTGCTCTGTGCTGTGAGACAGGTCCAGCTGTGCTCTGTGCTGTGAGACAGGTCCAGCTGTGCTCTGTGCTGTGAGACAGGTCCATCTGTGCTGTGAGACAGGTCCAGCTGTGCTCTGTGCTGTGAGACAGGTCCAGCTGTGCTCTGTGCTGTGAGACAGGTCCGGGTGTGCTCTGTGCTGTGAGACAGGTCTGGGTGTGCTGTGAGACACGTTAGAGATGCACCGATATGCTCTGATATGATTTAATTCACATATCAGAGATTGGCTATCATGTCACCGATCCACGTTCTGATCCAGGACGGAAAAAGTCTTTAGTGTTTACATCGTCAGGTCTTGTGAGATTAGTTTTTAACTCAAAGATTTTAGTTAAAAACTTTCGCTCCGAAAGAATATATATTCAAAGATTTGCGCCACATTTTCATGATTTTTTTTAATTAATACCTAAAGTATAACATAATGCTTAAAACACCAAATGGGTTAATAGACAATGTAGCATTATCTTTGTTAGTGTACGTCAAGACCTGCCTCCTGGACTCATCACTTTTATGAATGATAATGTATAAGACGCAGCACGTGCTGCTAACAACATCAATGGAAATGGCTGAATGGTCACTGAGTGGCCTTTGTAAGGCAGCAGTCTAATATTATACCAGCCACATTTCAATAATGGAAGATTGCTTTTATGTTGACATTGCATTCCACAAATATTGAGCAGGTGGATAATAGGAAATGTTGCTACAGCTGGTTGGAATCTGTGGAAATGCTTGAATGTTTTACAACGCCAAGAAAGTGGAGTCCAGTCCAATAATAATGATATAAAATGTGATGAATCATATATTATTATATTAACTAAATGAATGAATCATAGTCGTATCATTGCTGTCGGGGACAAACCTTGTATGTCCAAAACCGTTACTTTTCAGGAAATGGGGAAAATAACCTGTGTTAGTTATTTAGTCACACGCTTTTCATTTGTTGAATATTTTATTATATTTTGTCCAAAACAGTTACTTTTCAGGATTCAAATTCAAAAATAGCAAAAGAAGCAGATCTACAAGCTTAGCGCCGCATTTCGAGCTAGCAGATCTGCTACTTTTGATACTTTTGTGTGACACTGTAGTACGATCAAGTATTGCGTTAATTTATGAAAAAACATCCCTGTTTTTTAGGCATGCCATTCCAGCCAAAAATAGATGATCTACAAGCTCACAAGGCTTCACATTGCAGTGTTGTGAGTTTGTAGATCAGCTATTTTGGCAAAAAAAAAAAAAAAACTATCACTGCTAAGCGTCTTGCCGCCTGCTGCTGTCATTATTGCCCCTTTAACCAGAGTCGACGCGGAGTGGCTCCCTGCAGAGCCTGCTGTTTGGTGTTCATAAAACCACTTCAATATCCTTCCCAGTGCTGATAATGATCTAGGACTGACCGTGTGCTTGACATTATACCGCCGTCCTTTTCTCCCAAAAGCACCCCCCCCTGCTTTGTTTCATTTGCGAGGATGCCGATTGGACAGTGTTCATTTCAGTGAGGTATACTATGCAATTCATTCAACTGGGCTGAGACTGGCTTGAGCACTCTAAATTCAGGCTCATTGCCCTAAATAATGACTGCTGTTCTTGTTTTTGGTGATGTTATATATTGTGTTTTAATGCATTGTCAGAGTTCTGGTCGATGTCAGAAGTATAGCTGCAAATAGCTAATTAGTGGTTCAACACATGGCATTTTATGTAGACATAGTACTCTATAATGTATACTCATAGTTTCATTGTACAGATGATCTACTGTATTATATTAGGTTCTTAGCTTGCTTATAATTGAGTTACATTCTAAAATGAAAGTTAAATATTTCCAAAAGCATAAAACACATTGTACTGTATGTGAAAAATTTCGTCTCTGTTGGGTGGAAACCTAACCTTGTATGTCCAAAACTGTTTACTTCTCAGGATTCAAATTCAAAAAGGCAAAAGTTGAAGATCTACAAGCTCAAAATGTGTCTCTTCACGCTACGTTTCGAGCTTGTGGATCTGATGCTTTTGTGCGATGCTGTAGTATGATCAAGTATAGGGCATTAATTTACAGGGAGAAAATTATGCCGTAAAACTAATTGTGAGGAATGACGGGCGGCGGTGGCTCAGGGGTAGAGTGCCTGGATGGTAACCGTAAGGTTGCCAGTTCGAACCCGGGCTCCCCCAGAGTTACTGTCGAAGTGTCCTTGAGCAAGACACTGAACCCCTAATTGCTCCCGATGTGCTAGTTGGTGCCTTGCATGGTTTCCGCTGCCATCGGTGTATGAATGTGTGTGTGAATGGGTGAACGTAATGCACAATCTCTGTAAAGCGCCTTGGATAAAGGCGCTATATAAATGCACCATTTACCATTTAATGACGATGACACAGACGGAGTGAAATCCTCGACAAACACGCTGGACGCAGCAGAGCTGTCTGTGAATAAATAATAAAAGCCGATGTGCGACATTCATTCTTGTGTGCAAGGAGGACAGTCACTGCAGCATGTGATCGCTGTGTCATCCACACTGATGAGGCTGACAGAATCGCTCTACTTCCAATGCAACCGCTGCGTTTCAAAGTGAAGGGTGATGGTGTCCTGTGGCTCATCCACGTTATTATAAACTGACTGCTGTGCCACTGACATTTGTCCCACATTTGCGTGTGTGTGTGTGTGTTCATGGGGTTTGTGTAAAAACAAAATATACAGTATATAATAATAACTAAAATATATATATATATATATATATTTCCCCCCCAACCATTTCTGTCTGTCTGTCTGTCTGTCTGTCTGTCTGTCTGTCTGTCTGTCTGTCTGTCTGTCTGTCTGTCTGTCTGTCTGTCTGTCTGTCACTACCAGCTAGAGGGGGTTCTCCAAACATTACCTAGTTCTCCTGTCCTTCCCCATAATTACACAAATTAAAAGCTTAAAGGGACAAACACTAATAGACTTAACAGATCTAGGTTACATACAGTACAACACTACTAGTAACGGCTGCTACCCTGGGTAAATAATAAAGACAAAAAAGGGGAGTAAAAAGCTGACTGGTTGATGGGTGGTGGAATGAGAGATGGCCTGGGGTTGATGGAGACTGATACATAATACAACCCAAGTAGCAAGTACCACATGTTACCCCATTTAGGCCTGACCTCAACATTTAAAAACAAATCTTCTAAATCCTCCAGTTTTCTGAAATAAATATTTTCAATTTTTTTTTCAATAGCTAAATTATAACATAATGTTTAAAACACCAAAAGGAACCGCCCAGAATCGGTATTAGCTATTGTCTCAAAAATGTAAAAAAGATATAAATAAAGAAGTTGAGAAATGCAGTATTATAGTACTAGGGGATTAAAATACAGTAAGTGTGTGCATAATATCTGCAGAAAAGTTTAACCAGTATAGCCTAGTGCTGTCATGTAATAAAATGTCATCTGACTATGTTTCTCCATTGAGAGAGAAAAAAAATCACTTTCAAGTAACGATGTGCTAATTATTCAACGTTGTATTGGTAGGTCTGGGCAGTCAGCCATTCATACTATGACCTTTTTTTCATGTAAAGTGCACTTGCTTTCTCAACAGGCATCTATTTATAGCTTCGAGTATGTGTGCTGCTTTGCACTCTCTACAGGGGACTGGAGGGAAGGATAATGCAGCCTTAACTCCCTATTGGCACAATATCATATACTGTTATTACTATATATATTCTCCATCTGTCTGTTCTAATATTATCCTACAATTTATGGATTGAATACTTTTTTAACAGTTTGCAAGGTTTGCTAAGAGGATGTGAAACCCAAGAAATCACTTTCAGCTTCCATTCATAAGAGGAAATCAGTGATCTTTAACAGCACTGCCAGGGCCTACAGGGCTCTATCATATCCCATGCTATAGAGCGTCACAGTCCCATCCCCTTTCATGACGACGACAGGCCCAGGAAATAATTCCCCATGCATTTTCCCCATAGACATTTAAAAAAAGATTTATTTAAAGATCTGTAAGCCTCGAACAAAGCTAACTCGGATTTTGACAAATCATGACTACAAGTACAAACACAATATTTTGGGTCCGAACAAATAATTACAAAAAAGAAAAACAACAAAAAAAGTAACCTGCCTTTTTGTTGAGTATATAGACAGCAATGTGTGTTCCTGGGTCTGTTCCTAGCTGGGTGGCTGGCTGGGTCTATCCGAGCATGAAAATAGCGTTATGGCGTTTGTTCACCACCAAGTGTCACTGTTGCACACACACACACACACACACACACACACACACACACACACACACACACACACTCACACACACACACACACACACACACACACACACAGGCCAGGGATGAGAGCTTGTACAGTACAGCACCACTCACTTCAGACTTTCCAATTATGTGTTCGGCCCAAAATATTGTATACATTTTGCGGGGGCATGCTTCTCACGCAGTGCTAAATCCCCAAATGACAGATTTAGTGCCTCTGATGGAAGATAGGGCCCACAGTGATGCCTGCCCACAGTGGGGCACGCCTCCAGCCCCTGACAGTTCTCGTTTTGCGACCAGTCATTACACCTACAACTACAACCTATCTCAAACCCTCACCCTAAACCTAACCTCCCACGGGGCAGCACACCTAAACCTAACCTTCCTTAACCATGTCTAACCAATGACTAGTCTAAACTAAGTATGCACCCCCCTAAACCTAACCTGGACGGTCTAACCTTAGTAAAACTATGCCTTCCCGGGAGCCAATCAGGCGGGTCTACCCTAGAATGTTGGTGGGATTCATAATGACGCCGCACTGGCTGCTCAGAGGCTGCTACTGTAATGGCGTAGATCAGTGTTCTTCAACAAGGGGTCCGCGCTACCAGGGGGTCCCCAGCGTTGCTACAAGGGGGTCCCCAGCGTTGCTACAAGGGGGGCCTTTCGTCTGTGTGTTAGTTAAAAAAAATATTGAACAAATTAAAATGCGCTTTGGAAAAAACCTGTTAACTCCATTGGACCCTCAAACTGTCTGCTAAAACGGCTAACTCCACCACCCCCTCTCATGCAAGTAATTGGCAAATGGCATTATATAAAGTCACAACACCAACTTTGAGGCAGTATGGCTTTGTTTTCAAAATATAAAGTTAACATTTTGGAGTTGGTGGTTTCTTCCCGGCAGCAGAGATATAGTGCTTTCAAACTCTTCAAAGTCTCTGAATCGATCTATTACATTTATGAAAACGATTTAATCTGCAACACAATTGTATAAAATAATATGTAGTGGGGGTCCCTGCTTCATGTCTCTCTCGGCTAAGGGGTCCTTGGGCTGAAACACATTGAAGGCTTAGCCTTAGAGGCCTGCCTGACGCAATTATTACATAACTCACAGCGTGATCGCATTTATTCGATGTAGGCCTAATCACAATTATCTTTGCACTATCACGAGACATGTTTATTTTCTTCGTCATTCGTCCGTATAATACATTAATTTGTTGAGAAATGTTCACACATTTTCAAACATTTAAAAAACATAACATATATAGACATTGACCACTGCAGCATACACACACACACACACACACACACACACACACACACACACACACACACACACACACACACACACACACACACACACACGCGCATACATGCGCGCGCGTCATGATGGAGACAGTAATATAATGTCTGCAGTGGGTTCATGCTGTGGTCGCTGACAGAATGAGGTCTGTGGCCAGTGTTGCCATGTCTGCTTATTATAAGCGACTTTGGACTTTTCTGTAAAGTTGCTTGTAAATATTGGTACCGGTAGTTGCCCGTTGCATTTTTTTAAGCTTGTCTCTAAAGTGTAATTGCTTATTTGGGTTTGCTTCCTGATGTTAAAAACACCTTGACATGTCAAGTACCCCCCCCCCCCCCCCCATCTGAAAATATCTTAGTGCCAGGGACCCCCCCCCCCCCCATACAAGATTTGTGTTCTTAAACATTTGTTGCATGTATCTTGTACATATTACATATTTCTTTCAAACTGTTTTTGAAGATGGCAGATCTAGCAGCTCACAATGCATCACTATGCGACACATTCTGAGCTTGTACTGTATGTAGATCGTCTATTTTCAAATAGTCAACGTATAGTGGTAAAACTGGTAGCTTCTTTTGTGCTTATTATTGTAGAGCGCACCGCTTGTTTCTCTAGCAGTCATGTGGCAACCCTGGTGTGTGGCTGGCTGCCCGTAGGCAGCATCTGCAGTCGGTACTGGGAGCCTAATGATTCATCAACTCTTCTGCTACCAGACACCCAGCAGGGGGTGGGGGTGCTGCGTTCAGCTGTGTTCAGACCTGAATATCTATATATTCGCCTCGGTTCGTCCCGTTTATACCACGCCAGGTCGCGCCGCGCCCGTTGGCGCAATTCTCGTCTTTGCATTGACTTTGCATGTAATCGCGCCGCTCTAACCATCCAAGTCTGAACGCACCATTAGAGTGGAGGGGTGCTTGTTGATGTACGGGCAATAACTCAAGATCCTCGTCCCATGTTTCTGCACAATCTGATCACATTAATGAATGACCTTTTTTCATACTGTGTAACTTCCATTTTACTGGTCTTTTCTGAGAAAAAGGTCAATTGATTAGAATAATCTTTGATTGGATAATGTATTGACAATTTGGAAAAAAGAACACACTATTAAAAACATCAACGTGGACTTTTCACACAACCCTTCTCAAACCCTTGTTGCTTGGTTCAGCATTACGATATCCGGATCAGACCACTGTAAAACAAAATAAAAATATAAAGTATAAGCTGATTGATTATTGATTTTATTTTTATTCTTTTATCCTGAAAACGTTTTTAGACATAAGGTTTCCACCCGACACAGACGGCAGGGTACATGTTTCCGACACTAATAACACACGGCTAAATGACATGTTACACGACTGTGGTTGCCCATCTCTATAGGAATATTGTTCAATTAAAAGAGTTGAGTTGGGTATGTCACTGTATACTGTCCAATCAGATGAGGGCAAAGTGCACAGATGCCCTGGGAAGAGTTCTAAATCTCTGGCCAATCGGAGGCGAGAATAGAGAGTTATTGTACGATTCAAATGTTTTCAACGATTTAAGCGCAATAGTCTGCTGCCTATAGCATCAACACTAATAATGGAGATGGGAGGTTTCTGCCTCTCCACATCTGGACACTATGTGGCGGGTGTTCACCGGAGCTCTGTCTAAACCCTGTGTTTTTCTTGCTCTCGTCAGGGACACTATGTGGCGGGTGTTCACCGGAGCTCTGTCGGTGGGAGAGGAGAAGGGCAGCCAGCTGCTGGCGGACCTGCGTGAGATCGAGTCGTGGGTGTACCGGCTGCTGCGCTCGCCCACGCCGGTGCCGGCGCAGCGGCGTGTCGACGTGGAGGTGCTGCCCCGCGAGCTGAAGCGGCCCATGACCTTCGCCCTGCCCGACAACTCGCGCTTCTCCATGGTGGACTTCCCCCTGCACCTGCCCCTGGAGCTGCTGGGAGTGGACGCCTGTCTGCAGGTGCTGAGCTGTGTCCTCCTGGAGCACAAGGTATGCTGTGACGATGATGATAATACTTAGAAAACACAGTTCCTGAAGAAACGGTATGGGGGCATGAGTAGCTCGTACAGTATGATGATGATGATGATGTTTGACCATAGACCCAAATGATCTCACATAGGGGCCAAAAACCGTTGCGAATAATAAATAATAACTAGAATGGTGCAATTCTGAGAAATTGTGGTTGGTTGCACTGACCACACTTCTAGTTGCGCTAGTTGCGAGGAATCCACTGGGAACTGAATTCCATCTTACCATTTATATTATATATTGTGATGTCATGTGAAGCATGACAAAATAGAAAAATAGCAAGCTCAAAACATGTCGCTTCGTGCCTCGTTTCGAGTTTGTAGATACTACTTTTGATGCTTTTCTGTGACCTGTAGAATGATCAAGTAATAATAATAATAAATAATAAACTTTATTTGTATAGCACTTTTCATACATAAAATGCAGCTCAAAGTGCTTCACAGGGCAGGACACAAAAATAAAATACAATAAAACACAAGTAGTTAAAATGATAGAACAATAGCAGAGAACAAAACCGAATATAAGAACATAAAATAAATAAAAACACATAAAATAAATAAATAAAAAAGTAAGAGGTTTAAAAAAAAATCTCACCTGTGTGAACAGAGTTGTGCAACTCTCACCCCCCCCCTCCTCCTCTCTCTCTCTCTCTCTCTCTCTCTCTCTCTCTCTCTCTCTCTCCCTCCCTCCCATTAGCAGGCAACCGTACAGCACTATCTCTCTCTCTGTTTCTGCCCCACAGCATATGAAAAAGGTTGAATACCACACATCATGGGTTTAACACATCATGGGTAGAAGGAAACGATGCAAGGCTGAGGACCGGACATATATTCTGCTGTCTTCCCTGTCATTGCTGACTCATACCCCAGATTTAAACTTCACACACCGTACACCTACTCACTAACAGTGTTGTTTACCAACGCTCGTCTTCCAAATTGAGATTTCTTTTAAAAACCACATCCCACTCTGCAAACACTGGCTCAAGCCGCAGCACGCCCCATGCAGTGTTAACTTACTGCTGAAAGTCGGCGTCACTTAAAGCAAATCAGTCAATCATTCAGTCGGTCGGTCCCAAATCGCTACATAGCAAGGCAAGTCAAAGTTAATTTGTTTAGTACATATCAACAGTGTTGGCAAGTAACTTAAGTAATATACTACTTTCAGTAATATTATTACTTTTTTCCAGTAATATGTAACTTAACTAGTTACTTTCACATTTTGAGTAATAATATTACATTTACTTTTTTTCAAAAGTAATATTATTACTATTTTCACGAGCCTTGGTGGAACTGTGGGTTTGAGTGTTTATTCATGATGGTAGACTGGGTTGAAGTCAAGTTGCTTTGCAGACTGCTGATCCGCTCTAGATCTAGACTCTAGAGCGGATACGGAAACGATGCACACTCGTCGGTACGTATGTGTGAAGTATCGGATGCAGAAGGGCGGGCCTTAAACCGTCTGGAACACGGAACAACAACCTAAACTAGTGTGTGTAACTCGTTAGACTGCACTGTTAGAGAGAAGAGATAAAATAAACTAACAATGGAGGAGGTGGAGGAGACAGAAACACCGGCACAACAAAGCGTTATAACATTCAATACTTGGAAGTATTCGCATTATTTTGAGTATGTCCGTGATCAAGACGAGATGAACATTATTGTCCGCTGCAAGTTGTGCATACGGAAGAAGCTGTATTCCACGTCGAAATCTACTTCTAATCTATGTGTACAAATGGACCCATCATCATGAGTTAAATAAACACTGCAGAATAGGGGAGGGGGGACTGCTAATGTTGAAAATGCAAAGTAAGACTTTTGGGGACAAAATATGCAATTACTGGGGGCGAGAGAAAAAAGTATATAAGTATATAAGTAAAGTAATAAGTAACTAGTTACTTTTCTCAGGGAGTAATAAGTAGTGTAACTTTATTACTTTTTTTAAAAGTAATAAGTAATAAGTAGTATATTAGTGTTAAAGTAATATTTTGCCAACACTGCATATCAACCACAAGTGGCTTTACAAAAACAAGCGTTAACAGCAAAATAAACACGATGAACATCAATAAAACGTAATGCTGAAAGTTGGCTTTCACTTAAAGCAAATCAGTCAGTCATTCAGTCAGTAAGTCGGTCGGTCCCAATTCCCAAACAGCTGCATGGAGTTCAGGCAAGTCAAAGTTAATTTGCTTAGCGTACATCAACTATGATTGGCTTAACAAACACAACAAGCATTAACAGCAAAATAAACACGATGAACATAAATAATAAAATCACACCCGTCAATGTCATTCAATGTTTGTTTTAACACAATGTTTGTGTTACATAAACCCTCAAAGCTGGACATAGGAGGGGCTTGCGCCCCTAAACACACACCCACATACGCACACACGCATGCATGTGCACACTCTGCTATTGTATATACATACTTGAATGAAATCCTCAGAGAAAGCCTTCTTTTGAATTGTGCTGGTGTGGTGTGAAAGCAGCGCCATCTTGTGTCCATCCTTGGTTGATTATGTAATCTGTGTAATATTCCATAAGGAGTCAGAAGATGAAGATCACATGATGTTTTCTGGAAGAAAGGGAAACAGTCTCCGAGGCAGCCCAGGGGGGTCTGGTGTAGACAAAGTCAACCACTTTAAACCCTATATATTAGTTGACTGTGGTCTGCTCTGTACTTGGCCCTCTATTCCCCCCTCTACATCAAAACGATTCCCTGAAAATAGGCGATCTGCAAGCATGTGCGTTGTGAGCTTGTAGATAGGCTATTTTCACCAAATGTTCCTACCAGAGTAGGGAGAAAGTCTTTATTTAACCAGTGTTGACACTTACAGTATGTGTTATAGCAGTCATGCTACAGGGAATTCCACCCACTTTTATTTTTAGACACCTGTAATGCTATGATGCTGTGATGATAAAGTTGAATCTGAATGTGATCTTTAAATAACTTGTGTTACAGCAGATCTCTGTGTCCCTTTGACTATGGATTTGTCTGTCATCTATTTGCAGCAGCTGTTTTTCCAGCATCCACCAAATCTTTTCGTGCCAAAATGTTGATGAGATTATTATTGATTATTCAATGAACAAGATTTACAAAACAAGATTGTGTTGGTTATTGGTTCTATTTATCGATTATTGATATATTATTTTCTGTTATATGCCCAGCTCTACTTTGTTTTCTCGTTTAGCTAGCTTTTCTTTTTGCCGGTGCCAGCATGCTTTCATGATCGCATTTGTTTTGTTCTATGTGTGTGTTTTCCAGGTGGTGCTGCAGTCGAGGGATTACAACGCCCTCTCTATGAGTGTCATGGCGTTCGTAGCCATGATCTACCCACTGGAGTACATGTTCCCGGTCATCCCCTTACTGCCCACCTGCATGGCCTCCGCTGAACAGGTGACCCGAATACACAATACTCAATCATAAGAAAAGCGTCACTGGTCGCGGTTACAAAATGCATGCCTCGGGTGGTCCACGATCCTCCTGCTGTTAAGACCCGGGGTAACTTTTGGCCTTTCACTGAAAGGACCTTTGGCAGGGAAGGGACTACAAACGGACACAATTCTGGCAGTAAACAAGTTAATTAGTGTTCAACCCTCACTGCCCATATTGCAAGTGGGTCCTCAAATATTTGCCAATTTCTTTTGATAATATATCATAATAAAGAATATATATACTGTATATATATATATATATATATATATATATATATATATATATATAATGTGAAAAAGGTTTTTAAAGAAAAATACCACAATGTTTAATGTTTTGGTATTTCTTGGTATTTGTTGTCAACAAAAATGTTGACAATACTTTTATTGTGATACCGACCGATAAATATGAACTTAAAGTTAGTTAGTGCCATTGATCCAAGCCGGAAGGCCATCGATTGATTGATCATTAAAATAGACAAGCTCTGAAAAAGAAACGCAGCTCACCCATCTGACCTGGGTCCGAGTTTCAATAGCATCGTTGCAAAACTTTCATATGAAACTGCCCAGTGATTTTACTCATGTGGATATGATGCGTCAACTGACGGTGAAAGCATCAAATGACGCGATGTTAAAGGAGAATTCCATACTAAAAGGCTTTCTTACCTTTCTTTGTAGTTGTTACGTCCCCACCAAAGAGGTCCAGGTGTTATTTTGTGAAAAAGCTCCTTATTGGCTATTTCCCCTACCATAAGCCCTAAATGAATTGCATTGAATTGAATGGGAATTGAATGGGGCTATGGGGTGTTGTGCTAATTCACTTATTTCCATCGCTCAAAATTATAATTTCTTTGTATATATCCTCTCTTCATAATGTAAATATTATCCCAAGCGGCACACTTTACTACTTCTTTCGATGGAAATAAGCGAATTAGCATAACACCCCATAGCCCCATTCAATTCCCATTCAATGCAATGCAATTCATTGAGGGCTTATGGTAGGGAAAATAGCCAATAAGGAGTTTTTGCACAAAAAAACACCTGGACCTCTTTGATGGGGACGTAACAACTACAAAGAAAGGTAAGAAAGATAAGAAAGCATTCTAGCCTTTAAGAAGGTATTTTCAACAGAACTACTTCCGTGACCCGGCGGATAACAGAGTTACTCTATTGCTCATCCTCTGTCCTGTTGTTCCCTCCTCCAGCTGCTCCTGGCGCCCACACCTTACATCATAGGTGTGCCAGCTAGTTTCTTCCTCTACAAGGCTGATTTCAAAATTCCAGATGACGTATGGCTTGTGGATCTGGACTGCAACAAGGTCAGTTATGTGCTGGTCATACATACAGGGCCTCTCGTCCAGAAAGAAGATTCTTTCCATTTCAGAATAGTAATAATAGCTTGAATTTATATAGCGCTTTTCTTAAACTTAAAGATGCTTTACATTAAAAAAATAAACCAAAAACAGACCAAATAAAACACATTGGATACCGTAGAAGTCAGCATGTCTTGATGGATTGGCCGCTTGTCACACACTACAACCTATTTTCCGATATTAGTTATTTTAAGATGAAAGAGTATTTGGAGTGGTCACACTAGCGACTGCAACCTCTCCCTCCGCTACATAGCCCTGAGATGAGGTTTCCGCTTCGTAGGGTGCCGGCAGAATGTGACAAACAGTACAGATTTTTACCTGCCACAACAAGGCAGGTCCGGAGCATCACAGGAACGGGACTATGTCATGAAAGCAAAGGTTTAAGCCTCAATCTGCAATTTCCTCAACCGGTTGTAGTTGTTTGGCTACCACAACATCATAATTCAACATTATTGTCCACAATCCTATACAAAACCTTGTTATATAGGATAATCGAATCTGACAGTCTGAACAGCATAACACATCATGGAAACTGATTGTTGTAGTGTTAGCTTCTTTTTGTTTGGCACAGTATTAATGAATACACAAATCCAGTTGTGTGTGTCTGTGACTGTGCCCAGGTGATGATGGTCGTTGATGCTCATCAAGGAAGGCAATTATGTTTCTGCACTGTCAAAAGTAATGCTACTTATTTTGCAATGTAATTAAATAAAAAATATCAGGGGGGAAGATAAATTATATAAAATAAAATAAAACAGTAATTTTTCTTTAAAATATATATATTTTTTTAATATCATGAAAAATCGTATCGTGAACCTCATATCGTGATACGAATCGTATCGTGAGTTGAGTGAATCGTTACATGCCTAACGAACACACCACAATGGAAAACGTTAGAAAACATATTTTTCCCTACGTCTTTAATACTGTATATGTAATGTATGTAGTAGAGTAGAGGTGCTTGCTTCATCTATCTCTCCGCTAAGGGGTCCTTGGACTGAAAAACATTGAGTCCTGGTGCATGCTCTACATTAAAATCCATGTACTGTGTGTACTACTTATTTCCTCTGCAGGTCATAGCGCCCACCAATGCAGAGATCGTACCACCTCTACCAGAGCCCGAGTCTTCCGAACTCAAGAAACACCTGAAGCAGGTTAGATGATCAATTATTTATTTATATTTGATGTTTGGCAATATGTTTTATTCTGTATTTCTTCTGCACCACGTCTGTCAGTTGTTTGTTTGAATGGAGTCCAAGTGATATGTTTTTGTTATAGTTGTAATATATATTTATATATTTTCTTAAACTCCGTTAGTAATTGTTGCTAAAGAGTGTGCGTTGAGTAATTGGGGTCTCCCTGTCTCTCCTAGTCCCAGAAATTATATTTTCAAGTGGGTTACAAATTTTTTTCGTGGTTAGTTAATACATAAATATAATTTATCAGCTTCAGTTTTGTCCTGTGTTTTTTAGTTTCTTTCATACTGTATTCTTCCAGTTTCACTTGTATATCCTATACCCTGTATGAGTTATCTCTCCTGATTGGATAAAAGTGGTATCCCGACCTTGTTTACTGTAGAGCTTGTAGAGACAGGGAGACCCCTGAACAAACACGCTATAGCAATAATTTAGCAGTGATCAGATTATAGAGCTATTTCACATCACTTACAACCATTTTAAGAATTAGGATACTGCTCATTTACCACTCACAATGACAATTCCTCTTTCAGCTATGTGAATGGCAGTAGGGCAACTAGGGCATGGGCACCGCTGTGTCCCTGCTCCATCAGAGTTGTATGTACTTTCCTTAGAGTGTGGGAGCATCTTGATTTAGCTTTTTCATTATACTAATAGAATGTGTATTCCTTGTTTTCTTCTTTTCTTTGCATGCTCTAGCTGTTGGAGGTAAATTCTAATATCAAGTCCCTTGACAACGTAGCAAAGGCTGTAGTAGGAATAGAAACTAATAGAAACTAATGGCACATTTATGATCTGCCCTACGATTTAGCTGAAATAAGCACATTTACAAGCTCACAACGTGTTGCATCTGCGGCGCAGCGTAAGCTTGTAAATAAGCTATTTTTGGCACAGAATACTGTTGTATGAGGAAATATAAAACAGGCCTAACTGCCCTCTAAAATCAGATCGTAAAATAGCGTCAGAATTTGGTCCGCTTCTGGTTTACCTTTCTCTTTGGGGGTCTAAGCAACAAAGTTGCTGGAAGCCCATTGTTTGTATCTGTTAGGATGCCTCTTCTCAGCTAAATGTATCTGGGTCTCTCGGTCCATAACTGCTGCAGTTTCTAAACTAAGCAGATAGGTTCAGAATCTCACCCACGAAGATATTTATACAGAGTGGCCAGATGGTGTTGGCCAGGTGATGGTGCTATAAAAAATAATGATATAGTAGGGTACTACTGTATGCTTAATGGTTCTACCGAGTGAAGACCCGCCCTGGCTGTCCTTCTAGCCAATAGCATTAGATTCCGGGACCGGACGTTCCAAGATGGTTGATTTGAATTTGCCAAATTCACCAATAGGGCACATACAGTCTAGGGGTTTTTCCCTCTAACATTTGAACCATAAATCTCGCAAACGTATAGTAAACGTCATGAGTTCTGCACAATCTGGACCAATCTATAAAAATAGTTTTTACGTATTTGTACAAAGAAACGCCATATATGATGACGCTACTTCTCTTTCCCTGGTAGCATTAGCCAGCTCTAACTGGGGGGGATCCCGAGGCATTCCCAGTAGGCCAGTGTGGAGTTATAATCCCCCCCACCTGGTCCTCGGTCTGCCCTGTGGACACCTCTCAGCTGGGCGTGCTTGGATAACCTCCATGTGGAGTCCACCTGCAGGCATCCGTACTTTAGATGCCCAAACCACCGCTATTGGCTCCTTTCCACGTAAAGGAGCAGCGCCTCTTCACAGAGTCTTCACCCTATCCCCGAGGGAGATGCCAGGCAGCCACCCTCCTGAGAAAACCATTTCGGCCCTTTGTATCTGTGATCTTGTTCTTTTGGTCATGACCCACATTTAATGACCACGGCGGATTTAACCCAGAACTAGTGTCTGGTTGCATCACTCTGCAATCTCTCCAAATTGTCTAGTTAACCTATTTTGTTTTCTCAAGAGAGCTGCTTGTTTGTGTTTTATCATCCCTACTCCATCCTAACCACTGGTTTGTCCCGGTTGGTCATCATGGATGTCCTTTTAGTCCCTCCCTTTTCTTTAGTTCTTTATGTTGTCGTCTGTGTGTGTGTTTTCTTGAATCACTGTTTCATGCATCAAACATCTCCGTTCTGTGTCCTCAACATCCTCTGTTCATCTTGTCTTTTCTACCTGATCGCTGTCTTGCTAAATTGTCCCATCTTCAGTTTTCAAAACGAACGCACACTTATCTTTTTTTAATCTCCTTTCTTCAGCATGTTCTTGGGGTGAGACAGCAAGATGTTTCTTTCTGCCTACTTCTTCAAATCTAATTACTAATCCAATTACATGACTAAAGCATATTCTTTTGCTTTGTTTTATGAGGAAATTTGGTTAATTTCGATGCTAATTAGTTGACTTAAATGAAAAAAGATATTGTTGCTGTCAGGCAGAAACCTTGTATGTCAAACTAGTTTTTCAGGAAAAAAAATGACATGACATTGTCATATGACAAAGTACTCTCAAATACTGAGAGATAATATAAAGTTTCTGCCTGACAGCGACAAGGCTTTTCTGATGTGCTTTAATCTGTTTAGATTGTGATGGGGAAAGGAGAATAAGAAAAGAAGTGAGAGAGATCATGATGTTATGTGTTGTTTCAGTCATGAAGTGATCATCCCAGCCCTTCCATCTGTTTTATCTCCGTTCCTAGTGTCTGTTTAGATTGACCGTGATCACCCAAAAGCAGATGTTCTCCTCTGACAACAAGGTTCTTCATTTCTCTTCCTGCCGAATGTGGAATGCCGCCTGCACGGATATATTTACCAGTCTGACATAATTGTTGCTTGTCGATACTATTAATAATTATCTTTTCTCAAACTCCATGCATAACCTGGGCAATACTGTACAATCAACCGGTTACTGTATAGATATATACGGCTTAGCTCTGGCTTGAGCATGACTGAATGTGCGTTGCATCTACCTTTATGGCGTCGGTGAAGTTTTCTGGTGATCAGAGCAAAGATATGATGAAGCTAACAACTTTGTCAAAGTTACACCCCCCACCCCCCGTTCTGAAGACTAATAATATTCCATCATGCTGAGCTAAACATTAACTGAACATCCGCAGCAGTCTGTTTCAGTGTAACTGCCCGTCTGTCTTGTTGTCCTGCAAAATGTCAGTCCCACTTCAATGAAATGCCCAACTCGGTCATCAACATGACATGCAACTTATAGTGTAACGTCAGAGATTAACCACTTAAACTCCCGGCATCCGTACAGAAAACAGAAAAGATACCATTAGGGGGCACGGTGGCGCAGTTGCTAGCACTGTTTGCCTAGGTGGGGTTGATGAAAGAGCCTTTCTGTGTGGAGTTTGCATGTTCTCCCCGTGTCCCATATAGGGTAGGTAGGTACCCTCACAAAAAACATGCAGTAATCTTGGTCTCTATACTGCCTCCCCCTAGTCAGCTGGGGCACCTGATGGAGGGGAAAGGAACTTGTTGGAATAACGTGTTCCTTCCATGCGTTACGACCTACCGGGGAAACTCCCCCCTGTCAGGTGATAAGAAGTGGCCTGCTCACTCCTCATGAGCTCAGTATGGGGCTCTCCCCAGGTTGGCAGAGGGAGAGTAGCGGCCAAGATTACAGTTTAGGTATTGGCACCGGGTGAAAAAAAAGGGTTACAAAAATGATGGGATAAAAGGTAGGTAAAACAATAAAATAAAATAAAAGATACAAGTATCGAGCACTGAGGTACACCGGGTTTAAGTGATTAAAGAGGCATTTAGCTTTTAGTTTTTTATTTAACTGGTATCTTAACATTTTTAGATCATTTGGACCACAAACGAAGGGTGGGTGTAATAATTATTGGAATTGTTCCGTTCGTTTCGCATCCGAAGGGAGGGGCAAGCTGGTACAGTACTTATGACATTTCTTTGCATCAACCCTGCGTTTGTGGTGCAAATGACTCAAAATAGGATCTAAGTAAAAAACTAAACAAAAAAACAAAATCAAAGAAAGAAATTGCCTCACATTTTAATTCATAGTGTAAAGGGGTGTTCGTGCGACAGAAACCCTGAATACAACAACCCCAGTTGCACAGCTGTTGATGCCAGCAGTTCGGAATGGTTGAAGTGTTGTTAAACTACTAAGCGTTGTGTTGATATGATGTGTTGTACTGTTACCTGTAGGCCTTGGCCAGCATGAGCCTGAACACGCAGCCCATCCTGAACCTGGAGAAGCTCCAACAGGAGGGACACCCAGAGATCCCACTGCTTCCTCCTGGACGGGACAACAAAGGTTCTCCATCCTCCACCGAGTTCAACCCTCTCATCTATGGAAACGACGTGGACTCTGTGGACGTGGCCACCAGGCAAGTACCTCACTTCCACTCACCTATAGGTGTTCACCTATCACCTATGTATGTGTTCATGAGCACGTATAATGAGTACCAGTAGGGGCGCTGTTGTGCCAGAACAGAGAGAGGGATAGTGCTGCACTGTTGCCTGCTAATGAGAGAGAGAGAAAGAGAGAGTTGGGGGGGGGGGGGGGGGGGGGGGTTGCAACACTCAGTTCACACGGGTGTGATTTTTACTACTTAGTCTAGTTTTAGTTGACTAAATGTTATGTTGGCCTTGGTGATGTAATGGCTGATTAATACTTGTCTTTTCTACTGAATCTCTTCTCCAATAGTCCCAGTTTCAGTCATCATAGCTTGTTTTTATTTAATTTTCATCAGGGTATGATATAAAAGTTGCAGTTTGCAGCTTTAAGTTACAATCTTTCACTTTATCTAAAGGAAATGACAGAGCATGTAAGTGAGCTTGTCCTTTGTCTCCCAGGGTGGCCATGGTACGGTTCTTCAACTCCCCGAACGTCCTCCAGGGGTTCCAGATGCACACTCGCACCCTGCGCCTCTTCCCCAGGCCCGTGGTGGCCTTCCAGGCAACGTCCTTCCTCGCATCTCGGCCCCGCCGCTCGTCCTTCGCCGAGAAACTCTCTCACACCCAGGCGGTGGAGTTTTATGGGGAGTGGGCTCTCAATCCCTCCAATCTGGCCTTTCAGAGGATACATAACAGTAAGAATCCATCAGTTTGACAGTGACTAATATATCAGCCTTTAGTTGACTTGTTTTGACAACAGCAGGTATATAAGCAATATGTGATGTCCCTAGTTTTAACCACTTTGTATCCCTATTTTGAGCATGTCGTTATAGGCGAACATCTTCAAAAGCAAAAATAACAGACAGACAAGCTCTTAACTCTTTGTGAGTTTATAGATTACGTGAGTGGTCCGGGACTCTCCAAAATCATCACGTCAGTTTGAAAGTAGTTAAAAATAGGGACACGACTCACATGACCACAATGGAAATTACTAATTCACTGCGTTTTTAATCCTGTATTTTTATCCCGTGTATCCATGTGTGTTGTATGTTGCAGAGGTACTGATCTTCTTTTATTAAAATAAATCATTCATCACTCATTAATTCATTAATTCGTTCACATACATTGGCTTCATAATCGCCAATACAGATGTCATAAAAAAAAGTCAAAATAATGTCTACTGATACATTGGTTAACACCCCGAGCGGCAAGGATGGAGTTCTCTGTTCAATCAATTAGTAACGCCCAGCGCTCAGGACGGAAATTGATCAAAAGGACGGAGATTATTGATATCAAAACCGATCGCATTGCTCCACAGGCTGGGAACGTCTGTTGCGCAACATTCTATGGCTTTTGGCTACATCAAGCTACTTCAGCCACATCTGGGATAGCATCCGGTCCGTCGCTAAATGTGCTCCGCTGCTATAAATCGCTGGGCGCTATGATTTAATGGATTAAATAACCCTGGGTGTTCGGGGTGTTAAAAGATGGAATGCCAGCACTAGGGATGTGAATTATCGATTAATACGTTTAATAGTTAACTGATATGTTTTGATAAGCTTACCGATCGATTAACCGGTTAGTTGATAAGTGGCGTTTATTCATTTTTTATCTGATTATCTTAATTTCTCTCAATGTCCAACATAAAAATCTACATTTTGCTAATATGCAGAAAGAATACAAAAGTCATATTATATTCCTCAATCACATTTATTTTACCATTTGTCATACAGTGCCAGGCAATGGCAATATGGCATGTTTGTATGAGGAATAAAATTCAATGAATTTGCTTTGTCACATCACAAGCAAAACTATTAGCAGCAACCAGCAGCATTTATCCCTCTTGAACTGGGAAAAGTGACAGTGAAATGACAAGGCCTAGCCTATGACAGTCAAGTCAACATACAGTATATGAATATGGGAAAAATGTTAACTAAAGTAACTAACAGTAATATTAGTAGGCCAAGGCCAAGCCTATGACAGTCAACTTGAAATATGGGAAAAGTAGTGTAGTGTAATGTAAGCTCACTGGCTCCTCAGTGTAGGCTGTGGGTCGCGACCCCTTGGGGGGTCACCAAATTATTTTGGGGGTCCCCAAATAAATTTCAAACCCGGTAACTGTTATTTAGTGTTATTAATTTGTTAAGTTTAAACGACCAATTTCTTAACGACGGTTAATCAAAAATCGATTAATCATTAACATCCCTAACTAGCACTCATTGAATGTGTATTTACCTCTGGCTCGTCAGAGGTAAATAAACATGTGAAAAAGGACATTCAATGAGTGCTGGCATTCCTCCTTTTAATTGAGTATCTTTGAGCCTTGCACCTACAAGAATTCACCCTTCTAAAGTGGAGTGTTGCGGGTTTTCTGCTTTGGCGGTCTTTGTTTCTCTCAGTTCTACTGATACATTGGCTCTAATGTTGGCGTTCTCTCTAACCCTTCTCAGACGTGTACGACCCGTCGCTGATCGGGGACAAGCCCAAGTGGTATGCCCACCAGCTGCAGCCCGTCTTCTACAGAGTGTACGACGGTAGCTCCCAGCTGGCCGAGGCTCTGAGTGGACCGCTGGAGGACGAGGCTAACGACTCTGATCCCACCGACAGGTAGGAAGACGAGGAGGACCCCCTGTTTGTGCATTAGCAAGATCCTAAATTTATACCAAGATACGCCATCCCAAGCCTCACCGCAAGGCGCAAGCATGACATACTCGGTGTACTCCACTTCTCCATTTCAGACCTGAGGCCAATTCTAAATCAGTAATTTGTGCTGAGGACCGACAAATTGATTTGTTTGGCCACCGACCCCCCATCTTAACATGTTTTGTGCCAGGGACCCCCCAGAAGAGAATATTTGTCTAAAGAAAAATAATACTAATTATTCAAAATATTTCAAGCACTCGCCATTTCAAAAGCTTGCAGCCTCTGAACTTGTAGATCAGTTTTTTTTAACGTTTTGATTGACGCCTTCTTGATTCAACTCGAACCAACATATCAGCGCAGTAACTTCATAACAGCTTCTGGCTGACTCACGCTATTGTATGTCCCCCTAACAACATTGGCAGAGGTAGGAAATAACTTTATTAAAGGACCTACTGTATAACATAAACTTTTTCAATTTATTTTGTGTTTTTGGGGCTCCCATATGTGTTTTCTATCCCCACAAATAACCAATTTTGAACAATCAGTCTTTCATATCATATGGGTGCTTTAATGGAAATTGCTCTCAGGAAAAGCTCAACTGATTTTGTCCTCATCGTGATGTCATCAATGTTACCCTACTTTGTATAATGCCTCCTCTTCTTCAGTCTTCAGTTCCAAATTTGCATTTCCACTTTGTTTACAATGTCCACCATTGTTGATTTTCCAAGTTGGCATGGAATGGAAACAAGCCTGGTTTTATCTAGCATCAGTATTATAATGACTGAAATATTAAATAATCTGCATATCAGCACCCCCACCACCTCAGGACATTGAAAGCAGTTTTAGCTGCAGTACCACAGTCCAGAAAGAAATGACAAGGACTGGTTATATCAGAGTGGTGATTGAGGCTCAAACCATTAGAAATAACTTTGAGAGACATGATGATATTAAATATTAAAAGCAGTTTTAAAATGCATGTTATTTGCACTTGAAGCAAGGAGACCTGAAATATAGCCTGATTGTTACTAGTATAAGAAATACCAAGACCAAGAGAGAGTTTTTCAATTTTGTTACTGTACCTTTACAGGTACTGTACCTTTAATATGGTACCCTATTAGTCTACAGTCTACACACATGATATTAGTCTATACATGTTAAAATGTTACTATAATTTTTAAATATAATTATTTTCTTTATAAAGAACCAGATTTTGTCTTCAATATTTTTTCCCACAAATGAGTCTTGAGAAATGGGAGTCTTTCGGCACAGTGTGGTAAAATGACACGGATACTTTTCTAGTTTGAATGGTTATTTCATTGGTACAGGCTACGTCGCAGTGCAATGGCAGACACAATGGCAGAAACTTTTTGTGCGATATCGCCGTCGGAACGCTCACTCCTTGTCTGTGCAGTCTGTGCAGATGAGGTGTAAGGGTTAATTTTGTTTTATACATTCAACCATTTACTATTAGCTGGGGGAACCCCTCAAGGACCACCAGGGGTCACCAGACCCCATGTTGACAACCACTGTCTTAAAGGTCAGCAAAATGTTACAGAGCCCACATGAATAATTGAGTGGATTTTGACTAAACATCACCAAGCCATTAAGAAGACATTTACATCGGAATTGCTTACGTAAATCACTCTTTTCAAATCAATTCACACGTTAAACATGAATTAAAATGCAAGCACGTTTCATGTTTGTGCAAAGTTGATTTTCATACAGTACTGAAAATGTATGGAAAACAATGGCTAATTCCACAGTGGCCAAACAAACCATGCAATGCTTTAGAAAATAATTCGCAGAAATGTCAAGTCCACAGAGTCGTGGAACACTAGTGAGTATGGTCCAGTTCAAAGGAGCACAGTTGATTCTCATGAAGCCATCTTCCAGATCTCAAATCTTACAGTGGCGGATGTCTAATTTCTCGTTTATTTTCTGTGTTTCGTGGGTGACAGTGGCAGTGACAGTGAGGCGTATGACGACTCAAGTTCCTCCTATTCGTCACTCGGGGACCTCGTGAGTGAGATGATCCAAGGAGACATCCAGGGAGACACTCCAAGTAAGGAACTCCTCTGTGCGACCGACCCATACCCAAAGAACAGCATCCATGGATTAAAGCAGTGGTTTTCAACCTTTTTTCATATGAAGATCCACTATTTATTTGGCATTTGAGCCACGGATTTGGTGAGATTTAGCCTCTCAGACCCAAAACGAAAGAATGTTTTGCTATCGTTGGATATGATTTTGTCCACAATTTCATGCTGTGTTGATGTGGTACCATAGGAGAGATGATGGGCAAACGTTTATCAATATAGCAATTCTTCTACATTCTCTAATTGTGTAGACTTCTTGTGTAAATTATGTAGTAGCCGTAGTAGCAGTAGTTAAACAATAATTTAACTCTTTTGAGAGCGTAACATGAAACCAAATGGACCCTTACGTGTCCATTTGGTTTCATTTTACAGGTTACCAACTCCACCATTTAGCTGGGGACCCTGGAACCCCCTCAATGACCACTGGTTGAAACCCAGTCCCATACCCATGAACCGATGTCAGAATAAGCGCACATCATCTGGTCTTGGTGCTGAGCCAAACTGTTAAACTAACATGTATCATGAACAAAAGCGGGCTCGCAACTCACTTTGGTAAAACAATCAGGTAAATGTATTCACAATAACATTAGGCAGGACATACAATGTTTCGACACGTATTGGTCTTTCTCAAGTACAGTATACTTGAGAAAGACCAATACGGGTCGCCTGCTGTGATTGTGAATACATTTACCTGGAGCATTACAAAGTAAGTTGTGAGCCCTTGTTAAAGCTCTCAGTCACCACGACTGATGTCAGTCAGTTTTGATTCTATAGTGTCAAACATGTTCTCTTGGTTAACTCTTTTTTCATAGGACAATTTATACCTAGTTGCCCGCTGTGGTTGAGCAACCAAATGATCTACCAACTCATTGCAGATGGCACACTTGTAGATTGGCTATTTTCGGTGCATGACACAGTGGTATTTAAGATTAGAGTTTTAGAGCAAAGGTTACATCCTCAGTCTTTATAGCAAAAGGCTAGTGACGGGTGCGTAGGGCAATAGCTCAGCATAATGAAAAGGGTATCTTTGAAAGACATAAGAGGTCTAGCTTAGACCTTCATCAGGACAGAAAATCTTGTCTGTTGTCTTTCCTGATGAAGGTTCAAGCGACCGAAACGTCAACCTAATAAAGAGCAACATATTTTTGTCTCTTCTTTGTCTTTCAAAGATACCCTTTTCATTACATCCTCAGTCTGCAACTTTTCCACGTGGTTTAGAATGATGATAATAAAGCATCAAACTGTGCTTACATGTGTTACATGTGTTACAAAAAGTAAAATATGGATATAAGGATATGTTGTTTCTCCCTGCCAGGTGCCAGCAATGATATACATAATTAAAAAAAATAAGCTGTTTATAATGTGGTGATTTAGTCGAACGACGCGTGTTCTCGTCACTGTTGAAACATGTTAACGTGTTAACATCTCTAGGCTTGGACCAGGACCCCCCTACCCACGCTGCACTGGGGGACGCCAGTGAGGTGGAGTTCCAGGACATACAGGAGTTCAGGGACGGTCATGTCCCGGACGGACCAGCATCGGGAGTGGAGGGAGCCGCCGAGCCGTCGGACGCACAGTCTCTCCGCTCCAGCACAACGGCCAGCTCCAGTCCCAGCACCGTCATCCAGGGAGTCAACCATGTATGTCACCTACATGATGTCCACTGTCATGAGCTTGTACTTAACAAAATAATGTAACCCGTGTAGACCTGAGGCTGATTCTAAATCCTGACCTAAATTATCTGAAAAAAACTATTTTTGTTGAACATTTGAACATCTCTAATAACCTGTGGTGGACAGTAGAGCACATTTACTGGAGTACTGCACTTAAAGGGACACTTCACCCTTTTTGCAAAAAAATATATGTTAATGACGTTTAGAAGCTTTAGAACACTTTCCTGGAGATCTTTATGTGTGTAATATGTGGTTTTAGATATTTTAGATTGTAGCAGTGAGCCTGTTGTCTCTGATGTCATGGACACTGGGCTCACTTCCTTCCTGGACTACATGTTGTCTCAGTAAGACAGCTCTCCCCCTATCCACAAGGAGGAGCAGTGCACCAAAGAATTATGGGAATTGTATTCCAGGAAGGTAGTGAGACCAGTGTCCATGACATCAGAGACAACAGGCTCACTGCTACAATCTAAAATAACTAAAACCACATATTACACACATAAATACCCCCAGGAAAGTGATCTAAAGCTTCTAAACGTCATTAACATATATTTTTTTACAAAAAGGGTGAAGTGTCCCTTTAAGGAGCACCCATTTCCAACCTTCATATACTTGGAGAGGAGTGATGTGGACAGTTCAGAAACCCACCTACCACTGACACCATTTGTTTACACTTCTAACAACCTACTTGTCTAGTAACCTTTACACAACCAACATCCCCACTCTCCTCAATTAATAATGAAAGAACCTAAATAATTAAAGAAGAAGTAATTGAAGAAATCCTTCCAGCCTTCCCTAGTGGGAGGAAAGTACCAAAGTGGGAAGAGCAAACTTTTTTTTTTTTTTTTTTAATTGCCTAAGCTGTAATCCTGGGCGCTACTCTCCCTCTGCCAACCTGGGGAGAGCCCCGAACTGAGCTCATGCTTCCTTCAATGCATGAAGAGTGAGCAGGCCGCTTCTTATCACCTGACAGGGGGGAGTTTCCCCGGTAGGACGCAGCACGTGGAAGGAACACGTTATTCCTATGTTATTCGAGTTCCTTTCCCTCCGTCCCCCAGGGGGAGGCAGTATAGAGCACCAACAGCGTCCCCGGCGGGAATCGAACAAAATACTAAAATACGATGCAATATGGAATGTTGTTTGTTTTTGAGGAGCAGGCAGTGGAGCCAGGTGAAATGGAGGCTTCACCCAGTGCCGCCTTAAAGAACCCCTCCCCCCAGCCGTTCTGCCCCAGACCCGCTGCTGCCCCCACCATGCTGGAGTCGCCAGTTCCAGCGGCGCCGGGAAGCAAGAAGCCGGAGTACGACAACCCTTACTTTGAGCCCCAGTACGGGTTCCCCTCCGAGGACGACCCAGACGCCGAGGAGCAAGTGGAGTCCTACACCCCTCGCTTCAACCAGAGCCTCAACGGCAACAAGTGGGTTGTTAAAGTTACTAAGTACATTTACTCAAGTACTGTACTATTTTGACATATAATTACTTTACTGGAGTATTTCCAATTTTCAATACTTTTACTTCTCTCAAAGGCAAATATTATACTTTTACTCTTTAAATAACTAAATAGACTTTAGTTTGTACGATTGGATTATTATTACAAAACATACATTAACCGTTTACTGTAAAGGTCATTACACACTGGCGAATTAGCGACGCGATTAATTCGTGCGAATAATTCACATTTTTTTTAAACCAATTGAAGTCAATGCAAGCTTCCACATCAGAAAATGTGACAGTTTTCGCTCTTTATTTGTTCGCTCTGGTGTCGAATTTTGCAGACATTCACAGGCGAACTGCAACACCTCTGACCAATCAGAATGCAGCCCAACTGCGTTGCTGTGTGTAAACAGCGGCGTACCGTACAATAGTTGTCAACAGAGCAGCAGCCGGTCCGGCTAAGCAGGTCGGGATAGCACAGCAGCACACACTGTTGCACACTTCCCCTCCTACAACTCTGTGTGTGTGTGTGTCTGTGTGTGTGTGTGTGTGTGTGTGTGTGTGTGTGTGTGTGTGTGTGCGCACGTGCACGTACGCGTGTGTGCACGCACGCGTGCACATGGGTGTGCTAACGGCAGCGAGCAACGGGCTCCGCCAAACTTTGGTCTGTATGTAGGGTTTAATTAAAATCCAAATTGACTGACATCACCCTATTTATAATTGTATTTTATCGACGGCACGTAGGAATACGTAGGAATCAGGATATACCAATACAAACAAAAGAGGTATTAGCGCACGCTGCACACCAATAGTGAGGAGGTGCTGACCACGGGACGGGAGACAAACTTGTAAAGGAAGGAGAGGTTGCACAGCTCGTAGTCACGAATCACGATAAAAAAAACTTCTATTAAAGACCAATGTTTCGGCACCTGAGTGCCTTCTCTTCAGGGTATGAAAGAAAGGATACCAATTCTGACATAACGCAGGAGAAGAGGAGTGGAGTGGAGGTGTGGCGAATATAATCGCACAATACGTGTCACATTTATATGTGTACAGACGCGACTAAATTCGCCGGGCAAATATTTTGCATTTTTCGGATTGCTTATTCGCCAGTGTGTAATGACCTTTACACTGTAAGTCATACATAATTCATTTTTTGCCATTTGAAAATAGCAGTACATACTGTAGCAGTACTACATTGCAGTATTGATACTTTTACTTTTGTATAACAAATGTAGTAGGCCTACTTTTTCCACCATTGGTTACATCATATTTGTGAGTGGTAGAGGCATGACTGAGGTTTGTTTGTGCATGGGACGTTCCAGGAACCAGAGGCCTCTACGCCCCAGCAGCCTGAGGCTTCCTGGGGAGTCGGACGGAGAGGGCGACTCCCACAACAGCTCCCCCAACTCCACCATCTCCAACAACAGCGGGGATGGCTTCGGAGGCCTGATGAACTTTGCCAGTGAGTACAATGAAATGCATTACGTTGTTGCGATACTCGTTATATTTGCCTCTTCAAAGAGGGAAACGTTTGATTTAATCAAAAACCCAATCAATACAAATGTAGTTGCATAACAGATTGCCACGTTGTTTTTAAAAGATATAACCCAATAGAAAAACACTGCTAATCTACCTACTGTAGTACCTATTCTCACAAACTCATGACATGATTCTTTAGGCGAGAGCCTTTTCTGTGATTTTTGTCTCCTGCAAAATAGGCCACAACTTTTAATGTTCTTAATTATACCAGTGGTTCTCAAACGTTTTTAATTTCAAGGACCCCCATAACTCTGACAGTGAGTGTACACATCGAACCATGGATTTGGTTCCATACACACACCTGTGGTCTGGTTCAATATTTGTTACAGACCCTTAAGGATCCATTTGGAACCCCCCTAAAGGAACCCTGAGGGTCCCTGGACCTCACTTTTGAGAACCACTGATGTAAACTCATCCAAACCTGCAACGTTATTGAAGAGTTTGTGCTGAATCATTCAGTGACGGTGGCTCCTGAACCTGTCTGGCCTAACAGAGCCTTAACACATTTAGGACTGAGGCCGATTCTACAAAGGCCATCAGACTACTCAAACTGTTTTGTGCCAAGGACCCCCAAATTATATGTATATAGCAGTGCGGACCGCATCCCCATCTGATAATGTTTTGTGCCAGGGACATCCACAGAAGAGACGATTTGTGTTAAAAAACAAACCATCAACACTTTCAAGATTTTTCTAAAATGTTCAAAAGTAGCAGATGCACAAGCTCACAGTACGACACGGAGACGCGCTGTGAGCTTTTATATCTATTATTTTTGAATAGCCAATGCAAAAATGTAAAATGACACTGATGCTTTCCTGCTTTCCATGCTTCCTGACTATTTTTGGTGTGTGATCGTCGTGTGACTGAGCATACATTTGGCTTTACGCTGATCATAACCAGACCAAACCTAACTACACTCAACCATCTCTAACTTAACCGTTTTAACATTAAACACAAATGTAAAGGCCTCCAAAGGAAATACGCTCTCTATTGTGGTTTATCCTATTATGTACGAAATTTGTTTATGCATGATCATGCATCTTGTCAGTGAAGACTTCAATCAATCAATTAATCAATCAAAATGTAGTTTGGCTCTGCAATGCATCGAGCGTGTGATAACTGCAGGTTCAGGAGCCACTTCAACAAGTCATTTTCATTTGCATTGTAGCAGCTTGCATTAACCTTTGAAGTATGTTCATTGTTCTGCATCCCAGAGATTCCCAAACCAGTTGTGTGGAGGGCGGGAGCACTGTGTGTGTTAGGGCATTCACGTCTAGTCATTTTGACTAGTTGCCTAGTCGACTAGTTGTAACCACCAAAAAGTCGACTAGTAAACTAGTCGAATAGTTGCTTAAAAACCTCTTAAGCCACAATAATTTAATATAGCAACACAAAATGATTGTGTTGCTATATTAAATGATTTGCAGGCCCCCACTTTGAGAACCAATAGGCTCTATCATATGAACCAAAGTGAGCCCTCCCTCTGCTTGTCTCAGGCAGCGCTTGGTGTCGGGTTTTGAGCTCGACTGGCTTGGGAATCGCTCACACGCAGTCATGTGTTTAATTAGCATATTGTCGCTTTCAGGTGGAAACCTTATATGTACAAAACTGTTACTTTTCAGGAAATGGGAAAAAAAGAGCCTGTTTTCAACCCACAGACACTTATTTTGGGCATTCTCCCGCTCTCTCTCTCTCTCTCTCTCTCTCTCTCTCTCTCTCTCTCTCCCCCCCAATAGAAGGTCTACAAGCTCTCAACACATCACATTATGACATATATGTTGTGAGCTTGTAGATCTACTGTTTTCGATGCTTTCACAGCGACACTGTCACAAAATATAATATAGTAATAAACAACAGCAAGGTTTCTGCCAGACAGCGACGATATGTTTTATTTCTGATCACACATTTTGATTCTAATCATCCCTGATTTTTAATCATCTTTATGATTTCTGATAATCAAACACAGGTAATCTGTACAAGAACCATGGCACTAGTTTCAGTTTGTCCAACCTAGCTATTCCCAACAAAGCGGCGAGGGAGAAAGCCACGCCCTTCCCCAGTCTTAAAGGTACTAAGCACGCCCGATCTGACAACCTTTTGATCTGCCGTTTGTTATTGTTATCATCATTATTGTCTCATATCATTCTGTCATCTGCTGCTTGTAGGCTGTATTTATTAATCCACTAAATTATTATTTTCATTAGAAAGTTATAACCACACAAGTTAACCCTATAGCGTCCCGTTTCTGGGGTAAACTTTCGGTAATAAAATATCTTATCTGCGTGTTGTAAGCTTGTAGATCGGCTATTTTTGGCGAAGATATTTAGCGTAGAGTGGAAACGAGAGTACCGCCCTAAATTATAACATAATGTTTAAAACACTAAAAGGGGTTCCCGCCAAAAATGGGTTAAGCAGGGACGGGTCGGGGAAGCCGATCAAACCAAAGTTCAATCATTTATACATCTCATTAAAGGACCACTTCACCACTTTTCAACCTATCTTCATATAATAGGTCCTCACTAATAATCATGATAAAATGGCACGATTTTCTTCTACTCAGTCTGTGTCTCATAGGGGGGCTGTGGGCAGTTCAGAAACCGTCTTCCAGTGACATCATCATTAAACATTAAACATTTTTAAACAAGATTTTTTTACAAAAATGTTTAGATTTTCATTATCGTGAGAACGATGGCTTCCATTTTCGCATTGCAACTTTTCAGGACTAGAAAGCCTGCAGTTATTATTAGCTTGTATTCCCCATCGATGATGTCACTGGAAGACGGTTTCTGAACTGCCCACGGCCCTCCTATGAGACACAGACTGAGTAGAAAAAGATTGCGCCATTTTTTTCAAGATTATATTAGTGAGGACCTATTGTATGAAGATAGGTTGAAAAGTGGTGAAGTGGTCCTTTAAGTTTCCTTTTTTAATTATCAAGTATTTTAGGATGTAGCTCTTATCTCCCACACTTATAGTTCTAATGATTTAGTTTTTTATTAATAATCCTCACAATATTAATAATGCAGTTCACTGTCAGGTATTGAAAGTAGTCAGCTATTGTTTGAGTTGTATAGTTATTAATGTGAGCTTTTAATATAAACAGAGTTTCGGAATTTATAATATAACCTTTCATGCCACTAAATTGAACGGTAATGTGTTTTCAGTTTGCATTTTGTTTTCTATTTTGGTATATTTATTGGATGTTTTTCTTTCCATTTATTTTTTATTTTTTTCTTCTTAAAGAATATTTTGATTTTGATGTAGAGGAGGAAATGGAGCAAGCAGGTTTGTAGAAGTGTTTTTAATTAGTATTTTCTTGTCTTTTCTTTTCTTTTAAGCCTGACTTCCTCCCCTCTGGACTGAAGTGTTTTTTCTATTAAGCCTGACTTCCTCCCCTCTGGACTGAAGTGTTTTTTCTATTAAGCCTGACTTCCTCCCCTCTGGGCTGGCAAACCAGATAATTATGGCACTATTATAAAGGAGGATATTGAGGATGTATGAAAGTTGTTTTTCTCTCTCAAGTTCTGAGTCTCCTCCAACAGACTTCACTGTGTCCTTTAGAGCCCGACCCATGACATGGTTTCGGTTCAGATTGCCTGGATCAGCGGTTCTCAAAGTTTTTCATCATGAAAAGGTTTTTGCCCGGCGGTATCCCCAAATGAGAAGATTTGTGTTAAAGAATGATCAATTGTCAACATTTTGGATATTGTAAAAATTGGCATTGCAGTGTGAGTATTATCAGTTTGAAAAAGTTAGAAAAACTTATATTTGAGAACATTTAACTTATAAGCAAATGCATAAGCATAAATAATAATAGACATTTGCACATGAACTGAACATAATTTCATTTATACTTTGCCATACTATACCATGGTTACCATACGTATGTTAAAACATTCAGTTATTTAGGTGTTGTAATGTGAAGTCTGTTGGGTGTGGGGGGGGGTATGTTTTTCCTCAGCTAACATGTTTACATGTGATAGTTGTTGGGTTCAACTTCAGAGAGAAAAAAGTCTCAGCATATCATGGCATCGTTAAACTCAATAGCTCACATGGAATAGCTGCCATAGAGACATTTCTGTTCCGTTGACTTGGATGTGTTGTTTTGTCTCTGTTGTTCAGAAGACCCAGACAGCCCGGGTATGTTACATCTGGTGTGGATAGTTTGTTTTGCTCTTGCTACTACTGTAGTTCTATCTAATATCTCCTAATCCGTAGCCTAGGGCTAAGATAGATAGATATATACCTGTATGGGTAATGGTTACCTTGCCATTACCAGTGTGCCCTTGCCATTAGCCCTGTGCCCTTGCCATTTCCCCTGTAGCCTTGCCATTACCTCTGTAGCCTTTTCATTACTTATATACCCTTGCCATTACCTCTGTAGTCTTGTCATTACTTACAGTACAGTATATCCTTGCCATTGCCTCTGTAGCCTTGCCACTACAGCTGTACCCTTGCCATTTCCTCTGTGCCTTTGACATTCCTGTATGTGTGACTGCTGGAGTCTTTGATGAGCTGTGATGCATACATTTTTGTTTGCTGTGGTAATGACGTAACCGTAGACCTATATGTGCATTGGTTGCTGTGGTAATGACGTAGCAACATAGGCGTAACGCTCAACTTATACTCTCGTCGTACGAGAGTATAAGGCCTTTTGCCTAAAATGGCCAATTTACAAGCTCACAACGTGTCACGATGCAACACGCCGTGAGCTTGTAGATTGCCTATTTTCTGTGAGCGACAATGTCATACGACAAAGTATAAACCGGGTTTCCGTGTCTTGAGTGCCCAGATTGAAATGCATCTTTTAGAAATCAGACGTGAATCACATTTCAAGCCACCTAGGAATGTTATTCAAATCTGATTCTCAAATTCCAGTTTGTTTGTTTTTATTTTTTATGTTTTGATAGTCAGATTTGATGAAAAAAAAAATACAAAAAACCCAACAACATTTGGATAGGCCAGAAATCTGCCACTCTGAACAAAGCCTTGATGATGACCTCATCAATCACTTTATCTGACTTTCGTTGCGTCACTCTCTATTATGTAATTTTTTATTGTTTTACCGTGTTCTGTTTTCTGCCATGTTGAGTGTGCATGTCTCTTATGTTCTGGGCTGATGTTCAGACTGGTTGTGTCTGGGCCGGTGTCCCCTCTCTCTCTCTCTCTGTCCCTCTTGTTTTTCGCCGGCACTAATCCTGGGTTTTGTGTGCAGTATTTGGGCTAAATTCTCTAATGGAGATAATTTCTGAGGCCGGCCCGGGGAGTGGAGAAGGTGGGTTCTGCCTTTTTGAACTGCATGCTTCTCCAAGCCAGTCAAAAACCACATCTCCCAGCATCCTTGCTGTGTCCCGCATCACCTCAGTCACCTGATGTGATGATGACACACGTATCATCACGTTTTCCAGTAGAGCACAGAGTCAGTCCTCTCACCATTTCACCAACCACACAGTGACTGTTGCCCTTATGAACTGTAATGTCACTGCACTGTTGGCTGTCTACTGTTTACAAATGGGGTTGGGCTCCTACTGTACCTCAGGCGGAGTTGAACCTGAGTTAAGCTGTAGAGTAACATCACCCTCTAGTGTCTGTCTAGCATAATGAATTCATAGCCCACCCATGTGGAAGACTGTTTGACAGGTGCTTGTCATTATTGGTTGAAATTGCATTGAACCTGCTGATGTCATCATCATCATCACGCATTATATTTTAGCTTGACAGGAAAAGGGGTCTGTGGCACTACCTTCCCCTATGCACTTTCGACCACATTTCTCCCCTACTCATCAAAGATGTGAATTCCATAACCATGTTATGACGCGTAACCTTTGTGCGGTTCACATACAGCTGTAGTTTGAGTATACATTGTGCAGTTCACATACTACTGTAGTTTGGGTATATTACTTTGTGCGGTTCACATACTACTGTAATTTGTGTATATTATATTACTTGGAGTAGCGACCTAATGTTACAAATTACTGGTATGATGGCCACGGAAAGAATGCAACAATAAAAACAATGTAGTCATGAGATATTTTACATTTCCAACAGGTCGACTTGATTTATAATACTGATCTTTGTTGAACTTTTGGCATTTTGTGTGGATTTTCTGTTGACAACTTTCATTCCAGATGTTGACTTCTGGTCAATAGAGACCATACATTCATTTTAGTTTTGTTTTACTAAATGAGATTAAATCCTAAAGTAAGCTTGTCTTGTCATAGCAACTGAAACCAGCTTGTAAATTCTACTGGTTTCATTCAAATAAGTAATTGAAATGATTTATTTATTTTATATATATATATATATATATATATATATATATATATATATATATATATATATATATATATATATATATATATATATATATATATATATATATATATATATATATAAATAAATGTTTTGGTGGTTGTCATTTGACAATGACCAAAATACTATTCCACTTTTACACACAAAAAAAGCTTTCAAAAAGAGGTTCCTTCCACTGCTCTAAGGTCACAAGTCAAGATCTGTCCCCTCTCTGCCCACAACAGGGGGCTCTGGAGACTTGATATTCCAATGTGGCGAGTTAGTTTCCTGCAGGGGTGGAGACTGCACTAGAAATGCTAGAATCACATTTCTAGAACCGACACCCAACCCTAACATTAACCTTAACTCCAACCCCAAAGCTAACCCTAAAGCTGGAAACTTTCATGCTGAAAGTGCAGTTCTCTGGCTCTGCAGGAAGCCAGCATTGAATGTGGAGGTACCTTGAGCCTACATGTATTTATTCATACATACCTATCGCATCCCACGGGGGACTTCAGTTTTCAGCTTCACTCAGCTGAGTGGTACCCACAGAGGAGTGTGGAGTGGGGAGCAGTTGGGGTTTAAGATTCTTGCTCAGGGACACTTATTGTAGATGCATTCCTGGCTGGGACCTGTGGAGTCCTAGGCAGGCTCTATGGCCGAATGAACAGGCGTCTGTTTAGCGTTTATTTCCTCCTCAGGCCGGAACTAAAGGATCTGCACTCAAGGAACTCATGATTCATACTGTACATGGCTTGCTGTTACAGTCTCTATTAGGGATCCCCAGAAAGGGAATTTCTTGGCCGAAACCGAATATAGTAAACAGTTGGACGAATACCGAATATTCGAATATAATTAATATTATATATATTTTTTCCTACCATTGCTGTCATAAGTAAGTACTGTAAGTAGCCTTGCCGAGCCATGAGGCCCATAGGGCAGGAGCCTATCTCCTGTTTCTGTAGCGTGAGGCAGCTTGATGTACAAGTACACCCCCTAGACATGACGCTAGTATGTCGCAGGGACAATCAACCCTTGATGCCGAGTGTCAAGCAGGGAGGCACTGGGTCCCATTTTAGAGTCTTTGGTATGACCCGGCCAGGGATTGAACCCCGACCTCCCAGTCTCAGGGCGGACACTCTAACCACAAGGCCACTTAAAAGCTTACCTGATTTATGGCAAAATAAATGGTTATGGCAAAACTTAACTTAAATAATAATCACTATTATGGATCCATAAAACATTTATTCAGCTCTTTTGAATGCATTAATTGCATACACTATTCGGTGATATATCTTCTGTCTATTCGGGCCGAAACCGAATAGGCCGAAAATGCATTTTTAGCCATTTTCTGCCGAATATTTTCTGCGGCCGAATATTCAATGCATCACTATTAAACTGATTCCGCACCGGCCCCGAGAAAATGAGATTAATTCACCTTTGCAATGGATGCCATGCCCGGCATCCCGAGATTTGTTTTATTCCCCATAATCCAGGGGAAAAAAATAATTAAGTACGGTCCGTTAGCATTTTATGCTAACGATCCGTGACGTTTACCTAAGAACAGCCAAAATACTTGCGTGCACGGGCACGGGCACGCACGGTCTTTATGTGCATTATGGATCATAATATGCTCAAAATGCGATGTTCGGGCTTGATTAGAGCTTAATTTGACTTAGATGTGACAGAAACAGTTATTCCCCCATCGGATCACCTCCCGAGCTGACCTTTCAAATAGCTAGTGAATGTTGTAGTGCTTGAACCGGAACTGATGGTCGGCCATTTTGGTAGTTTTTTCAAAAACGGCTGGCATTGGCACGCTAGAGGCCACTACAGCACTGGCGCTGTTAACCCTTTTACTGCTGCCATTTATTGAGAAATTAGGACCTAATTCATGCCAGCATTTTTTTAATTTGAGCTCTTATTTTGAAAAGCCACATTTTGCCTCAACCGGAAGTGAGCTTATCCCTGCCAGCTTTACGTTGCCAAGACAACCTTTGTTTACATGATCGAAAAATGCCGGTACATTTTTGCACTCCACAACGTCGGCTCGTGCCGTCAAAGAAACGCTGTTTTGACCAAAAATGCCATCTGGGACAAGGAATAGGAGATACAGGCGATTGAAAGAAACGGATAGAATGGATTCTTATGGCGACGGTGAATTAATATGAACGATCCAGTGCAGTGCTAACAACAGTGCTAGCTAACCGGCTAACGTGAGTAGCATTATGGCTTGATCAATCATATGCACTAATAAAGGGCAATTGCCGAAGGGCTTCGGCAATGGCAGCAAGCGTTAATATCAAATTAATGCTTCAATTGCCGAAGGGCTTCGGCAATGGCAGGAAGACGGTTAAGAACATAAGCCTCAGACAACAGCACACTGTGCAAAAATCATAGAATTTTGATTGTGGTACTTCCGCAGAGTACTGTGTAACTGGCACAAATTAAAATCTTTGTTCAGTGTTTGTATACTGTGTCTAAATAACACTTCATCAAGTTCTAATTTAAGAATAATTAAATATAAATATGTTAAAAATAAATGACGGTGCTATGCTTTTGTACTATACATTATATAGTTGTAGGAAGATGGGGTGGGGGGCCCTTGAGGATTGTTATTATATGATATGATATAATCCAGAGCCCAAACAAGTGTGAGAAGCACTGATCTCGGGTGAATCAATGGGCCCAACCCCTACAGTTCTGGAACCCTGTTAAACCCAAACGATGTATTTGCTGCAGGGCTGTGCATCGTGCTCATTCAGCCTTATAGAACAGTGGTTCCCAAACCTTTTAATGTCAAGGACCCCCAAATTGGCACAAATTAGCCCGCGGACCCCCATTTGAAAACATATGCCAGGGACACCCATAAGAAAAGATTTGTACGGCTCTAGCAGAGATTCTCAACCCGTTAAAATTCAAGGACCCCCCAGTTTGAGTCTATGGAACCCATTTAATGACATTTGATTTAATGACACACGTCTCCTTGACACTTTATATTGTAAAATCAATGTTAATTTAACTCTGAGAGTGTACAAATGGACCCCAACGGGTCCATTTGGTTCCATTTGTACACTCTCAGTCTCAGAGTTACAGACCCATAAGAATAAGGGTCCATTTGGTTCCAAACTATCATTTAGCTGGGGACCCCCTGGAACTCCCTCAAGAACCCCTGGGGGTCCCCGGACCCCACTTTGGGAACCACTGTTATTCATGTTGTGTTGTGTGGTTGTTTGTCCACTCATCTGTTTACCGTGCATGATATCATTGGTGGAGTTGCACTATCCCCTTAATCTGATCTCACTTTTGTTTGCTGCCAAAGTGTGATGGCCAATCTCGGTGCCATTTGGACTTTGGCGTGTGTGTGTGTGTGTGTGTGTGTGTGTGTGTGTGTGTGTGTGTGTGTGTGTGTGTGTGTGTGTGTGTGTGTGTGTGTGTGTGTGTGTGTGTGTGTGTGTGTGTGTGTGTGTGTGTGTGTGTGTGTGTGTGTGTGTGTGTGTGTGTGTGTGTGTGTGTGTGTGTGTGTGTGTGTGTGTGTGTGTGTGTGTGCACCTTAATCATCCATGATCCAACTGCATTCATTATATTATCCTATTTATAGACCTGTAACTGCCCCACCCGCAGTTCAAATAATTGTTCTTAATCAAATTTTTATTTAGTTTCAGATCCTGACTGATACTGTCATGGAGATTTACATTATCAGTGAAATTACACTACTGGGAGACGCATTTTGTTCTCTCTGACTTAAGCTGCCATTGCCTAGTCTATTAGGTGAATCATTTGTGCGTGATGAAAACTGACTTCACATTTTAGAGAACGTAATTTATATTTCCTGCGTTATTTCACCTGCCCGCAACCAGTCTGCTGTTAATGAATGTTAATATGTATGACTGAAATCTGCCTTGTATCTACATATAGAATCAATCTGTGCATCTCGAGTGTGTGCGTGCGTGTGTTCTTTTCACATTGTGATGGCGGTTTGATTAGGCCTAATCAAACATCTGGTTGAGATGCCACCTGCTCTTCAGTCTTAGCAAAAGTGGCACCCAAAGTGGGTGCCTTTGCACCCTTGGGTGCCTTGACGCAAGTCCACTTTGATAATTATTTGGAATTGATCAACATCACTTCAGTTTAATTACTCTAGACTTTGTAAAACGGACCTGAGTTGCACTGTTCTTTTTCCATCTACGTCAACTTTCTTCACCAAATATAGCAGATGTGGATTTGCCCGTTTACGTAGTGTAATATTACATACTATTCTAAAAATTAACAGTGTAATTCAGGGGTAATTCAGTTATTTACAGGAGTGCCCCAAGTCCAAAACGTTTTGAGAACCACCGCTGTAGAGTAGACTTCCTGTGTGTGTGTGTGTGTGTGTGTGTGTGTGTGTGTGTGTGTGTGTGTGTGTGTGTGTGTGTGTGTGTGTGCACTTACTGTAGTGTTGCTATCTAGTTAAACTCAGTGTACAGTCCATGTGTGTTTTGTGTCATCACTGGTGTCTGTTGTGTGTGAAACGTCCAATAAGCTCATTGTTTTGTGGCGTCCCCCCAGGTGCGCGAGGAGCCCCCCGGGCCCTGGTGGACCAGAAGTCTTCAGTCATCAAGCACAGTCCCACAGTGAAGAGGGAGTCGCCCTCTCCCCAGGGCCGCATCAATAACACCAGGTAACGATATGCAGCAATGCACCCTATGAACCACTTTCAACCGGGTTCATGTGTTTGGTTCGACGGAGCATTGGTCCGAACGACAACCTACCTCAAACCCTCACCCTAACCCTAACCTCCCACGGGGCAGCACACCTAAACCTAACCCCAACCCTCTCCCGACCCCCAACGCACCTCGGACCAATGCTCCTTCGAACCAATGCTCCGTCGGACCATAGTATGCCTCCCCTTTCAACCGGGCCGTCACTATTTTGGGCATTTTATTATAAGCAAAAATCGTAACTTTTCGACATTTGAGAAATTGCAAGCTATTACAACCACCATTAGATCCGCAATTGTCGCTACTTGCAAACACTCCAAAGTAGGGAATTCATTCTATGAAAATAAATAATTTAAAACATAAAATGAGATGCAAAGTTTCTGCCCAACAGCAGCGATATGCCACCTATAGTTTTCTCTTAAGTATTTTGGCTGGGGTGATATAAATTATGCTGAAGGGTGATGTATAGGCCTAAATGACTGTTGGTTTATTGAATTCAGAATTCAGGGAAAGGAGGATGTTTGACATGCAGTGGTTCCAGTGTGAGCTGAAGTCAGTGTTGTGTTGCTCTCCAGTGTGAGCTGAAGTCATTGTTGTGTTGCTCTCCAGTGTGAGCTGAAGTCAGTGTTGTGTTGTTCTCCAGTGTGAGCTGAAGTCAGTGTTGTGTTGCTCTCCAGTGTGAGCTGAAGTCAGTGTTGTGTTGCTCTCCAGTGTGAGCTGAAGTCAGTGTTGTGTTGTTCTCCAGTGTGAGCTGAAGTCAGTGTTGTGTTGTTCTCCAATGTGAGCTGAAGTCAGTGTTGTGTTGCACTCCAGTGTGAGCTGAAGTCAGTGTTGTGTTGTTCTCCAATGTGAGCTGAAGTCAGTGTTGTGTTGTTCTCCAATGTGAGCTGAAGTCAGTGTTGTGTTGCACTCCAGTGTGAGCTGAAGTCAGTGTTGTGTTGTTCTCCATTGTGAGCTGAAGTCAGTGTTGTGTTGCACTCCAGTGTGAGCTGAAGTCAGTGTTGTGTTGCTCTCCAGTGAGAACCAGCAGTTCCTGAAGGAGGTGGTGCAGAGTGTTCTGGACGGACAGGGAGTGGGATGGCTCAACATGAAGAAAGTGCGCCGCCTGCTGGAGAACGAGCAGCTGCGCGTCTTTGTGCTGAGCAAACTGAACAGAGCCATCCAATCAGAAGAGGACGCCAGGCAAGAGGTCATACGTGACGTGGTGAGCTGATCATAATAGCAACTGTTATGTTAACAATTAATTTTCTCGCCCAATTTAATCCTGGTTAACCCCTAGCATCGCTAGGAGAGCAAAAATAGGAGTTCTGCAAGCTCACAATGTGACTGATACACAAGTAGTGGTTTTAATTTCTTTTATGTAATTAAACCGGCACTATGTAATGTTTTATTTATGACTAAAATGTAATTTTGTCCAATCCGTATGGTAGAGCAGGGGTTCTCAACCCGTGGGTCGCGACCCCTCGGGGGGGTCGCCAAATTATTTTGGGAGGCCGCCAAATTATTTAAAAAAAAATGTAATCAACTGAATGGCTGGAAAATGGAAATGAAGAGTTTACATAGTGCACGCATAAACTTTCGTTATGATTTGTATTGGGGGTGGGGAGGGGCTGGGGACCCCCGGAAATGCTTTGGTCATGTCTCACCACACCTGCCCCATGTCTTGAGACATGGCCAAAGCATTTCCGGGGGTCCCCAGCCAAAAACGTTGAGAACCCCTGTGGTAGAGTATGTTAATACAATATAACTTATGTCTTATACAATTGGGCTGGTTGTATTTTGTCTCCCTGCTCTTCTATTGAGACATTTAGATCGTGTCAAAGGTCATGTCTCACCTACACACAGGATCTGACATTTCAATTTGTCCCCTGAGCAAGCATGCTCTATTAGCCTCAATGGTAGAATTGTCAGCACTTGCAAAGGAAACTAGCGGTAGAAGAAGAATGTAACATAGTGCAGCTTTAAGTGTGTGTGTGTGTTGTGTCCGCTAGGAGGTGAGCAGGAAGGTGTACAAGGGCATGTTGGACATCCTGAAGTGCACAGTGTCCAGCCTGGAACACTCCTACACCAACGCAGGGCTGGGAGGCATGGCCAGTGTCTTCAGCGTACTGGAAATAGCGCACACCCATTATCAAACCAAAGGTAAAAATATGCTCCCAGACTGTACACCAGTGGTTCTCAAAGTGGGTGCCAGGGGAGCCCGCAGAATACTTTGATAATATTTGGAATTCATCTATATCACTTCACCAGCTCAGTGGCCTTGTGGTTAGAGTGTCCGCCCTGAGACTGGGAGGTTGGGGTTCGATCCCCGGCCGGGTCATACCAAAGACTCTAAAAATGGGACCCAATGCCTCCCTGCTTGACACTCAGCATCAAGGGTTGGATTGGGGTCCCTGCGACATACTAGCGTCATGTCCAGGGGGTGTACTTCTACATCAAGCTACCTCACGCTACAGAAACAGGAGATAGGCTCCTGCCCTATGGGCCTCATGGCTCGGCAAGGCTATTTACTTACTTTACTTTTACTTCAGTTTAACCAATTTAATTTGTAAGATGGACGACCAAACCTTGACCAAAATAGACGCTATTTTTGGTGAATGTTCACCCCAGAATAGGGGTACAAATGGTTAAATATCATTAATTATTTTTTTTACGCTCCAAAAAGCGTTCATATTTTGCGGGAGAGACGGATGAGGAGCAGAAATGAAGCGCCAGCATATCGATCCATTCATCACCACGGAGAGCGCCCTGGATTAGGAGATACGAGTCATTCTTTCCGCCGCGCTAACATGGGAGTCAATGACAAGCTAATAGTTGCAGTGTTAGCGTACGGAAAGCGAAAAGCGAAATGCCAAAAACAAAAAATAGGAAAAATTCTGAATATTCTTATCTCGCCCTGTGTCACTAGGACGTCGCTAGGACGTCCACAGACGTCATAGGCACTAATTTTTCGGAATCCTTATGACGGCCTCATGCGTCGTATGAACTGAAACGGTTAAGTTAAGTATTAATGAAGTTATTTTAAATCTGTCATAATGGACACTACTATGAACTTTTCTTGTGACACATACTGTATCTTAGGAGGAAAGATTTACAAAGTTACAATGAAATATAGGGGTGCCTTGGATGAAAAGGTTATTTCCAGGAGTGGTTTGAGAACCACTGCTATAAACACACACAGACACGTTTTGCCTAATTTGAAAATGGAAAATTGGCATTCCGTGATCTCTAGGGATGTGTACAGGGACTAATTTCCCTGACATTTAATTAAAGAAAAATCCTTTCTTTTTTATTTCTAGAAAAATGTTTTAGGGGGAAAAAACGCCTGATTCATACATAGTTGAACACTGGAGTCACGCACCATCTACAAGCTTACAAAGCGTGGTAGAGCTGCCGTTTTTTGTGTGCAACACCAGTGTGCAACCAAATATAAATTAGGGAGAAGGCTAGGTGAAGTGATGTTGATGAAATTACTGTATTATGTTTATGTTCTAAATTATTACTTGTCTTATGCAGCTGAGCACTTTTGGTGCAAGAAGCTATAACCAATCAATCAATCAATCAATCAATCAATCAAAATCAATCAACTCCCGCTTCGGCTGTCCCATCTGCTGCTGTTGTGTCTTCCTCTAACTGTGTGGGCCTCTCTTTGACTCCTTCCTCCGTCCTGCCTCGGTGTACGGCAGACCCGATAAAAAACAAGCGAAGCCCTTCGGACGGCGGCGGAAGCCCGGGCAGTAAAGAGAGCCCGTCGTCCGGCCGTGTGGAGGGCGGGAGACCCCCGGGCCTCCTAAACGTCCCCCACCTGCAGCTGCCGGCCCACCACCACCACACGCCCACCAGAGGGTCCCACCACCACTTTGACACACGGAGTCTGAACGAGGAGAACTTTATTGCCTCGATCGGTGTGTACCATTGCCTCGGCCCCCTTGGTTGCATGTGCACTGTCTGACCACCCACCCCCCCCCCCCCCCCCCCCGATCCCCCCCTGACACCCCGCCCCCTAACAAGCTCATCAACCTGAACCACTGGTCCTTAAAGTGGGCTCCGGGGACCCCCAGCTGTCCTTGAGGGGGTTCCAGGAGTCCCCCGGCTAAATTAGGAACAGTGCAAAGTCCTATTTTATCTTTCGGCTATTCGAAAACAGCTGTTCTACAAGTAGCAGATCGGCTATTTTTGAAGAACGTTAATTATGGGGGTCCCTGGCCCAACATCCTTTCCAATGGAGGGCTCCACGGCCAAATACATATGAGATTGGTGGTCCTTGACATGGAAATGTTTGAGAACCACAGACCTAAACGCCCATCAGGTTCTCACACCACATAGAGGAAAGTTACCTCCCATCTTCCTACAAAGCGTTCTTGCAGGCGTCCTAATATTCCATCCACTTTGATATGAATACCGCTGATGTCCTGTTGGCACTGGTAGTATGGTGAAATTAAAGGTGCTGTACTGTACTGTAAGTGATTTATTTTTAATAAAATATAATTGAATTAGTTCTATATTCTGATAATCTATAGCTATAGCTAGAGTATTTGTTCAGTATCAGGGGTCTCCTCATCTCTCAGCTTTTAAACAGACGGTAAACCGACATTATATATTTACAGTTGATTTACCAAATTCATCCAATCAGGAGAGAACGCATGCAGGATGCGAGATAAGTGATGACACAAAGAGATGAGCAGAAAAAAGGAACTGGATCACAAGCTGATATATTATCTTGAGCGGCTGACGACATAGGGAGAGCTCTGTTACTGAGCAAAACACTATAGCAATGATTACTATCGAAAGCCTAATGTACAGTATTTAATATCATTTCTTTACAACACCTTTGATATTGCCCGCTTTCACGCTACACGACACTTCTGTGCTATATCCAGCTGATGTTGATCAAAGGTTTTCCAGTCAGAAGAATGTCACAAATTATCTTACGTTGTGTACTATTTGAGCCGGTAGACACAGTGTAAAAGTGTGTGGAATATTTGCCCTGACCTGCAGCCCTGGGTTGTGAGTTTGTGTTCCCTGAATGTTCTGCACCAGTATCCCTGTTTGCCTCTGGCGTTTGCCTGTCAGCACCTTGAATATGCATGCGTTTGTTTTGTTTTGTATGTCTTTCAATAATCTAAATCTGCAGTATTGGACGAGGGAGCCAGGAGGTTTGTGCATCGATGACAAAAATCGATAACGGTCTAGGCTCTCGTACTGCAGTTTTTTGTTTTTTATGAAATGGCAGTTCCCTTAGCTCTCAGCATGGAGGGTGGAGGCATCACTCCCCGGTAAACAGTCCCAATACAGAAGAAGAGACAAATTTCTCCTATATCTTACGTTGGCTGTCAAAGACCCCATTGACTTGGGGAGGGTAAAATATGTTTTATCCACTCCTCTTTTTCAACTATGTAGTTTGGGTCTGTATACCAGGGGAAAGGCTCGGTCAAACACCCTCAAAGATACGCCTTGCCTACCTACCTACCTACCCCCAAACCCAGCACCCCCACCCCTCCCCGTTTTTTAGAAGATGCACCTTCAATTCTACTGAATGTGTTACATGAGAATTGCACCCCCCTGCTTTTGCAACCGCTTCATTCCACCCCCCGCTGGCTCGTAAGTCAGTCGCTCACCTTCCATCTCACGCTCCTTTTTCTTTTAGAAGATACCATAGACACCTCTCACAGGCACCCTGGTTCTGGAGAGCAGCCAGCTCCATGCAACCAAACCATGGAGCCTGGTTCTCCAGGAGCACGGTCGTCTCAAAGAGCTTTGGATCGTGAACTACTTGAAGCTACTTTACTAAACGATTGAATTTAGTCAAACTGACTTAATTTTGTTTTCTGTTTTCTGTTTTAATGCTCATCCAACCATACATGCCTACTCAACCAGCTCTCTGACTCTCTCTGTCTTTCTCTCCTTTGCTTGCAATGCATCTTGGGTAGAATTGTGGAGCAAGCACCAGGATAAGCTAAAAGCTTTGGAAAAACAGAGTAAGATACTTTTTCACACACCAAAAAGATCGGGGTTCTGCTTAAATGCCACCTTTTGACGTGTCCCCCTTCTCTCTTCCTTTTCAAAACGCAGCACTATTTTTTTTATATAACCACTTAAGCCCTATATTTTATATCGGACGAAAACGTCTGATCTAACATGCCCACAAATTACAATGCATCACGTTGCGTTCTTGTAGATTGACCATTTTCACTAATATGCATTGTTCGATCATTAGGTCAATAAGTTGTCCCTTTTGTCCTGCTTGAAGAAATAGAGTATACTCTATCAAGCAGTCGGGACAGAAATGCTGATCTATTTAGTTGTACGTCCGGACAGCTGAAACAATACTTCTGTAGCTTTTTGTCATCTTAAACATGAGATGACAACCACTCTTGTTGGGGTATATATTTTTGTCTCCATTTGCCAGGAAAGCGGAGACTCTTTAGGCTGAGCAGGCGTAGGTACTTAACACTAATTATGCTAAGGATATGTACACACCATACACGTCCTGGGAATCAAAACCACGGGGTGCCTTGGACGTGTATAGGTGTCCTTAGGTCTTTTTTATTCATATAAAAAGAAGGCCTTAACTTCTGCACCGTACTCCTTGGGTTTTTGCTCTCCATGGTCTTTACCAAAAGGACAATGTTCTGACTTCTTCATTTCTAGGTGTACCAGCGTCAGGTAAGAACGGAAGATTATGCCTCCCGGTTCTGGGGGTAACGGAAGGTGGGGCTTTTCAGGTGGTAGATGTGGCGCTCCACTAGTACATTGTAACAGGTACAGACTCCCACGTGTTACCAGCTGATACCGACATTAAGCGTCTCCCGAGTCCCGACCTACTTAATTGCTTGCAATCCGTAACGTTTGGTGCGTTAAGATGAACAGCAAGGACTATAATATAGCCTGTCTCACTCTGTAACAGCATAGGCAGTTGTGTGTTTGCAGCAAACGTTGCCCCAGAGTTGCTGGCACTCGCAGTGTCAGTAGAATCGCTTGTGACATAAGGTGAAACTTACAGTAGAAGGCTTTAACATCAGCTGGCTAAAATGTCAGTTAAGCACCATTGTGCGATATCATGCAGTCTAACAAACCGTTCTTTTTTTGCGACTACAGAAACCAAAATAAGAGATAACTGGTCATCTTTGCACTGGTTGATTTCTTTTTTTTTAGATCTGAGAGCAGCACACAGACGTTTGTCTGAAGTCTTATAAGGTGGACACGCAGTAACCCCCCCCCCCCCCCCCCCTCTTCTCTCTCTCTCTCTCTCTCTCTCTCTCTCTCTCTGTTAAACTCACTTTGCCAATCGATTTACCACTCACTTTATTCATGCGCAATACCCTCTATAGTGTGACACTAGTATGATCAAGTAGGGCATTCATTTATGAAAAAACACACATATCGACCATTATTTGACGTGATTGACTACCCCAGTACTGTATTTGTCCCTATTTTGGGCATGTCATTTATAGGTGAGATATTTTTTTAAGGGCATAAGTGGTTAAATAAAAATTACATTTAGTTTGTAGTTATTGTTTTTACCTATCAAATAATTGTATTAATTAATTTATTTGCTCATAATATCGGTCTAAACGTCAACAATCTAGGAATCTCCAATTTCAACATGGGACATGGTTTGGGCTCTATGCCTGTGTAAGTACCAGTCAGTAGCGTAATGTCTCAACAACCTTGCCAAGCCACAAAGATTGCACAACGCAGCTTACAATAAAGGTGTCATGACGTAAAAATGCAAAGATGGTCTCCTATAATTTTGTCTGCATGCCTAACTGCCTGTGTCTGTCTTTCTGTGTAACTTGGGCCACATGTTGCAATGTTGAATCTGATGTCTTTGTTTTGGTCGCTCTCTTGCAGCTTTGTTTACTGTACTGTAATGTGTAATTCTTTCCCCTGATTGTGTTGCACTCTATGCTTGCCCCTCTGTCACCCTGCAGTCTGGTGGTTAGTTAAAGATATTGTATCGGATCCATTACGTACACTATGCATAATGCAGTTTTATAAATGTAGCCCATGTAGACTTAATTTTATTTATGTATAGGTATTAGGTACATTAGGAATTCTCTCAAGGCACTTTTTATTTTATTTTATTATAAAAAACGTTTCAGTTAAAGATGACCATTATTAATGAGCTATTCACCCATTTTCAAACTTATTTTCATATCCTCCATAATCCTCACTACTGCTTAATATGAAATGGGACCATTTCTGTCTACTCACTCATTGGTGAGCTATGGACAGTTCAATAACTTAAAGATGAACTAATAGAAACTAGTTTGTTCTCTTCCTGTAAAATTGTATTGCAGCTATTGCAGGTCTGCAACTGTTCAGTCCACACCGCTGCAACTAAAACAGCTTTGTTGCAAGAAGTTACATTGGTGTGGAGTCTGTGGACTGACCTTTTATAATGAACATTAGTGAGGACCAATTGCCATTATAGATAATGTTGAAAATAGGTGAAGTGGTCCTAGAGAGATGCCTCATACCTAATAATTTATGTTCTGTCGCATGGCGGCCATGCGTGCCGAAAATAGCCGACCTACAGTACAAGCTCCTGAAGCTCGCAACACAAAATAATATGAAATAGTGTTGTGAGCTTGTAGCTTGGCTATCTTCAGCGCAACGCTGTTGTGCGACAAAGCATGAATGCGGTTGTAATTGACTTGGCTCACTACAGTATTTTGACAGGACCTCTGGTATTTAAGATGAAGAGCGTGGCGGTCGCAGCGCTGTGGCTTCCTAAAGTCACGTGACTGAAACGGGAAGGTAAGAGGCGACTACGCTCGTGACAGCTGTCCTGACGAGGTCATGTGTTCCCAACAGGGTCTGACGGGGCCAAGCAGCAGCAACGTCCTCCGGAGGTCACCGACACAGAGGAGAAGAAGTCGCAGATGAGTGCAGACAGTGGCCTCAGCGTCACCTCGGGATCTCAGGTGTGTGCCTGGATGAAAGGATGAAAATAAGCCGTCACCGGTCATTTAATTTCATACATTTGGTAGTTAACATTGTCTTCCTCCGTTTGGTTTGTGCAGAAGAGTGACACAGAGTCGGTGACGGGCTCTGAACCACCCATCTTGACCAGGAGTACCAGCCAAGACTCGGAGGCCAGCACAGTGGTAGGGAACGGCCAACACAGACTATTGTACACATAGTTAAAGGAGAATTCCATGCTAGAAGGCTTTCTTACCTTTCTTTGTAGTCGTTACGTCCCCACCAAAGAGGTCCAGGTGTTATTTTGTGCAAAAGCTCCTTATTGGCTATTTCCCCTACCATAAGCCCTAAATGAATTGCATTGAATTGAATGGGGCTATGGGGTGTTGTGCTAATTTGCTTATTTCCATCGCTCAAAATTATAATTCTTTTGTATATATATATATATATATATAACACACAAAACAAGTAACAACATATCACATGACACAACATCAAGACAAAACATGAGATCCCCACTATACAGAAAACAACAACAAAAACAAAAGCATCACTTCAGTGATGCTTGCGGAACTCGACTTCGTCTCGTTCCTGACCGCATCAATGTCGTGGCAATAATCACGTTAAACCACACCCTCTCGTGTAATATTGCTTAAATGAAGCAGGCAATATATATCGATCAGTATTGTGGTATGATGACACTAGATTCTCTGGCTAGGCAAAACTAGTTTTTCATGTGAATCTGGGGGAAGAAAAAATAGCTTCATTCCATTGATTGATTAATTGAAATATTTATTAACAGTTTGTAGAATTTACAGTACATTTTAAGCACAAACTCAATACAAAGACTGTCAACTGTGAGTGGACGACCCAATTAAGCATTACACTTGTTTACAACAGGGTCCACATTGTTCAATTCATCAAATGTCCAGTGGATGGATTGTAGTTATTATTTAGTCACAATCACTTTGGTTAAATATTCATAAAACCCACAGACTGGTGGATCTACAAGCTCTCAATGCATATGACTGACTATTTTTGCTACTTTTGAGCAGTAAGTAAGTAAAAAATATTAAATATGGATATGTTTCTGTGACTATACACATATGACTATAAGGGACATGATGTCGATTTAAAAAAAGTGTACCCCTGGTGAAAATGTATGTACCCTGGTAAGAAATGCCTTGACGCTCCATCTGACGGGGGAGGGGGGTGGGGGGAATCAATGACCTTACCCAAGTGATAAAAGAAAAAAATCACACCAGTGTGAACCAAGTGGTGCAACTCCCGTGCGTCCAGCAGGTGGCAGCCATGTCACATACTTCTCTCGTTCCATGCTCACACAGACACACACACACACACACACACACACACACACACACACACACACGTACAGGGCATTGTAAGCTGGATGTAGAAGTGGTTTGCACCACTTAAAAAAAAGATGAGCCCTCTCTAGGGGTGTCAATCACCATCGTTGAGACGCTGAATAAACTGTCTCTGTGGGAGATTTGACTGGATCGTTCACACTTGCAGTGTGTTGATGACTTGTTAATGAACTTCATTGTCTCATTGACAATTTTTTTTTATCCCGCGATTTTTGTAACCCATTTTTCACCCCTGTGTCAATTATCTAATGTGATCCTGGGCTCTACACACCCTCCGCCAACCTAGTCCCCATATATGGGGGACATGGGGAGAGCAACAGCCTTGAACTCATGCTTCCTTCATGCCTGAGTGTCCGAGTTTCCCTGGTTGGATGTAGCACGTGGAAGGAACACGTTATTCCAACCAGTTCCTTTCCCCTCCATCAGGCGCCCTGGCTGGCCAGGGGGAGGCAGTTTAGAGACCAGGATTACTGCATGTTTTTTGTGAGGGTACCTACCCTAGGGGACACGGGGAGAACATGCAAACTCCACACAGGAAGGACCTTTCGCCAACCCCGCCTCGGGTATGGGCACTGATGACGCGGAGGAGGAAACACGCCGCCTGCACCCACAGCGTCACAGGACCTTCTAGCTGTGAGGCGACAGCACTACCAACTGTGCCACCGTGCCCCCTGTTCATTGACTATTTTATTAATTCAAATTTGTATGACCCTCCATTGGACTTAAAGTAAAATTTGCTGACCTTCCCTTTGACTGAGATTAGAAAGGCATAACCCTCCACTATTTTCCTCCAGGGGTACACTTCTTTTTGTTTTTTAAATCACTACGGCATTCTTTTTAAGCAAGCGGTAAGATAACCACCCATTCAGCCAGTGAGCAGTTTTGAAAATGAATTTTCAGATAAGCAATAGTTCTGGAGAGACGCTGGGCGCGGACAGCGACCTGAGCAGCGTGGCAGGAGAAGGCCGGGGAAGAGTTGCACCACATCTGTCTCAATCCAGGGGGACGCTCTCCGACAGTGAGATCGAGACCAACCCTGCCACCAGTGCCGTGTTTGTAAGTGCAGCGTCGATGTGAAATGAATGTTAAAACAAATAAATATTAAAGGCTGGAGTGGGGAATAAAGTGTGTGTGTGTGTGTGTGTGTGTGTGTGTGTGCGCACGCACACACACGCTAATGATTCCATCAGTATTATTTCCGGTGGTGTACAAACTGGCCTTTAGAGGGACCCATAAAGACATTGTGGCTTTCATGTTTTCTTGAAACTGACTAGAGTAATAAATAACACAGCAGCACAGTTTTTTTTTCCCAATGAGTATTTCAACTGCAAGCTGCTTCTCTCTCTCTCTCTCTCTCTCTCTCTCTCTCTCTTTCTTTCAGGGAAAGACCCAAAAGCTGAAGCCAGGCCCAAAGCCAGGCCCAAAGGAACCAGCGCCAGCTGTAGTCAAGCCTCCACCTGCCCAGCCCATGGAGGACCACAGCACCAGGATATACCTGTGTGAAGGACTGCTGGGTATGGCCTACAACCTTTTTCTCTGCCTGCATTGCTGCAGAGCTGTAGTCACTGTGGGATCCTCAGCTAACTTTGTTAATATAGCATCAAAATCAGTTTAACCACATTAACCCTTTTTTATAATTTGGGTATTTGAATATAGCCGCGATGCAATGCAACGCGTTGTGTGGGGGAATCTTGAAAATATTTTAATATATATATTTTTTTAAACAGAAATCTTCTCATGAGCGACCTTTCACAAGGGCACCCCTGTGGCCAAATACTTTGTCTCTCCTTTTTTTGTTTGTTTTGTTTTCCTAAGCGTGCTATTCTCCCTCCGTCAACCTGGCGAGAGCCCAGAACTGAGCTCATGCTTCCTTCAATGCATGAGTGAGCAGGCCGCTTCTTATCACCTGACAGGGGGAGTTTCCCCGGTAGGATGTAGTGCATGGAAGGAACATGTTATTACAGCCAGTTCCTTCCCCCTCCATCCCCTGGCTGACCAGGGGGATGGAGGGGAGGCAGTTTTTTTAAGGGTACACAGGGAAAACGTGCAAACTCCACACCATTTTGCCAACTTTTGTCTGTCCTTTTTTTTTTTTTTTTAAGATATTTTTTGCGGCTTACGCCTTTATTGATTTTTTAAGGGATAGAAAGTAGGCTGACAGGAAACGGGAGAGAGATGGGGGGATGACATGCGGTAAAGGCCGTGTCGGGTCCGGGAGTCGAACCCGCGGCACACCGCGACTGGATCACCAGTCCGGTGCCCAGACCGTTACGCTACGGCCTGGGCCCTTTTGTCTGTCCTTGACATCAAAATGTTTGAGAACCAATTTTGCATTATTAACCCTTTCAGCTCTAACCTAACCCTCGTCTACTAACTGTCGCTGCTTCTCTGCTTCTCTGCCGCGCTTCCCGGGACGTCCTCTCAGGGCGAGATAAGAGCTCCATGTGGGACCAGCTGGAGGACGCGGCCATGGAGACCTTCTCTTTAAGTAGGGCTGCTTCTTTCCTTCGCATACTTCTTCGTGCTGCTCCATTTGTGTTCTTTTTCTTTGCCTTGTGTGTGTTTTTTTTGTCCTGTTCTTGGATTCATCCTCCTGGTGCTTCTGTTCTGTGTGGGTTCATGTGCTGCTTCACATTGCTATGTTCTGTCTTTGAATCCACACGCAGTTCGGTACATTGTGTTTTGCATGACACATTCATGCATATGTATGGTCTTTAAAGTGTGTGTGTGTGTGTGTGTGTGTGTGTGTATGACGACGACACACCAAACGGCGGTGAAAAGTTGACTCGTCCGTTCACTGACTGTGATTTATAAACGCCTTCGAGTCAGTGGCTACGTTTACATGAAGGGTGATCATTCCGAATAAATACTTCTGAATGAAATACATCCGATTTTTTTTTTGCCGCGAGTTTACATGGGAAATGGTCATTCCGAATGAGTGTTTATATGGAGAAATGATAGAAGACATGATACATGTTAATTCACGTGAAACTACGCCATCTGTTGGACACATAAAATATAGGCAGTTCATTCATTGTGACTGTCTCAACAATACAAACATATTACAGACGAAAGACGATACTTTGAAATCCCATCATTTCATTCCGCAGTAGCTTTGAGGCTGCTGGTTGGATAGGGACGGGCAAATATGTTTACCGTCTTTTTTTCCCCACCCGCTGCGGCTCCGCTTCTCCGCTGGGAAGGTGATCATCTCGTTTTTATTTGTACTTTATTATCTACAGCACGGCCAGGGCACGCAACACACTGATTATTATTGTATCGGGTCGCTCGTTATTTTTGAGAGAGAGAGAGAGAGAGAGAGAGAGACCGTTGAACACACACATACACACAGATCAGGGTTATCGTCATCTGCTGCTGCTCCACGTTTTTTTGTGGATTTCGGATCTGAAAAAAGGAACGAAATAACGTGCTCTATGTGCAAACTCCTCGGCGCGCCTTGGATATGAGCGCCTTGGAGCATGCTCAGAAAGACCAGAATGAACTTACATCCGAATTAGTGTATACATGAGTCCAATTTTCTTTCAATCGCATTGAACATCTGAGTAATCCGGCCAGTGACATCGGGATGGTTTTTAGATCGCATCGAGCGTTTTCATTCGGATGTAAGTTTTTGTAGGTGTTTACATAACAACGTTTAATAGGATTGAAATTCTATTCGGAATGAAAAGGGGATTTAACTGCTCATGTAAACGTAGCCAGTGTTACTTCCATGTTGCGTAGCACTGTCCAATCCTTGGTATCTTTACCGTTCATGTGTGCTCTGTGGGCAGCAGCAGCAACAAGCTGTTGGCTATTTTGTTACGATCGCGCTAATGAAACCAAACGCTACAGGATTATTATTTCATGTCAAAACGAAAAGATGATGTTACCCAGGTAAAGTAGTGGCCTAATGCCTAATGTGTCACTCTGCATGTTTAACTAAGTTTTCCACATGTTCTCAGGTAAGGAGCGCTCCACTCTGTGGGACCAGGTCCAGTTTTGGGAGGATGCCTACCTGGACGCTGTCATGCTGGAGAGGGAGGGCATGGGCATGGACCAGGGCCCTCAGGAGATGATTGACAGGTGAGAGGGAGGGGCATGGACCAGGGCCCTCAGGAGATGATTGACAGGTGAGAGGGAGGGGCATGGACCAGGGCCCTCAGGAGATGATTGACAGGTGAGAGGGAGGGGCATGGGCATGAACCAGGGCCCTCAGGAGATGAAGAGTGGAAGTCGAACAGTGGAAAACCGCCATTCATTAAAAGATAACATTTCAGTTTTGAGACTTAGATACCATCCATGTTTGTCTGGCTTCCATGCGAACACAATTGGCCTGTGTTCAGGGGAGGGAAGCTGGGCAGGGAGAGTGAACGAAGGCTCTTGTAGAACGAAGGCTCCACGTCCTCCCGGTGGGGGCTCCTCACTGGCAGGTGAGTCAGTAGGATACAACAGTATGTCCTCCCGGTGGGGGCTCCTCACTGGCAGGTGAGTCAGTAGGATACAACAGTGTCCTCCCGGTGGGGGCTCCTCACTGGCAGGTGAGTCAGTAGGATACAACAGTATGTCCTCCCGGTGGGGGCTCCTCACTGGCAGGTGAGTCAGTAGGATACAACAGTATGTCCTCCCGGTGGGGGCTCCTCACTGGCAGGTGAGTCAGTAGGATACAACAGCAGTGACAACACACAGAAATGTGTGTGTTGGGGGGGGGGGGGGGGGATTATGTTTTGGATTACTTTATTTGAGCAGAGTGCACAAACCATTGGAAAGTTGTTGATATATATACATAGGCTGAACAGTAGTGTACAGTAGGCAACTACATACCTGTGATGTGACAATACAGCTGATTCTCATTTAATGACTAATATTGATGATTATTGTTATTCTTTTTAAGATATCTTTGCAGCTTTTCTGTCTTTAGTGATTGTACACAGTAGAGAGACACAGGAAACGGGTAGAGAGAAGGGGAGTGACGCAGCAAAGGTCGTCGGGCTCGGGAATCAAACCTGCAACACACTGTCAGGCTGCATTAGAGATGTTCTATAGCATGTTATATTATACATGTTATATAGACAAATGCTAGGTTAATTTGTTTTACCTGGCATGTACAATAATATTTCTTGTTTCTTTGTTTAGACTGATACTAGGTTCTTGGTCATGTGCCTGTGATCCTACAACATTCTGCATATTGTACATTGTAATGGATGTGCTGTGCTCGGCTGCAGGTACCTGTCTCTGGGAGAACACGACCGCAAGCGTCTGGAGGACGACGAGGACCGCCTCCTGGCCACCCTGTTGCACAACATGATCGTCTACATGCTGATGATGAAAGTACGTGTCTCTCACAACTATTTACAATTTAGGCATTTAGCAGACACTCTTAATCCAGAGCGATTTACAGTAAGCAAGAACAACACATCAAGGAATCATGAGTAAGCTAAGAACCTAACATCCGTCTAAAAGTAGAATATCTGTACAATGAAACTATAAGTATACACTATAGACTAGAGTGCTATCTAAATTACATAAGTTTAGCCTTCTCTTCTCCTTATCATCATGCAGTTTGACCAGTGCTTCTTCAAAGACCCCCCCCCCCCCCATATCTATTGAGTGTGTTCAAGAGTTATATTTACAAGGGTCAATTTTGAACCCCCGGGGGTCCCTCCTACTCGAAGAACAACTGAGTTAGCTGATCCGAGATTGTGTCACGCATGATATTTTAATCATGACACGTTTTGTTTTGTTGTCCTGTTGTCGACCAGGTGGCCAAAAATGACATCCGTAAGAAAGTGAGGCGCTTGATGGGGAAGTCCCACATCGGCCTGTCACACAGCCAAGAGGTCAATGAGATGCTGGACAAACTGGCTACAATGGTACGACACAGTACCTCTAGCAGCAAATACATTAACCGCTTAAAAGGGTGGAACCGTAGGCTGATTTAGGATTTTGTTTTCCAGTTCAGGAGCGTTTGTGACACATTTTCAGATTGTACATTTTTACTGAATGTTCGCTTATTATGACTTCCCCACAATAGGGATGCTAAGCTTCCTGTGATTAATGTTTCATCCGCATACGTATATATCTCTGCTGTTAAGGATAAACCACCCAACTCCAAAACATTTCAGGAAACCAAAAATATACATTTATCAGGAAATGAAGAAATGTTACATTTTTAAAAGAATGCAATACTGCCACATCAAAGTTGGTATTGTGACTTATATATGGTCAATTACTTGCATGAGAGGGCGAGATGTGGTGGAGTTAGCTTAATACTTTTCATTGGTTCAATATATTTTTAACCAACACACAGACGAAAAGGGTGTTCAATAGCATTGATTTATGAAAAGAAACTAACAGTAATTAATCACAAAGTGAAAATGGTTTCTCATCCTGGATGACGTTTTCAGAGCGGCCGTGAGCTATCCGTAAGGCCGAGTGGAAGCCGTCACATCAAGAAGCAAACCTTCGTTGTGCATGCTGGTACCGACACCACCGGAGACATCTTCTTTATGGAGGTAACACTTTGACCACTACTGTTTGTTTCTCAACTTGTCTTAATCAAAACTCCAGCCATACCTGCTGTATTGGGAGCAACTTCTGTTAAAACAAGTAACCAACTGAACATTAAAATTTTGCTGTCTGTGTAACATCCATTCTAGTAGTAAACGCATCATGGACCTACTGCTCCAAAATGAACGCTGCAGGGGTTACTAGGACCAACAACATTTTCAGAGACGGTGTATATTACATTAAATGAATAAATAAATATATTTCTGGTACATTTCCGATGCCTTATTGTGAAAAATTGTAAGTACTACACCCCCTGGACATGACGCTAGTATGTTGCATGGACTTACCCCCAATCCAACCCTTGATGCCGAGTAGGGAGGCACTGGGTCCCATTTTAACAGTCTTTGGTATAACCAATCCCAGGGCGGACACTCAAACCACAAGGTCACTGAGCTGGTATTAATGTTTTCTTTGTAATAAATGTCTATCTTCCACATTGATTTAATTTTACACTACAATTTCCACTTCACAAAGCCCCTGGTGATTTTTACGCATTCTCCTTCACATGTTACTGAATCTTTGTGCGTCATTTAGAATTAAATTTTGTGCGTGAAAATAAATAAGCAAACAAACTCTCCTTGGTCAGGTGTGTGACGACTGCATCGTGCTGCGCAGCAACATCGGCACGGTGTACGAGCGCTGGTGGTACGAGAAGCTGATCAACATGACCTACTGCCCCAAGACCAAGGTGCTGTGTCTGTGGAGACGCAACGGCCAGGAGACGCAGCTCAACAAGTTCTACACCAAGAAGGTTCATTCTTTCTTTCTAGCCCGTTTTCTCCCCAATTTAGTTATTATTATGCCAATTAATTCCTCCCCACACACATGTGTGTGTTGTCCCTGCTGTTGTAGGGCTGAACGATTCATCGGATTTAAATCGAAATTTGTTTTTTTGGTTTGAACGATGATAGAAAAATGAAAATCGGAAAATCGACTATATATATATATATATATATATATATATATCGGAAACCCCGGTTTTAATTACTTAAACTAAATTATCATTCTGTATTTTACTGTGCAGTAAATAGTAATAATATATAAAAAAACACCTCTACTCTCTGCATTCCAGTGTCGTGAACTGTACTACTGTGTGAAAGACAGCATGGAAAGGGCTGCTGCCAGGCAACAAAGCATCAAACCAGGTATGTTGATGTTCATCTCACGGCATTGTCTAAAAGAAGTGTGTGAAATTGTTCAAGTGGCAGAAGAAAAGAGGAAAGCAATAAAGAAAGGTCAGATATGATATAAATTGTCGTTGCTGGAAAACTGTCCAAAACTGTTCCCGTTTTTAATTAGTATTTAATCTAGATTTTCACTACATGTGTGTTCTACTATGTCTACTATGTCCTACCTACTGATGAAGTAGGACATATTTATGAGTGGTTGAAATGGTTCTGGGGTTTCTTCCTTCTGTCATAATGTTGTCGTGGTCTGTGGGGTCAGGAGTCAGGACACGTGCAGCGTGACCACAGGCTTGTTCATACTTCAAGTACTCAAATGTTTAACTTAAGTAAAAGTATCCCTGAAAATTTGAATCAAAACCAGCCACTGAATCACTACAGAAGCCTACTTTGTCTACAAAACCTGTGCTCATAAGTATATGATTTTAAGTACAAGACTTAAAATCACCACGTTTTTTTGTTTGTTTTTAAAGACATTTTACAATATGGCATTGGGAGCGCAGATGCTATGTAATTTTTGGGCACCCACACAAAGTTACTGGCAATTCTTCTGGCCAGCCACCACTTTGAAAACCAGTGTGCTAAAGTCCCGTACAGTTGGGATCCACAGACAGCTAGCATACAAGCTATGGAGCAAGAAAACATGCTACTTTTGTGTGTGTGTGTGTGTGTGTGTGTGTGTGTGTGTGTGTGTGTGTGTGTGTGTGTGTGTGTGTGTGTGTGTGTGTGTGTGTGTGTGTGTGTGTGTGTGTGTGTGTGTGTGTGTGTGTGTGTGTGTGTGTGTGTGTGTGTGTGTGTGTGTGTGTGTGTGTGTGTGTGTGTGTGTGTGTGTGTGTGTGTGTGTGTGTGTGTGTGTGTGTGTGTGTGTGTGTGTGTGTGTGTGTGTGTGTGTGTGTGCGCGTGTGCGCGCGCTCTCGCATGAATGCATGTGCGTCCCCCAGGTCCAGAGCTTGGTGGAGAGTTTCCTGTCCAGGACATGAAGACGGGTGAAGGAGGTCTCCTGCAGGTCACCCTGGAAGGAATCAACCTCAAGTTCATGCACAGCCAGGTAGGAGAGGCCACAGCAGCACCACAGTGACAGACCCACCCCTCACCTCAGCAGCCTGGAACTCTTCCATTCACCCTTCCCCAAGCCTGTCTGTCACATGTGTTCCTTCACGTGATTCTCTTCCTCTAACGTTCATTATTATTATTATTATTTCATGATTTGGCATCAACTGGCATGATTTGACTGATACGATATAAAAGAAAGGAGGGAGAAATAGCCCAGTGGTTTGTTAAGGGTCCATTTGGAACCCCCTCAAGGTAAAAAATAGCCCAGTGGTTTGGAAAAAGTCCATTTGGAACCCCTTCAAAGTAAAAAATAGCCCAGTGGTTTGGTAAGGGTCCATTTGGAACCCCCTCAACCCCGAGGGTCCCATGGCGCCTGGAGCTGAAATGGCCGATCTACAAGCTCAAAGCACAGTGCGTTGTGTGAAGCGCAGATAGATTGTAGAACGGCTAATTTAACCTCAATTTAACCTTAATCCAAACCTCAAATGTTGTTTTTTTCCCTATAACTTGGAGGAAGAATTCAGTTTGTGCTCTTGCCTTTTATTTATTTGATTTTGTTTAGCTTTGATTTGTTCCATTGTGTGTACATGCATGTGTACTTGTGTGTGTTTCAAGACATATGAACACATAGTTCCTACCTCCCATGTTTTTTATTTCCGTCATGGTGCCTAAATCTTCTGTTCCCGTGTTTAGGAACGTGTCTAGGACGTAAGGCAGATGACACTGAGCAAAGACTTTTCATTAATAATTGCCTTTTTATTTTTTTATTTTTTTATTCATTCATGTTTTAGTTCGGACCCTTTGGACATTATCATGTATTCTTCACATTTAGTGGGGGCAATTTCATTGACTGATTTATGAATCGTCAAGAGGCCATTTCACTCGACAAAAATGACTTACCAGGATTCAAATGTTTCAGTTGGAAATACAGCACTTTTTGTCGCGCTATGAAGTATAGTTGAGTTGTTAACCCTCTTCTTCAGCTCTGACTGAACATTTTATTGAACAGTGTAAGAAGTGTCCATGCTCAAATGGTGACTGGTCCATCACTGCAGACAAACACTTTGTACACTTGGAAGAACAAGGTGCTGAATTGTTCCTTTTTAGAAGTTTAGCTACTGATGTAGAATTTCATGAACATAAGATGTTTTATGAAAGCCTACTGTACATGTTACATAGTGTATTTTGAAATTATCTTTTAACTGCTAAAGATTATACTGTAAGTCGCAAAGAGTTGAACCCAGTCATGGTTGTTGCCTGCTTGCTTCTGCTTTCTCTGGTCCACTTTTCATCTGAATGTTCTGTGCATCACATTGAAGTAGGTAGAGTTCTTTGCATTGAAGTTGGTAAAGTTATTTACCCAACAGTAGGTAGAGTTCTTTACACAACAATAGGTAGAGTTCTTTACACAACAGTAGGTAGAGTTCTTTGCATTGATGTCGGTAGAGTTCTTTACTAGTTCTGTATGGATGGATCGGTCCAGTCCTCATATGTCATTACTAGAACGCTTGACGCTAAGTACTAAAGGCTCATACATAGTCTGGATTTTCGGTGGTGGGGTGGCCACCGAACTACAATATGACGTCACGAGCCGCGGTGAAGAGCAAACCACCGCCACCGCTCCAGCCCTTCTCTCTGTTTTTACTCACCACCGCTCAATGTTATTTCGCGGTGGTCGCGGTGGTCAGCTCACCACCGAAAATCCAGACTATGAATAGGCCTTATAAGGCCGCTCTTCGTGAAATGGTTGAATAATGTTGAGGCGTGTGAGAGGTGAGGTGGTGTTGGATGTTATGAAAACGTGGTGTTGGTGCCAGCCATTGTTGCTGGAGGAGGAGGCATGGAGGGCACAGGAGGTTGGTGTTTTTTAATGGAACAATCCCAGTCAAACCTCTAGTCCTGGTTTTGCGAGCTTCTAGCTAACTTAGTCGACAACTACATTGTACTTTGTTGACCCCAGGGGTCTATACCTGGTCCCTTCCTTCCCCCCCCACTCTACACCAAATCACCGGAAAGAGCCAATCTACGAGCTCGCCACGCGTTGCATTGTGGAATGTTGAGCTTGTGGCTATTTCCTGCCAATGATCACCTATTTTCGACTATATACAGTATGTTCTTCTGTTATGACAGGCCCAGAACAGGAATGCTAGGGGATGTGGTTCACACTCTGTGATGGGTCCTTCCTGCTGAACACACATACATTATCTCGATTGTCACTCATAGATTATTGACACATTATCTGTAGAGACATTGATACAGTGTGTTATGTGTAGACATTGATACGCTAGTACTTATAGACATTGATATAATAGGTATTTATAGACATGGATACAGTAGGTATTGAGGTTGGGGTGGGATAGTGCAGTGCCCTCTCCCCTTTCGTAGTGCGGGTGAGTGTTTGTGCTCTTCTGTCCGATAATAATCCAAACCATTTCTCTCCCATGCTCTCTCCCCCTGCAAGGAGCGGAAGGTACACGCACCTCTGCTGTGTTTGCTTTATTAGCGGCTCCATTTTTAATTGGGTTACTTTTCTTATTTATTTTTCCTTTCACCGTTTTTAGCTGTATGGCAAACTTTTCAATTGTGTGTCCTTGTCCTTGTGTTGTTATTATATGGAAATTCCATGTATGCATTACATGGGCCATGTTAAATATAATTTAGCCTATAAACATATGCAAAAGCATTGGCAACCTTTTCATGTTGACATCCAAACGTATATATTCATTAAAAAAACAGTTTTTAATTGTATTTATTAGGTTAATACTTAATGAAACAAGCCATCCAGAGCTAATCAGAATGTACAGCTCACTATGAGCTGACTTCTCTTCATCTAGCCCAGTGGTTCTCAAAGTGGGGTCCCCACATTCTTTTTTGGGGTACCCAGATAATTACTCAACGGTAAACAAAACAACATACAGTATAGGTGTTTACAGGGTATCTGCTCATTTCTAAAGTGACAATTTAATTAATGACTTGTAAGACCCTTTTAATACCAAATTGTCAAATATTACACGTAAGAAAGGGCAAACGTTGTGAAAATAGCCGATCTACGAGCTCACACAAGCTTGTTCTTCTGCTATTTTCACAATGTTTATCTGTGGAGCCAAGTCGAACTAAATGCAATGCCTACAATTCCAAGTGCTTGTCAGGGGGTCCCCTGTTAAAATACAATTAGGATTATTTTGGAATCAAACGATTTGGGAACCACTGATCTATCCCCTCCCATGTACATGTTTAATCATGGACGCTTCTCCTTGTGTTTGCTTGGTTCCTTCTGTTAGCTGTTAAAAAAGCTTGCATTCCATGTACTCTACAGTTGTTGTTTTATTTTACTTTACCTTATCATATAGAACAGATTTAACATGGTTTAATTTCAATATGAAATGTTTTAATTTCAGCCAGTGTGGTGGTTGAGTTAATAATGTTTTGTCTTGTTTTTTGTTTGCTTTTTTGTTTGTTTTTTAGGTTTTCATAGAGCTGAGGCACATTAAAAAGTGCAATACAGTGAAGGGAGTCTTTGTCCTGGAGGAATTTGGTAATTACCCCTCTATTGATTCTAAGCCTGTACTCGCCACGGCAGTAACTCAGCTTCATAGCACGCAGACTGGTTTATACCTGGTGGCGCGCCGGTGTCATAACACCCAAATTGTCATTGTCGGGCAGAAACCTCGTATCTCCATATTCTACCTTTTTATGTATTTTTCGTAAATTTAAGCCCTACTTGATCATACATCACCCAAAAGCATCAAAAGTAGCAGATCCACAAACGGTGCGGAGCAACGTGTTTTTGAGCTTGTTAGATCTGCTACTTTTGCTACTTTTGAATGTGAATCATTGAAAAGTGAATGTTTTGGACATATGAGGTTTCCCTCCGACAGAGACGATGTACAAAGCTCACGACGCAATGCATTTTGAGCTTGTGGGTCGGCTATTTTCGGTACGAGACACGCTGTGCAGCCAGGTGTAAATGAGGCATAACTAACGAGGGCTCAGGGAATTGGGTTACAGCAATGTTTGCCTTTCTCTGAGAAAGAAATAAGGTGTAGGCTATACCTAGTAGAAGTTATGTGTACCGTAGAACATGGGTGTTTCTTGTGCGTGATAGACGGTATGCACATCTTAGAGTTGCCTTGTGTTTGCTAGCTCGTAGAGGAGAAACTATTTGAAATTGAAAACCTAAAACAAGTCAAAATGTATGACGACAGTCAGCAGAGAATGTTTCCTCCGTTAATGTCAAATAAAACATAAACATGATGTTTGAGGCAAATGCAGGAGAATAGCAGTAACGTTGATTCATAATGATGTTTGGAGCAGTATTTATTGAATGGGTATTTTCATATTTCATTAAATGTGGTGTTCTGTGAGGGTTTGATTCTATGGTTGTCAGGTTTGCAATCCTTTTGAGGAGTCCACTAATATTAGCTTGCTAAGAATAGTGTCTTAAGTGGTTATAGGAAACGGTAGGTAAATAAAGATTCAAGGAGTTGTATCTGCTCGACATGTGCAGTGTTTGTACTGCCTCTGTCGTGGACAGTATGTCAGTACAGTATGGAAGGGTCACTGGCTCTGCCTGAAAAACGGTTTGGATTAGGACATTTAGATGATTGAAGGGGAAGCTCTACGAGGCTCGCTCCCATCATGTGGTTGCTGGACTGGGTTACTGCCGTGTCTATGTGCTGCTTTTTTAATGTTAACCCTCATCTTTGCCGCTATGAAAACCTTCATTCTCCAGCAGGTAAAGTGTTGTCACCTTTCTCCTTTTCTTATTCAACTGACTCTGTGTATAAAACATCCTGCAAGTCATCGTTACCGCATGCCCTTAAAGCCTCGTTTATATACTTGGTTACATGCCGCCGTTGTGTGCCGCGTTGTGCTGAGCACGCCGACCGTCTTTTCTCTCGGCGCAAAACGCCGGGGCGCGACTAAGTATAAATCGGGCTTTAACTGCACCATGAGGCTTGAGTGTTCCACATTTGCTTTATTATTTGAAACTCACCCAGACTCCCATCTCTCTCTTGCCTCTTTCTCATTGCTTTGATAGTTGGTATTCACAGTCTTAACTGTGGGACTGTTGGGAGCAGAGGGCCTTAACCTTTCTTATACCTCTCGACCTGGCCTGGTCTCACGTTGTATGGGTTGACGGTTACTAATGCAAAGTCAGTCTGCGCTGTGTGGACAGTGGCGTTGTCCTCTGTGCTCAGAGGACCAGCTTCTTCTTGAGGTCGTTCAGATGTCTCGGTTGTTCTCGGGGTGCTGGTGATATGGGGGGTTTGTCCTCACGTTTTCTTTAAACATGACTTTGTGTCAATTTGCATTTGTAAACCTGAGTTATACTCGGTTGTGTGTCTTGCACCGACGATAGCCGATCTACAAGCTCTTGCAGATCAGATAATTCCTCTACAAGCTCTTGCAGATCAGATAATTCCTCTACAAGCTCTTGCAGATCAGATAATTCCGGTGCGTGTTCGAGATGCACAAGCGAGTATAAATGAGGCTTAACTCTACAACATGTGGTCACTTAGTCACATATTTTTCAAGCCATATTGTCGTGTTACATTTCTCTTTCTGTGGGCCACGGATGTCCTTCCTCACTAACCGTCACTTGTTCATGACAAAATTTCACTTATATCAAGTCTGGTCTATTGCCAACTCTGTTACAGCTGATCAGACAACTATGTATGTTTGTTTATTGTAATTGGGCATCATAAAGATATTTTCAGTCTTAACTGTAACATTACAGCTTAGACTTAGAGGGTATGTACACACAGAAAAGGAGATAATGCAATGCATGCACATCCTATCTCTCATCCAGGTGCTGGATAAGCAATGATGAACATAAAAATATATATAAATCCACACACTGGCATCTCGGGTCCACTTAATTGTTTATTGCAGTTCTCAGTGTTTCCGTCTTACACGATATTCATCAGATTTATTCTGATGTAATCTCTCAAAACAGAATAACAGAATGTGTCTGCACCACTGCCCTACACATTTAATGTTGTTGTTAGTATGAATAAACACAGAATCACCCTGAAGGAAGTGGACTAGTAACAAAGGGGAGGAGCAGCAGCGAGTTCCTGTTTTACACAGGAACTCGCTGCTGCTCCAAAGGAGGCGGTGCTTCCAGATAAAAATAAAGAAAACACTTTTTTCGCTTTTTATTCTCCTTTTTTTTTACTGAATGGGTTCCCAAATTGATCCTGATGAAGATTGTGTAAGGTTGAAGCATTGAGAACCGTAATAAATCATTAAGTAGAGCTTACATGTCAGCGTGCAGATTTTATTTGTATATGTCTACACACTACACACAGCACCAATGCATGTTTTAACAATTTACATTCAACAGACCAATCGGAAGGGGCGGCTCTGGCCACCCTTTAGAACTAGGATCAGTACCGGACGCAACCTTGCCTTTCCCATCGTAGTAACTCCTGTGTTACGCCCCTTCTGTGACGCATGCGGAACTGCTTCATAGTGATTGGTGCTGACACTTGACGCTGCAAGGATCATTTACGATTCTGTCCCTATCGGTACATAACTCCAACGGCGTCAAGTTGAATCTGTTCTCACCAAGCCTCAGTACCCTTTTATTTTATTTTTATTTTTATTTTTGAGAAAAGCCTGGTGAAACCCATTGGGAGTTATTTGGCATAGGAATCCCACTTCTTTGTATTTCACTAACCAAATTTCGCTCTAAATGTAGTGACGTCAGTGTTCTCTGCTGTTTTCTACCGGGTGGGTGCTCAGATCGGTGAACCAATAGGATCCACCGCCTGTTTTTGACTGGCACGCCCCTCTAGACCAGAAACCACACAGGCTGGGCCACACGCCCCTCTAGACCAGGAACCACACAGGCTGGGCCACACACCCCTCTAGACCAGGAACCACGCAGGCTGGGCCACACGCCCCTCTAGACCAGGAACCACGCAGGCTGGGCCACCTGCCCCTCTAGACCAGGAACCACACAGGCTGGGCCACACGCCCCTCTAGACCAGGAACCACACAGGCTGGGCCACACACCCCTCTAGACCAGGAACCACACAGGCTGGGCCACACGCCCCTCTAGACCAGGAACCACACAGGCTGGGCCACACGCCCCTCTAGACCAGGAACCACACAGGCTGGGCCACACGCCCCTCTAGACCAGGGACCACACAGGCTGGGCCACACGCCCCTCTAGACCAGGGACCACACAGGCTGGGCCACACACCCCTCTAGACCAGAAACCACACAGGCTGGGCCACACGCCCCTCTAGACCAGGAACCACACAGGCTGGGCCACACGCCCCTCTAGACCAGGGACCACACAGGCTGGGCCACACGCCCCTCTAGACCAGGAACCACACAGGCTGGGCCACACGCCCCTCTAGACCAGGGACCACACAGGCTGGGCCACCTGCCCCTCTAGACCAGGAACCACACAGGCTGGGCCACACGCCCCTCTAGACCAGAAACCACACAGGCTGGGACACCTGCCCCTCTAGACCAGGGACCACACAGGCTGGGCCACACACCCCTCTAGACCAGAAACCACACAGGCTGGGCCACCTGCCCCTCTAGACCAGGGACCACACAGGCTGGGCCACACGCCCCTCTAGACCAGGAACCACACAGGCTGGGCCACACGCCCCTCTAGACCAGGAACCACACAGGCTGGGCCACACGCCCCTCTAGACCAGGGACCACACAGGCTGGGCCACACACCCCTCTAGACCAGAAACCACACAGGCTGGGCCACACGCCCCTCTAGACCAGGGACCACACAGGCTGGGCCACACGTCGCCATGAGAGCGATTCAATCAGAAGCGCTAGGATTGAAAGGATAATGCTTATATATTATATATTATTATTATATATTATATATATTAACGGTACTGCAGCGGTTTGGGGAGTTATTTAAGGCACTCATGTTGGAGGCAGTTCTGCGTGTGTCACAGAAGCGGGCGTCGCCCGCAAAGTCACTACAATCCAGTGTGAAAGGCTAATTTATGTACCAGACTGAAAATTGAAGTGAGAAAAATTTAAAATACAGCAGAACGGAGCAAAATCTGTCTGGATCGCAGGCTACGATTACGATACTTTGTCTTGTTTATAGACAAAACAAAACGTGTAGCACACAATGTGCTATAAATGTTATGTGTGTACATACCCCAACTCTTGTATTCACCCCTGAATAACATTCTTTAAACCTAAAAGCCCAGTGTTGTGGAACTTCTTGGCCCGCGGCTCCATTTGTATCTGGTTGTAGCCTGACATCACACACACACCCTCACACACCCTCCCTCCCTCCCCACAACCCCTATTAGTCCTATAACCTTTAACAGTACCAAGGTTCCTGCCCCCCTTTGAATTGTTTGTTTTGTTTCTTGCACCGGCATAGTTCCTGAAACTAAAGAAGTGGTGATCCACAAGTACAAGACACCCATGGTGAGTGGTCCGTTCCTCTGTACAGAGTCAATGCTTTGCCAGGGCATGTAGTCGCCAGCAGAAAATCCTTTGACCTTTATGTCCATTTGAAATGCATGGAAGACACCTGCTTTGGAGGTATGCTCTTATTAACCCATTACTGTATAAGACCTGAGGTATGCTCTGGCTAACCCATTATAAGACCTGAGGCCGATTCTACAAAATACCTTGTATTTTGTTCAAAGATAGCAGATGTACAAAAGCTCAAGCTTGTATATCTGCTATTTATTTAATGGCCATGAACTCAAAAATCTAAAATGACACCGATGCTTTCCCAGTTTTGGGTAATATTCAGGTGATATTCAGATTGAAAGTTACTAATTGCAAATTGTGATACAAATTGGTTATTTTTTTACCTATATTTGACTGCATCTGTGCTTTAAATTGTAGGCAAATGGCTAACAGAATATAGACTTGGCTTTTAGTATTGAGATGCTAATGGCATGATGTGTGGCTCTGTGTTGAGATGGATGACAATGTCCTAAAAAAGGAAAACTGTTCTTTTTGAGATTGTGCCAAATATAAAAAGGCAGAAAGGGAATAATTATATATTCTCACGTGAACTGAGAGCAAGCTTGTCTTAAAGGAGAATTCCATACTAAAAGGCTTTCTTACCTTTCTTTGTAGTTGTTACGTCCCCATCAAAGAGGTCCAGGTGTTATTTTGTGCAAAAGCTCCTTATTGGCTATTTGCTCTACCATAAGCCCTAAATGAATTGCATTGAATTGAATGGGAATTGAATGGGGCTATGGGGTGTTGTGCAAATTCGCTTATTTCCATCTCTCAAAATTATAATTGTTTTGTATATATCCTCTCTTCATAATGTAAATAATAACCCAAGCGGCACACTTTACTACTTATTTCGATAGAAATAAGCGAATTAGCACAACACCCCATAGCCCCATTCAATTCCCATTCAATTCAATGCAATTCATTGAGGGCTTATGGTAGGGGAAATAGCCAATAAGGAGTTTTTGCACAAAAAAACACCTGGACCTCTTTGGTGGGGACGTAACGACTACAAAGATAGGTAAGAAATGTAAGAAAGCCTTCTAGCATGGAATTCTCCTTTAAAGGCTTCACCCATTTTCAATGAATCTTTATATAATTAATCCTCACTAATGCTCAAGATAAAATGATGAACATTTCTTTCTACTCGGTCTGTGTCTCATCACTATCAGACCTCCAGCTGTTCCTGGAAAGTTAGCATGCTATAATGGAAGCCATTGTTCTTCCATGAGTAAAGATCTAGCCCAGCCAGCGTGATTTCTGGTATAAAGGGGCGGGTGCCGGCATGGATCAGGCGGTGGATCCGATGATTTCGGCGGGTTTCTTAAGTGTCCACACTCCACAGCCCTCCTATGAGACACAGACCACATAAATAAATGGTACCATTTTATCATGAACATTAGCAAGAACCGATGATAGGTTGAAAATGGGTCGTCCTTTAATGTTTTAAAATGTGTACTACAGCATCTACCAGGGCTGGGTCAGTGATATGACTTCAAATCACATTCTTTCAAGCTTTTGCCTTGATTACGATTAATGAATGATTATTAAAAACTGGGGAAATAGCATCGACCATTTTCACTATCTGTGCATGCCAAGTATAATACAGGGTAAAGCGTTTAATCAGACTTGCCAATTGTAAGCAAAATATTGATTTGTTGATATATAGCTCATTTAAAAGGTTTTTTATAAAAAAGCTTCTGGATTATCCGATTAATTAAAAAGATAAGTCGTTTTTGATCTTTGGGTTAATTGAACCCAGCCCTAGTAACGGTACAGATATGGAACGGTAGAGATGTAGAACCTCACGTGGTCTTCTCTTTAACCCAGCCCTAGTAACGGTACAGATATAGAACCTCACGTGGTCTTCTCTTTAACCCAGCCCTAGTAACGGTACAGATATGGAACGGTAGAGATGTAGAACCTCACGTGGTCTTCTCTTTAACCCAGCCCTAGTAACGGTACAGATATGTAACGGTAGAGATGTAGAACCTCACGTGGTCTTCTCTTCCTCCTCCAGGCGCATCAGATCTGTTACTCTGTCCTCTGCCTGTTCTCCTACGTGGCTGCCGTCAAGGGGAAGGAGGGAGACGCCGGCAAACCCAAGCTCCTGTCCCCGAGACCCCTCCCCAGCTAGTCTCTGTGTCCCCGAGACCCCTCACCAGCTAGTCTCTGTGTCCCCGAGACCCCTCCCCAGCTAGTCTCTGTGCCTCTCTTTCTGTCTGCGACCGCCTGCATATAAACCTCTATAAATGCACCATTTACCAAACCTCTGACAATCCCTCTCTGTATTCTAAGCACACACCCCTCTCTCCCCTTTGACCTTGTATGTAAAGTGTAAGAAAATTGTTCCTTCTTAAAATGCCTGCTTTTGTCCCGTTTGGTCTCGTATATGGCATCGTGTAATGCTTTGGCAACCCCGTCCCGTCGCCGTGAACAGGAGTCTGACGCGGCTTTGTGGTCCCACCGGCACAAACTTGTGAGCTTGTAAGATACGGCTCTTTTGGCAGAATGTTCACTTGTTATGGCAAAAGAGTTCATGTGGTTAACACAGCCAACGTTTGACCTCTGCCCCCTACCAGTGCTTTTTCCACTGACAAAAATAGGAATAAATACATAAATATGGAGACTAAAACTATGACTAAATATATTGACAATTTCATCAACTAAAAATAAAACCTAGACTAAAATGTTAGGGAGGGCCTAACATTTGCTGCCAAAATTAACACTGCCCCCCCCCCCTCTCTGTGTGTGTGTGTGTGTGTGTGTGTGTGTGTGTGTGTGTGTGTGTGTGTGTGTGTGTGTGTGTGTGTGTGTGTGTGTGTGTGTGTGTGTGTGTGTGTGTGTGTGTGTGTGTGTGTGTGTGTGTGTGTGTGTGTGTGTGTGTGTGTGTGTGTGTGTGTGCGTGCGTACATTTTCAGTCTGTCTACCACTGGGGAAACATTTAGAAAAACGTTATTCTCTAAGGCAGGATATCGACATTGTGAAATGCTACTGTATAATAAATGCAACCAGAACAGCCGCATGTAAACGCTTTGTAGAGGTTTCTTTGTTCTGAACCCTGAGATACTGTGAGTGGTCTTATGATGTGTGTGTTCTCTCTAGCTTGCCTTGTGAAGCCACGATACTGTACTAGTTCCACTGTAACGTGTGTCGTCCGCTGTACTCAACTGCATGTTGTTATTAAGATAGAACATATATATAAATACAAAAATGCTGTACATTTCTCTAAAAAACAAAATCACTAGATAGATGTGCAATACATATATTCATTAAACATAGCCAGATCCATGTTTTAATGAGTTTTTAACTCTGTGTTTTCACAGAGTGAAGATTGTAAGAAAGGACACTCTTAGTTTTTCTATCTTGACTGAAGTAAATAGACTTACTGTATGTGTGATGATAAGACTGTGTTTGGAGTTTGTGTAAACTTGTGTCGAGCTCTGCTGTAGTGGTTTGTGTCCACGAGGCGATGCATTGAGTCTTAATGTTGTTGCTGTACTGTAATGATTGCAACTGTTCAATTTGACCCATTGCTGTTTCATTCTGAGTTTGAAGGTGTGAGTGTGTGTGCGTGGGTTCATGTTTGTCTGCATTGTCTCCAGATCAGCAATATATCAGTACAGCTCTATCACTGGAAGTATGTTTTTTATTTTAATGTTCAAAATGGGGCTCTTGTTTTTAGTGATTTAAAATGTTCAAAAGGACCTTAATATATAGGATGTCCACAAGATGTTATTTTAGCAGAACACCATTGTCATTCATGGGAATACGTAGAAACTATTAAGAAACAAGGCATCTTCAAATGCCGTGGGAATTAATCTAGACTTACAACTCTTGCAATCTGAGTTCAATAACTTCTTGTGAAAGTGGATTATTATTAAAGGCCCATCCTGTTAATGTACTCGTCTGCTGCTGTAAAGAGAGGGAAGACACGAGATGTCAGGTTGTAAATATTTCAGTATTTGAAAAAAGAAAAAAGTATTTATAGAATATGTACAGCTTTGGCAATATCCTAATAAAGTTGTCCCAGCTGAAGCCTCAACTTGTTCATTACTCGTTTTTGAAGAAATCCTTGGTGTGCATGCTTTTTGTTCTTGCTTAATGTAAGTCGCTCTGGATTAAGAGCGTCTGCTAAATGACTAAATTGTAAATTGTAAATTGCATTCGACTTTCTGAGTGGAGGAAAAGTCACCACTGAGTACAATAACCCAGAAAAATACTTTTTTTCCCTTTTACAGAGACTAAGAAAATATTCTTCTCTTAGGAGTTATTGTATAGAGTTCTGACAGTTTCCCAGTACCATGTGCAGACTGTCGTGAATCAAATTAACACCAGCAAACACTGTTGATATAGATGTGGTGTAATAATGACTGTAGTAGACCTTTAGGAGTTTTTGTTTGTAATTCTATCTCGCATATCCACAAGTCGCTGGCGGACAAAAACCAATACTTTGTTTATATTTTATGTGCTTTTTTAGTTAATGGAAGCTCAATGCGCTGTGAGTATTTTCTCTACTTTTGGGGGGGAAAGGTAAAAATATAAAGTGAATGCGGTCTAGTCTGTCTGTGGGTTTGTTTTATATCAATGAAAAGTACTAGGATGCTTTGGAATACAGGTTCATTTTTCCATTTCCTGAAAAGGAACTATTTTGGACATAGCTGTAGTGTACAACAATATAAATGATTGAACTGATGAATATTTTCATGCAGGTTCTGTCTCTCGTCCATAGTCTGAGGTAATGACGCCATCTATTGGTGATCCTGACACACTGCAGACAAGTACCAACATTTTAATAGCAGTGAATGTTTGTAAACACTGTCAAAGCTCTGCAGCCTACAACTCAATGAACAAATATAAATGAAGCTGCTAGAATTCAAACATTGTTTTTAATACAGCTATTGCAATGAAGGTTAACAGTATTCTGACTTACTAAAGCATAATAATTACCCAGTAGACCTACACTGTACCCTACAGTAACACACATAGAGTGACACAGACAGGCTGACCTGACCACAGTGTTGCAGATGCAGTTAGTAGTGTTACGTAGCAAGCAACTCTGACAATAGTACAGTATTACTGCAGTATAGCTACCATTTGGATAGATGCACCAACGCAAACCCGCAGTTTCATTAAAGAGGATATTTCCAGACCACTTAACCTGCCGCCAGTTATAGGTAAAGAAACGTTGAATATGTAGGCTATGTATGTGTGTTTGGTTCCAAAACAGCCCAGAGAATTACCTGCAGGAAAGTGAAGGCTCGTTTGAGAAATATTAAGAACAATCAAAGCATTGATGTCCATTTATTGGAAACACCCAAGTTGAGCTCTTCTAAGCGCCAAACGGAAAGATAAGGAGGGACTTGGAAGCAAAAGGAATGCCCATAGCAGATGTACCCATCATAGGGATGGATGCAGTGGAATTAGTCCTAATTGGCGGAGACCAATATTGGAAAATGGTCACAGGAAAAATGGAGAGACTGAATGAAGGACTAGTTGCACTGGAAAGTGTATTTGGATGGCTGGTGCAAGGAGAAGTCACCACGCTAAATGGGTCAGTGACGTGACACCCCAAAAAAAGTGTTTTTTAAAAACCTTTAAATAACAGGAATAAAAATGATTTACTTTTGTTCTACTCACTCTCATCTTTATGGAAACATATTTTGTTTTTAGATATTTTATTGGAATCAGAATTTATTCAGCATTTTGTTGTACTTGTGCCTAAAATCGTCATATGGTGTGACATGACAATAATTGTTTATAAAATGAAAATGGAGTACACCTTTCTTAAGTTGCTCATTTTATCAAAGTCCTTTATCATAACTAACCTGTGATCCACTATAGTTTTGTGAAAATGTATTAAATCTGTATATTATTTCCGTAATCAACACTCAATGTGAGGCCCATGTTATCGGCCTTTCAATATATTTTGTATTTATTGTGACAAAACTTTCTCTAAAATTACACAAATATTTGTGACTCTTCCTTAGACTATTTGCTATGTAATCCATGACCATTAAGGGTTTCATCATTAATAAAGGTATGAATTTTGTCACTATTTGGAACGTCACACCAAATGATTTAGTGTCACACCGTATGATCATATCTTCATTTTTCAAAGCAAACTGTGTTTTAACCTACTTATTAGTGAGTACTGAACTTTACAGATTGATTTAACAATTACTCAGGAAAAACAGCAACAGGAAAATTGCTTTAACATTGAATAACATGGCAATGACTGAATAAAACTAAATTAAACACAATTTATTGTGGATAGTTGCAGATTTTAGGTGAAAATGTTTAAAACAAATGTTTAAATGGACAAAAGAAGCATGGGACTTTGTTATTTATTGTTATATCTGTAGGAAAATACAGTTTGTATCATATGGTGTGACAAAAAAGTCATATGGCATGACAGGAAAACAGTCACACCATTATGATAAAGTGTCACACCATATTACGTTTTCTTCACTTAACATAACATTGAGGCTACTAGCTACACATTAGCATGATAACAACATGCTAGCTATAACAAAGCAACATAGATTTACATGTAATTATGACCAAAAAATCTAATACCTTTAGCTTTTTTAATGAAAAAGGTGTCACACCCACAGACACTTGGAAGAGTCGCATTGGTCAGCGTTCCAACAAGATCGTATTTCATGAAAATGTTAAAATGATAATTCACCACAGACACCTGTCATGCTATTGTAATGCAAGTGCTGAACAGCCTTACTGAAGAAGTACCTCTCTATCCCAATGGGTGTCCAAACAATTGCCTGTTGAAATGTCCCAAAATGGTGTCACACAATATGATTTTGGTTTAGGGGACAAAATCTTTTTGATCAGAAATGACTGAAAACATTATGCTTGGACTTTGAAAAGATTAGGCTCACAAATAGACATATATATTATATTATATTATAAATAATTTTAGCATTTTTTTCCTTAGTTTTATTTAAGTTCCTACTTTGAGAAACAAGGCCGGGACAGTCGCACCATATGATTTTTGCTGTGTTTGGTTGAAAATTCTGAAGAAATGAGGAATGAAATGTTTTAATCTTGAGTATGTTCACATGAAGCATAATGTCCTGCACAATATTCAGAAGGTTTTTGACAAATATATTTTTTATTTATACATGAGTGACACTGAGGACAGCCAGGGACACCATGTCACGTCACCCACCCAAATATCAAAACTGAAGTTGTGGACATTGAAGTGATGCACTTCAGCGTCGGAGAGGAACAGGCACTGTCAGATCAGTGCAACTTTTGGGAAATCGAATCCCTTGGAATCCACATGAAAGAAATAAATTCTGAGAAGGAAGACATGGCAGTGTATCCAAAGCCGTGCATATCCACGGCTTCCCAAGCCGTGCATGCCTATTCCCACTATAGGCTGAGGAAGAAATGCCACTTGACAGTTTTCAAATCAGCCTCATGGTGGCGCTACTACAACAGGCCAAGTTGCGTCTCTCTCACACACACACACACACACACACACACACACACACACACACACACACAAACAAACATGTTTAAATTACTCCTAAACATTTTGCCAAACATCACACACTATCCTATCCTCCCGGTGGAGACCTGTGCCAGGCGAGAAGGGCACTTTTTCTAGTTAATTTCTGCATCTCTTAGGGCCCATTTAACCATATAATGCATTTGGATGTAAAAATAAATAAATACTTGCGTAAAGTAAAAGCAAAAACACAATATAATGCAAGGTTTTCACATAGCTTGTTGCTCAGATCTTTGCAATACTCAGTTGTTCCAGAGGGTGGAGACAAGCACTAGTAACTATATCACCTCTTCTTTCCATTCTCAGATGATCCTGCTAGGACACAGAAGGGTGTCATGCATGTACTCTGCATGTCTAACTATAGACAAACTAGATAAATACCTGGGTGATTTGTTTTTTGTATATACATATTGAACTTCTGAAATGGTACATTCCACTTTCAGGTTTGGTACTTTAAGTATATTTTCATGCCCTGGCATTTGACCTTTGTGCCCTAAAAAGGTGTCTCAGCCCTATTTTAGGCCTGGTGTACTGTGTACATACGTTTGTTCTTTTTAATAAGCCTATATGCACTGATATTAAAAAGAAACATATTAGACTAAAACAAAGTAAAGTCTTCGCCCTGTAACTGAGAAAACAATTAGTCTTAAAAATGGCTCCATTGGTTCTTAATGTGACTAGTTTCAATTTACCATTTTCTCATTTGTCAGCATGGGATCAGTGTTACCTTAACAGTGTGTTAATTGCATACTGGCAATAATTGATTGACATGCATTGCATTGTTCTTGTTTTCTATTGGTCAGATGAGCCACGTGAGCGTGTACAGTAGACTACATAAATGCAATTGCGAGGAAAACAGGGACAATTTGGTAGTGAATGTTGAAAACCAGGACATTTTCATTTATTTAACCATATTAAAGATATTTTGTCAGGACTCTGGACACACAGCTGGGACAATCCCAGCCAAACCAGGACATCTGGTCTCCCTATCTTTGCATATTTTGGGGGAGATTTTCTCTCCCAGATCTTCCTACCTCCTCCTGGCAGAGGGAAGAATATCCTGCCGTAGATCCCATCTAATTACAATGGACTCACTCTCATGGATGGGGGACGGCCAGGGTCTTTTGCATGATTCAGCTAACCCCCCACCCACCCCCCCACCCTCCACAGTCCCATGGCTAAAGACCCACTCCCACACCCTGTGGTTGGGGGTCTTTCGCCTGATTCAGCTAAACTATTGATTCTCAACCTTTCTAATTTCAAGGACACTGTTTCCCAAACGCTGGGTCGGGGCCCATATATGGGTCGCAGGCCAATTTTTATGGGTTGTGAGTCAATACCACTTTACATTTTGTTTCCTACTTCTTTTTACAAGAAAAATATATTATTTTTTGTATTTAGTATATTTTCCCCCCCAAAATAATTCAATTACTAATACAAAATCCACTAATTAGAGGGGACGGGGAAATGCTTTTAAGAAGTATTAAATAGCAGATGTACAAGCTTGTAGATCGCCTATTTTCACTAGTTTGAATCCTGGGGAGACATCATATTTCTGTTTTGGGTCTCGAGCTAAAATATTACTGAGTTACTCAGGAAGAGTTATGGTTACTTGTTTCTCCTTTAAAAAGTGATGATATTACATTAGATTACTTTGGTTTCAAGAGTAGTTATACTATAAGTTATATTACTGTATTTCAATTTGTAATTTAGGCATTTAGCAGAGGCTCTTTATCCAGAGTGACTTATTTAGGCGTTAATAGGCCTACAGTAAGGGTAGCCTAAATTCATACATCAAATGCAGAGAGACAGCCTAATCATTACATTTGCATGCATTGTGCGCATTAACTCAATTTTGTGAGAGGGCGCATGTTTAAAAAGAACAGATCTAGTACAACTATGCATCACATTGGCGTGATGTGACCACCTTTTTTATGTGACAACTCCTACATTGGAATTGGAGTACCGGTATATACAGGCACGATATAGTCTCAGTCAAAACAAAATCACAGTAGCTTAGTAACTAAAAGTCAGTATTAATAACTTTAATATTCTTACAGTTGAGAGTAATAAGTCTGCACTACTAGTTACTGGGTAAAGTAAATAGTTACTGCCCAACACTGCAGTGCCCTAGACCCCCATGTTGAGAACTATAGTGAGCTAAACAACCACACTACCAACCCCCCACAATCCTGGCTAAAGGACCCCCCCCCCCCCCCCCCTACAGGGGTCAGTGAATAGGTCACACACAATTCAGGCCAGCCCTTTTGGACCCCCTTTTGAGGTCAGCGGGGATGGGAGCTACGTGGAAGCCGATGACACAGAGAGGCTCGTCCAATGGCAGCGGAAGGGCCAGGAGGCGACCGGAGTCGTGCCGTTCCCAACATTCATAACCTGATAATGACTTTTACTGCATTGATCTGGCCTCAGAGCTTGACCCTGCCGTTCATCTGCAAGCCTGCACGGCCATCAGTCCAGCCACAAACTGCCGTATTGGCAGGTGCCCAAACTGAATTCCTAATCAAACACCCCCGAGAGGGGCCCCCGAGATGAGAGCAACTACACCCCCCCCCCCCCCTCGCCTGGTGAGAAGTCACCTATAGTCCTAGGACACTGTTTCTCAACCAATGTTCCACAGACCACTAGTCAGTGGACCATGGCATAATTTCAGAGGATTCATTTTTTGTTAAATGTATAATGTAAGACATATGTTTTAACTAGCTGAGAGATAGATGAAGTAGGGACTAGGGAGCCCGCCTACATAAATTATAAGATCATGTGACAGATTAAACTTTTTCATAGTTTTCATAGAACTGTAGCTTCATAGCCTACTTGTTTGTGTGAAATCAAATCCTGACCATTAAAGGGCTTGATGTACTTTACTTATACATTTGCTATTGTGTGACACTGGCACACAACCAAATATAACTCTGGCTTAAGTGGCTTTAGATTTAATCCTAATATATTAACAAAAAAAACTGTAAAAAATAGAAATGACTGTAGTATATATACTAAAGATAAAGTAAAGATATACAATATCTGCATTGTTATGGGAAGGTGAGGATTGTTTGAAATATGCAAAAAGGTTGAGAACTATTTACAATGACGCTCTTTATCCAGAGCGACTTACAGCAAGGTAACACATACATCAAATGCAGAGACGCTAGTGCCTCAGTAATCCAGAACCATGTGTAAACCAAGAACATCAGTCTAAAAAGTAGACAATCTGTACATTGACGTTATAGAAACTATAGGATGCCAGTTAAATAAATGAACCATATATCTAAATAGCATGATGAAGACTGCATGGCCGTCAAGGCCAGGACAAGTGCTACTGGCTGATGTGGAATCTTGAGAGGTGAGGTTTCAGATGAAGGTGGAAAGTTGGGAGTGAATCTCCCAGTCACAACTGACCTAGAATGAATGTTTTGGACATATGAAGTTCGACAGAGACAATATGCTTTATGGATAACTGAATAATGTAATATGTAATGTAATATAAAAATCACACCTGTGTGAACCGAGTGGTGCAACTCCCCTCTCCCCCCTCGTCTCTCTCTCTCTCTCTCTCTCTCTCTCTCTCTCTGCTTTATTATGGATATCAATGAACCTAGACAGTCAGCAGTTGGATTTGCGTCCAGCAGGTGGCAGCCATGTCACATACTTCTGTCGTTCCAATTTCACGCATGCGCACACCACTCGTGCTCTTGACGGATACATGATACGGACATTCCTGGTTGTAGGAGTGGTTGCACCACTCAAAAAGTAAAACTAAAAGGCATATAATATAGCTGGCCACACTAGCCGCACTGCACTGGCGGCCAGTAACATTTAGAATTGATTTTAAGATTTTATAGTTCGCTTTTAAAGCTCTAAACAGCGTGGCACCGCAGTACCTAATGGACCTACACAGGAACCCCATATGTAAGTCACCTGAGATCTTCTAATCTAGTCCTACTATAGAGGTTCCTAAAACCAACCTGGAGTGGTGACGAACGGTAACAGGGCCTTTGCATGGGTAGGGCTCCCTGAACTATGGAACATTATAATTATTTTTTCAATCTAAATTAAAGAGCCATTTGTATAGAAAAGCCTTTTTAACCCCCTAAACAATGTATGCTTTTTTTGTATGTTGCCTTTGTTGTTAAGCACTTTGTGACTTTTTCATACATGTATGACACCTCATGAATTTACTGTCTGTATCTCAACACATGTATGTATGTGTGTTACTTGTTATTTCATGTGGTTGCATATTTTACCTTGACCATCGCATGCAGGCTGTTCTTTTTTTTTGGGGGGGGGGGGGGGGGGGGTACTACAGCTGGACCTTCCTGCTGAATAAGGGTCCAGTGAGGGGGAGGGGGAGGTCAAGCCTCCTCCACTATAAGAGATGGACATTGGATCAATATCTGCATTTACGCAGCAGCTGTCCAACAACTCCTGTCATTGGTTGGTTCCTCATAATTGCTGGACTAACTTTTTAGTGTACAAGAGAGACTTGACTCATTACCAAAAGGATTAGTTATTTATTTGCATATTGTTTAATTAATTCAAGCTGTAGTAGAGACAGTTGGGATGCCATTAAAGGGGTATTTCACTTCAACACTTCTGGGTTTGTTTCCATGCTACTAGGCCTACTGTCCTGCCTTTTCTGTGCCCCAGCTTTTAAGTTGCTCGATTCAATATTTAGATATTTGAATTATGCAGTCAGTCCTTAATTGTGTTTGCGACTGTTCGACTGTCTGCCTGTGAATGTATACCACATAGTAGTATTGAGAGACAGCTGCCTGGTGAAGGCAGCCTAGTGCAGAGTAGCCATACTTGAATACCCCTCCTCATTTTCTGTAATGTAATGTTGCATCAGGTCCATGCATGCTGGAATCTATGAAATTCATGCATGAAATAACAAATTGAAAAAATGCATTCATCTAGAGTCACCAGAAGCAGGAATCTCCAGTCACATGTATCTACACTGTGGTGCCCTTTTAACCACTTGTATACATGGTTGTATGACTTACTACTCTCAAAACTGGTTATTGGTTAGCGAAATTCAAGGTTACTCCCACTTAGTATGTCACTTTTCCTGGGTCGTTTACCCAGGCTTTTTCGAGGGGCGCTAGCCCATCATACATCCAGCTTTTAGTTAGCGTCCACAAACTTTGTCTTAAACAAACATTACATTCCCTTTGAAAATGAATGGAGAATTTTATGTCATAGTGCATGTCTGAGCAAATAGGCATATGGGGCTATATATTGCGCCATCCCTTAACCCTTAATTAGCCCTAAACTAATTAGCCATTTTTTACTATACGCTTCTATGTATATGACATCATATCACGTGCATTCTAAGGGACATTGGTACATATCTTCATCACGTCATGGGACATATGCTTCGTAGCATGACGGAAAATATATACCTGCATGGTCAGCTTCGTGCCAGCATATGACGTCATAACGTGCTGGCCCCGGACACACGCATCACCTGACTGCACCTGACTGATAACATTACTTGCACGCTCTGCTTGCGCAAGTAAATACCATCGACAATGAAAGGAAAATGTACGTCATATGTAGATGAGCAAATCGGCTAACCAATCACATACATGATCAAAAGATTAGTTTTTGACAAATTAATTTGACAAATTAATTAATTTTTTTATTGGATGATGTATGACGACAAGAGCGCCCCTCACTTCACACAGGTGTGATTTTTGAGTATACATCCACATATGTTAATGTTATGTGGGACGTCACGTTCTCTTGATCGGTGCCGTGTGTTCTGGCCCGGCAGTTCTTGATGTCTTTGGCAGTGTCCTGCTAGTCTCATTCTCCTGGCTACTTTCTGGATCAATCTTGGTATTCCCTCATATAAGGATGCTAATGCAAGGGATAAGAAAATAAAACCTTCCGGGCCGGCTTGTTTCCATTCGGGTCCTGCGTGACCTTCTGTATCAGAATATAGAAGCTTTTTAACATAAATGAATGAATGAATGAATGAATGAATAAAATAAAAAATAAAAAATACAAAATAAAAAATAAAAAATAATTAATTAATTAATTAATTAATTAATTAATTAATTAATTAATTAATATAGTTTCAACTATAACCAATATGACTTTACATGGATTTTACTGTGTGATGTTTACTTATTTTTTTACTATTTGTTTTAATGAACGTCCAGGCTGCTGCAGCTGCAGCCAGGTGGCGACATTTCCCCTGTTCGAGGCTTGGAGACGCGACTGTCCGGTTGGTGGATGAACTAAGCGTTGCTCTGAGCCCACTCAGCCCAGCACAAATAGTCAGTCAGTTGGCTGTGGTCAGTTGAGGCGCTCGGACGCAGTTCGCCGGGGGAGGACAGAACTGTGAGACTTTAGCATGCGCGGACAATTAATCTAAATGGCGTCTATCAAACGGAAATTATACCAGCGTTTGCTGTTCTTCCTCGTCTTTCTTTCAATCTCAGGTAAGGCATACATTTTGATCAATTAGTGCTATAGGCTGCGATAGATAGATAGATGATTAACAGCACGTAGTAGGATCGAACAGAGCTATGCATAGCCAGCCTGCTGCTACGGAGGTGCTGCAAACCAAACATACGGAACAGCAGCGATTTAATTCGGTTTAAATTGATAACGGACCATATGAAGTTCCTAAACGTAGACTTTAGTTTTGTTGTGTCATGAATGAATCAAGTGAACTTATACGCACCGGCCAATAAGCGAGAGAGAAAGCAATTTCCTTTACTATTAGAGCACTTAGCCTTGGATCAAGACTATAGGCTACATGTATTTGATCGAGTTTTGCATAATACTGTGGTAGCCTATACGAAATTAAAAGTCAGACTCGATAAAAAATACATATCTGTGATAGTCTTGATCCAAGGCTAAGTAAGCACGGGACATAGGCTACATCGATTAAAAATGTAATTGAATAAATCCACGTGTTGTGATGGTCACTTTAGAAATAACTTTCCCAATGTTTTATAATCAGAAATTATCCCTCACATTAGAGCAGGCGACACTTCACGTGGGTTGACCTCTACCTCTGTGAGAGACAGCTCGGTCATAATATTGAACAATTAGGCCATACTACTATAATAGCTACTACAAGTTAACTTTGGGGGAAACAAATATAGCTGTTTAAATATTATGCTTGGCCTCGTTCGGTCGTTCCTTCACACATGTAGAGCTCCAGTAACCTGCAGTAGCTACATCACTGTGTTATAAACAGTGATTGTTCTTGCAATAATGGGGCACTTAATTAATAATGTAAGAATTTTAAGGAATTCGCGTAATGGAGCCTGTTACATTAATAATGTAAGGGTTTAAAGGACGTAATGGAGCCTGTTGTTGTGTTAAACTATACATGGATCCTATTCTGAATGCATTGAATAGAATGGGCCATTTTACATAATTATTCTTTTAAGTTGTCAATTAGGCCTATATGGTGCTTTAATATGAATTTAATGTTTGGTCAAAACTAAAGACAGAGCAGAATGGCTTCCATCTTCATTCTATGACTTTGTAAAAAATTAAAGTGAGGGTTGAAAGACATTTGAAACCTGGCTCAAATAGTGCTGACTGTGCAGCTCCTCATGTACCTGCTTAAAGGTAGTGAAAGTGATATTATTCTGACAGTAGGCTAATCATTGCTATATAGAGTGTTCAAAATTGTTCTCTTGTCTCTCCAGCCCTCTTAGAAAAGTTAAAATTCATTTTCAGGTGGGTTGGTTCAGCCAGAGAGAGTATACCGATTTCAATGTGATAGTGTTCCAGTTCCAATTTGTCTGATCTCTGATTTGTGTGTTCACTTCCAATTTCACAATTGTTTTATCTCTCTCCTGACTGAATCAAATTATCCTGACCCAAAAATGCATTTTCTGATTACTAAAGCTGGAGAGACCCCTGTTACTGAACAAACACTCAATTTTTTCAGCCTATTATCTGAATATGGAGCTATTCAACATACTTACTTTAACACGAAAATATCACTGTCAGTGTGCACCTTGGGCATTGACACACACCTCTGCCCCACTTTGAAGTCAACCACTGACACCATCTCTTTTAGCTGATCCATATTAGCCACCAATCAAGGGTACATTTTGTCTAGGTTCACTAAAATATCCTCCACAGAGATAACTAGAACTGCACTCTGTCGAGTGCATACTTGCTTGTTGCACACTAGTAGGCCATAAATGGCCAACTAGTGCGCAAGCAGAGCGCGCAAGTCCTTTCGACCGCTGTAAACTGTCAAATCTCAGTATCTCTGTGAAGGAACGTTTGAAATGTATAATTTTTAGATGTAACTATTTGCTACATACCTACTTTATGCATATAAACACCTAGTATTATTAAGTATGATTCAAGTTTCTATCTATATAAGTTTGGGTGAAGAACTAGTCATACATATACACACCACGTACTCTGGTCCCAGCAGATCAGGCACAACTTGCTATTTTATTTTTACTGATTATGTATATAGTATACGTATGACTAGCTCTAAATGATGACGTAAGAGATATGGTCATTTGTGGTCGTTTGGTCCCAGCAAAGCAGGCATATACTATATAGGCATATACTATATCTAGTATATAGTATATAGGCATATACTATATACGTATACATATATACTATATAGAGTGTGTAGTTGTAAGTTGATTAGCGGTATACTGTGGTTACTTTGCGCCAAAAACCGTGACAGCTGTCCCGCCATTTGATGTTTATGCAAGAAAACAGCAAATCTGTGCCTGGTTTGCTGGGACCAAACGACCACAAATGACCATATTTCTTACGTCATCATTAAGAGCTAGTCATACATATACACACCACGTACTCTGGTCCCAGCAGATCAGGCACAATTTGCTATTTAATTTTTACTGATTATGTATATAGTATACGTATGACTAGCTGTAAATGATGACGTAAGAAATATATATAGTATATATATAGTATATAGGCATATACTATATACGTATACTATATACTATATAGAGTGTGTAGTTGTAAGTTGATTAGCGGTATACTGTGGTTACTTTGCGCCAAAAACTGTGACAGCTGTCCCGCCATTTGATGTTTATGCAAGAAAACAGCAAATCTGTGCCTGGTTTGCTGGGACCAAACGACCACAAATGACCATATTTCTTACGTCATCATTAAGAGCTAGTCATACATATACACACCACGTACTCTGGTCCCAGCAAAACAGGCACAGATTTGATGTTTTTCTGCATAAACATCGAATGTGCTGTCTTGTTAGATTAATGAGGAAATTATGAATTGCAGCAAAGTGCAATATTTGTACAAAATTGTAACTCAAAGTATACCAATGGAATTTGTAAAGGTAGGGTAAGTGATTTTTGAGCTATAGTGTAGATTCTTGCCTTAACACAAACATGAAATGCCATTGACATTGAATGTAGAATTGACGTCATATGTGGACGAGCAAATCGGCTATTTGGTCCTAACACAAACATTAAATGCCATTGACAATGAATGGAGCGCCATAAGAGCGCCCCTCACTTCACACAGGTGTGATTTTATTTGGTTAAAAGTGTTAAATAGCTCTATATTCTGAGGGTACTCTTTGCTATAGAGTGTTTGTTCAGTAATGGGAATCTCCACTGTCTCTCCATGCTCTCTCGGATCTCTCCAAGAAAAAGCATTTTCAGGCCAGGATACCAATTGTATCCAATCAGGATAGAGAACTCTAGAGACAGGAGGAAGTGAAAGAGGTTAAAGAAGTGAAATTGGCACTAATGACAAATAAATGAGCAGGCAAAGTTGGAACTGGAACACTATAAAATTGAAGCTGATACATCTCTCAGATTGGCTGAAATTGTGTCTCTTACCTGAAAATGTATTTTCTGTTTATTAAAGAGCTGGAGAGACAAGGAGACTCCTGTTACTGTACTTGTAAACACTGTATACTATAGCAATAATTACTATTAGAA